>NC_060130.1:936951163-937266632 GCF_021461395.2 Schistocerca americana | reverse complement strand
TCTGCGCATTTATCTTCTGTACCCTATCACCAAAATCCTCTAAGGCCTTCCTGTGCCTCATAGTAATGATACTCAATTGTTTCTGAAAGAACCTTACACTGGTCTGCTTCTTGTACTTTTGCAGAAGCCCCTGCTTCAGCTGCTTGTGAATGTCTCAACATTCCTCACCACGTCTGTATAGCTTATACAAATTTTGTATGTCCCACTAAATGCAATTTCATCGCCTGTAACAACTGACCATCAGTTCAACTAGCTATACCCACTGACGTTGTCAGCTCCTCCACGAATGATATCACAGCCTCAGATGACCTCCCAGAAAAGAGAGTTATTAGACTGGTGGCCTCTGAATCCACCTCATTCTCTGGTGGCTGGAACAAAGATATGTACTCATCTTTAACTGCTATTTGTCCTCAAAACTATGTATTCTCTGCTGACAGCTATGCTACCTTTTCCATCGATAAACGTACTGTCTCTGGCTCCAAAATACCCCACATGCCTCAGTCTGTCATTGCAAAATCTCTATCCTTCATTCATACATAATACACATCCGCAACACTCACTGACTGAAAATTACCAACAAATTGCACCTTCTCGTTAACCATTTCTGCATTGCCTCACAACATACTCATAACGATGGCACCTAACGTACTTAACGACACTGGTTCTACACCGGTGCAGTATGCCCAAGCACACTGCACTGTGAACATCTAACAGTCTCCAAGTACTGCTCCCTGCAGTTGCCATGAATCTCGGACAGATCAGCTGGTTTCTCTGGCTGATTAACGTAACCTTATAGTCATGAAGACATTCCTGCCTGAATCCAGTGTCTGTCACACATGCCAAAATAACTCACAGCTTTCTCACTCCCCCACTGTGACCACACTGCAGGCTGTGTTCTAGACATCATGCTGCATAGATAATGAAGCATATACTGCCCACTTAAGGTGCCATAACTTGGTGATTCCTTGCATAACTGACCCCAGAGGTGGTGGAGTGGCTATTGTGGAAGATGGCTGGCAGTGGAGAGTTGAGGCAGGTGGTGGCCCAGTGAAACTCGATTATAAAAATAACAATTTATTCATTCAAACATCTATGCCAGCATGGAGTAGCAACCACATGACCCCACCCCATGTAGTGTGGCCGTATGGCCAGCAAGATGACAGCCAGGTGGCTGGTTGTAACACACACACGCCAGTTTGTTGACTACAGTGCTCAGTATGCAGCAGGCGACCTAGTTACATGAGTCGTGCCACAAGCACCCAGTGTTAGTGGCACTTGAAGACAGCCACAGATTTTTGTAGTGGGAGCAAGTTCTGTGGAGGTTGACTGTGTCTCAGTGACCGATGGCGTGTGGTGCAGTGGCATTCACTCCGCAGTGGCAGAAGGCAGCTACCGTGCTCGAGATGCAACATGTTGCCCCCTAGGCAGTAGTCCTGCTCACTAATAGTGAGCCTGGGACAACTCTGTTGAGCCGTGGCATTGAGTGTGGAAGTTGTATGTAGTGCACGAGGCAGTTATCACGACAGAGGCCCAGACTCGTGACTGCTGCTGGTGGCTCCGCATTGTACCGTCATATAGTGTAGCCACCACATTCTAGTGAAACTTGTGGGCAGCAAATGAATCTGATACCAAAGTGGCAACTATTGGTACAGACTAGCAGCTTACCCAATAATACAGGCCAGCAGCACACCCATTACACCAATGTGACACTTCTAGTCACGTTTTCAACAGCACTACTGAAACCCATTAGTGGAAAACTTCCCTTGCCTGTACTGCAAGGGCCGTGCCTTCAAAGAACCATGCTTTACCACTATGCTGGCATATTCCTTCGAGCGAAGCTGTGCCTGCCTCACAAATGCCAGTACCTTGTGCTTGCCTTTGTCCAGCAGCTGCAGCAATACCTCACCACTGTATTCCCACAAATTGGCCGTAAAATAGTAGTGGCACTACACTTCCAATGATTCAGCTTCCAATTTGCCTTCAAATAATTTTTTTATATTACTCCTGCCATGGCCTGTTTTCATTTACTTCACATATCAATGCCATGGATTATCCCCCAGTTTGGTGTCAGCTCATTCCTGCAATCTCTTAATCACTTCATAAAAATTACCTATTTCCATCAGTACAGCAGCAGGAACCTTATCTGTCTGATATTGTGTAACAGTTTAATGATAGATATGTGTCTGTTATTAATCCTATGGTTCCACAGTATAATGTACTTTTTTTTGACAACTGTTGGTTCTGATTTCACTAATAGAAAGACTTCTGCCCCATGAACACTTACTACATTATCACAAAAATTGGATGCATGTTTATCTGAATCACTGTCCACTCCGCTTCATTACCATCCATTGTTAACACAAATAAAATAATCTTGCATCACATTTAAATGAAATATTATTTTACTTGGGAAACCACACTATTGTGCACATTACATCCTGCTACTTTCACTCTCTCACATCTGTTCAAATCATTTTACTGCTGAAAGTATTCAACTCTCCATTCTGCTAACCTGGAACATTTAGCTCGTAACTTGCCATCTACACTGTTGATCTCACCCCGTACATCACCATTCAGTTCTATGCATTAACTTGAGTTACTTTTTATCTACAACTTCATCTTGTTTTCAATGTCAGTTTCTCCCTTACATAAATTATTTCCCTTTGATTAGATACTTTTCTTAACTTCAGCTCCTTGATCCTTTATACACTGTTTAATTTCACCTAATTGGCCATTCACTTTCTCTAGAGCTTGCAATATTAAATCTACAGGATCCACATTCATGTCACAGCTACTAGGTTGACCTAAACTAATCTATCTCATTGCCTGAAGACTTGTCATCAGGCAACTCTGTTACTACAAATACAGGATGGTTATTATTAAACAGATTATGTTCCCAGTGCTGCAGTGCGGGCTGTTTTATAACAGGACACTTAAATATAATGGATATGTTCATTAATTGATGTGCTCATGGAATATGCTGGAAAAAAAAAAAAATAATAATAATACCGATTTCTGCCACCAACTGAAAATGTGGCACTGTAAGCAGTCAGAATGTGGTGCAAGTGCAGGAAAAAGGGAGGTATGATCAAACACATGGTAATGGTGGTTCTGGCACATTTATCAGGAATGTTCACAAGCCAGGAATATGCTGAATCATTAACATGGCATGTTAGACAGTTGCATGCAGCATATTCGATTTCATCAGAGCGATATGCCATTGCATGCTACTCTTCAGACCAGGAAGAGTCTGGATACGTCCCTGAGAGACATGATCTTTCAGATGTACCCGTAACCAGAAATTGCCATAGATTTAGGTTGAGGGATCTGGAAGACCACATATCTTAAAATTGTCTAGAGATGATGCAGTCATTATCAAAGGTTTCTCGAAGCAAATCTGTCACCCGGCAAGTGATGTGGTGTCACACTATCTTGCATGAAAATGGATGTGTGGGCACAGTTGTGTTCGAGCAAAGCTGGAATCGCATGTTGCACAAGGAGGTCCTTATAACATGCAGATGTTACTGTATGCCTAACAGGCCTGTGAGGTGTCATCTCCTCTAAGAAAATTGGACCAAGAATGAAGGAGCTTTGGAATCACGCCACACAGTCACATAGGTTGAGTTCAGTGGATGTTCCTGCACATGTGGCAGCATAGAACCCCATATGTGACAATTCTGTGCATTCACACCACTGCGCAAAGTAAGATGCGCCTCATCCATACAGAGAACATTCCCCAGCCATTTCATCAATTTCCACGTGTACCAAAAAACAAAGGGCAAAGTCACTGCATTGTAGCATGTCTTGGGGCTTCATTTGGAGCTCATTTTGAATCTTATACATATACCATTGTAAAATGTGCTGCTAAACTTTTTGAAATGATGATGAAGGGGGAGAGAGTTATTTCACACAACTCAAGCACTGGCTGCAGAGTGTGAGGCATGTTTTGCATGGTCAGCTATAGCTGCAGCAACTTCATCAACTACTGCTATGGAAATGGGCTGCCTCCCTCTCCCTGCTGCACCACATAATTCACCTGTATCTTCAAATTTCCTGATCATATTCTTTCGTCCATTTATTGAGATGGGGCCTCTTTGCAGCTGTTTTTGTCAGTGATACTCCTATAATGCAGCCCTACCAATGCTGTTGTTCTGATAAAACAACTTTTACCAGCACTGCAAAGGCTTTCTTCTCAATAGCCATTGTGTTTCATTTGGAAAACTTCAACCTTCTAAACCTTGCTCACCAACAGCCACTTCACAAAAGAAATTGATACACATCTACATCTACATCTACATTGATACTCCGCAAGCCACCCAACGGTGTGTGGCGGAGGGCACTTTACGTGCCACTGTCATTACCTCCCTTTCCTGTTCCAGTCGCGTATGGTTCGCGGGAAGAACGACTGTCTGAAAGCCTCCGTGCGCGCTCTAATCTCTCTAATTTTACATTCGTGATCTCCTCGGGAAGTATAAGTAGGGGGAAGCAATATATTCGATACCTCATCCAGAAACGCACCCTCTCGAAACCTGGCGAGCAAGCTACACCGCGATGCAGAGCGCCTCTCTTGCAGAGTCTGCCACTTGAGTTTATTAAACATCTCCGTAATGCTATCACGGTTACCAAATAACCCAGTGACGAAACGCGCCGCTCTTCTTTGGATCTTCTCTATCTCCTCCGTCAACCCGACCTGGTACGGATCCCACACTGATGAGCAATACTCAAGTATAGGTCGAACGAGTGTTTTGTAAGCCACCTCCTTTGTTGATGGACTACATTTTCTAAGCACTCTCCCAATGAATCTCAACCTGGTACCCGCCTTACCAACAATTAGTTTTATATGATCATTCCACTTCAAATCGTTCCGTACGCATACTCCCAGATATTTTACAGAAGTAACTGCTACCAGTGTTTGTTCCGCTATCATATAATCATACAATAAAGGATCCTTCTTTCTATGTATTCGCAATACATTACATTTGTCTATGTTAAGGGTAAGTTGCCACTCCCTGCACCAAGTGCCTATCCGCTGCAGATCTTCCTGTATTTCGCTACAATTTTCTAATGCAGCAACTTCTCTGTATACTACAGCATCATCCGCGAAAAGCCGCATGGAACTTCCGACACTATCTACTAAGTCATTTATATGTATTGTGAAAAGCAATGGTCCCATAACACTCCCCTGTGGCACGCCAGAGGTTACTTTAACGTCTGTAGACGTCTCTCCATTGATAACAACATGCTGTGTTCTGTTTGCTAAAAACTCTTCAATCCAGCCACACAGCTGGTCTGATATTCCGTAGGCTCTTACTTTGTTTATCAGGCGACAGTGCGGAACTGTATCGAACGCCTTCCGGAAGTCAAGAAAAATAGCATCTACCTGGGAGCCTGTATCTAATATTTTCTGGGTCTCATGAACAAATAAGGCGAGTTGGGTCTCACACGATCGCTGTTTCCGGAATCCATGTTGATTCCTACGTAGTAGATTCTGGGTTTCCAGAAATGACATGATACGCGAGCAAAAAACATGTTCTAAAATTCTACAAGAGATCGACGTAAGAGATATAGGTCTATAGTTTTGCACATCTGCTCGACGACCCTTCTTGAAGACTGGGACTATCTGTGCTCTTTTCCAATCATTTGGAACCCTCCGTTCCTCTAGAGACTTGCGGTACACGGCTGTTAGAAGGGGGGCAAGTTCTTTCGCGTACTCTGTGTAGAATCGAATTGGTATCCCGTCAGGTCCAGTGGACTTTCCTCTATTGAGTGATTCCAGTTGCTTTTCTATTCCTTGGACACTTATTTCGATGTCAGCCATTTTTTCGTTTGTGCGAGGATTTAGAGAAGGAACTGCAGTGCGTTCTTCCTCTGTGAAACAGCTTTGGAAAAAGGTGTTTAGTATTTCAGCTTTACGCGTGTCATCCTCTGTTTCAATGCCATCATCATCCCGTAGTGTCTGGATATGCTGTTTCGAGCCACTTACTGATTTAACGTACGACCAGAACTTCCTAGGATTTTCTGTCAAGTCGGTACATAGAATTTTACTTTCGAATTCAATGAACGCTTCACGCATAGCCCTCCTTACGCTAACTTTGACATCGTTTAGCTTCTGTTTGTCTGAGAGGTTTTGGCTGCGTTTAAACTTGGAGTGGAGCTCTCTTTGCTTTCGCAGTAGTTTCCTAACATTGTTGTTGTACCACGGTGGGTTTTTCCCGTCCCTCACAGTTTTACTCGGCACGTACCTGTCTAAAACGCATTTTACGATTGCCTTGAACTTTTTCCATAAACACTCAACATTGTCAGTGTCGGAACAGAAATTTTTGTTTTGATCTGTTAGGTAGTCTGAAATCTGCCTTCTATTACTCTTGCTAAACAGATAAACCTTCCTCCCTTTTTTTATATTCCTATTAACTTCCATATTCAGGGATGCTGCAACGGCCTTATGATCACTGATTCCCTGTTCTGTACATACAGATTCGAAAAGTTCGGGTCTGTTTGTTATCAGTAGGTCCAATATGTTATCTCCACGAGTCGGTTCTCTGTTTAATTGCTCGCCAAGCGATAAACTGCGTACTGAAGTCAAAACAGGAAACAGTTCATATACTGACATCTTACAGTACCATCTTTTCACTTGGTGGCAGAAAGTGGAACTATCAATTTTTTCATTACATTCCACATGTGCATTAATTAATGGACATACCTATGATGTTTCAGTGTCCTGCTATGTGTACAGCCCACACTGCAGCACTCGGAACACTGTGAGGCTGCTTGTAGCCACATGGTACAATCTAAATTAGTCATTTTTATGAACCCAACAGATCTTAAAACCACAACGCTACACAGGACATACAATGTAGGCTTTCACGGCCGGTCTTGTCTTCAGTTGAAACTTCTGGGCTGAGAGGCCATGATCAATCTATTTTTTTAAAAAAAGAGAGAGAGAGAGAGAGTTTTAAATTAGACAAAATATGGATGTCGACGTTGCACCAGCAGAATGACAATCAATTACTCTTAATTGAGAATGATGACACATTCCAAAGATAGGTATACCGTCGGCATCACATGACGAATGGTGGTGCCCTCTATGCACTCTATAAATGTGGGAGTACCTGGAGCCTCAGTGGCAGTAGCCAAACGACCTCAGAAGATGTCTCCCACAGATGGAGACAAAACGTTAGGTGAAAATTTTATACATCGAACACGGCCTCTCAGCCCAAAAGTTTCAACTGAAGGCTACACATAACAGCTCACTTTTTGCAATTTGTACTTATTTTTCGGAGCCTTGCTGCTTCCCGTGAAATGTATGGAGGACTTACAGTCATCTGCTATTGCCACCACCTCCCTCAACCCCATCACTACCCCCACTGCTGACAAGTACTGCTGCCACTCAGTAGATTACCCACTACCTGGCATGTACTACTGCCACTTGCTAGGTTTCTTGCGACCTAGTGCAGACTGCTGACACTTTTGTAAGATCTCCCACCACGTTGTGTGGAGTGCTGCCCACTTGGTAGTTTTCCCACTACCTGGTGCAGACTGCTGCCACTTGATAGTTTTCCCAGTATCTGGTGTGGATTACTGGTGCTTGCTGGATTTCCCACTAGTGGGTGTGGACTGCTGCCACTGCTTGGCACTATGTGGTTATGCTGGTGGTTTATCCTCACCGAACCTTCAATGGCTTCTAATGTTCTATGATGTTTCTTCCTAACTCATTTAGGCTTAAAAGTGAACCTTCTAGATTTATCATTGTCTATGTTCTATTCAGACTTCTTTCATCACCTAAATCACAACTTTTCTTTTGCCTGTGATTTTGATGGGGCAGAACACACTTATTAAACAAGTTGGTCAGTCTCACACTATATAAACATGTTACTATAATGCCGCCAACAAGAGTGCCAGTTCCTTGCTGTCAGCACCCCTTCCCATAGTCCTTGTCTGACATCACACCCAGAGGGTGTGTTCACTACACCAGTACAATGTAAAGTATACCTCTGACCTCATATGTAGCTACTTATTATATTTAGGTGCAGGCTGTGACAGTGTCACATTGTGTATGGGTGCCAGATGCCTCTCGTCACCATCACAAGTAATTTAAAGACTATGCAGTAAGGCAGGCTCATCCAATTTATTGCCCAGTTCCACAGTCATTATTTCAGTAGTGGGTTTATTTTTCAAGATGATAATGCATGAGCAAACTGTGTCTACCTTATGAACAACATCGAAGAATGGGATTGGTTTGAGCAGCAATGTCTCGATCAAGTTGTTGGTGAAATGCCAAGGAGTATCCAAGCTTGTTATAATGCGGTGGGAGGAGCATCATGGTGTTGAATGTTAACCAGCAGCAGATTTTGCTTTCAAAAATATACATGGATGTACACTTTTGAGCAGTATGTCTTTATTTTGGCAATTAATTCTTATTCCACACTTAAGATTTCCCCTTCTTAAAGCTTTTTTTATTTCATTTCCTGTCTACACAAGTTTTCAGATATGCAGATCATTGTAAACTTTTAGTGTGCAATTTATTTATAAGTATAAAATTCAGGACACCGAAACCCCATTCGTGGAAAGGCAAATTAGGAAAAATCCACTTTGTTCTGTGAATGTCTATAAATAAATGTTATTTGTATTGTACTTACTTCAAAGGAAAAAGAGTGTTCTTTAAAAAAGTTGCTGTCCAGATTGTGTATAACATGGTTTGGAACTGGATGACAATGCAGTACTAACTTGCGTGCTTGTCTGGTGTGTAATGCAGGGTACTGTGTGTACCGCTGCCATTTCTCCCTTTTCCTGTTCCAGTCATGACTGATTCACAGGAAAACAGTTGCTGGGAAGCCTCCATGTGAGCTCAAATCTCCCTAGTTTTTATCTTTATGGTCTTTTTATAAGTTATACATTTGAGGAAGAAATATATCGTTTAAATCAAGTGAAGGGAAATGGAAATAAACCTGAAATTTACCCTTTGTTTTCATCGTAACCTCGGCAAAATGTTTGATATTGATAGATAAATTTCACACACACACACACACACACACACACACACACACACACACACAAAAGACTAAAAAGCAGAAAATAATTATTTAAATAACTAACGTTTTACAGACTGAGATGGGTGGTGACTACTTTTTTTTTTTTTTTTTTTTTTTTTTTTAAAGGCATGATTTTGTCCAAAAGTTACATGCTGCTTTTTAGCTGAATTATGAGTTTTCAAAAATATTTGAAAGCTTTAATTCATTGCCTCCTTAAGAGTAGTATGGGGATTATTATTTTAAAATGCGCTTTCCATAAGTTAGAATGTAAGTTAACTGGGTTGCCTTAATATGTATATTTCTTTGTTGCACAATTTCAGTCAAGCACGGTACATTTTCCAAATATCTTCCTGTAACTTATGATGACATTGACTCTCTCTTCTCACAGACAAAGCATTCCGGCGTGTTGCATCCTGTCCCGATACAAAAAATCTGGCAAGAACACCTGACCCTGTTCATGAAGTATGTGATATTAAAGTGAAGATTGCTGATTTGGGCAATGCCTGTTGGTGTGTAAGTATTTTTGTCTTCAAAATACATATAATATAACAGTAGAGCAGTAATATACACTTTTTAAAAAGTATTGAAGCAATGACTAATAGTGACCTTGAAAGGACGTAACAAAATGAACAATTAAATTATACAGACCTCTCTAGCAGTATGTAATTCCATTATCACTACTACAACTAATAATAATAATAATAATAATAATAATAATAATAATAATCATTGCGTGTTCCTTTCCCAGTTCACTGAAAACATCACAGAGACGTACTTGACGGTTGGCAACAACTTTTGGAAAGTGATGATATATTTTCAAAATGTTCTTCTCAGTTGTTTTCATTTTTGATTATCACATCTACAGTCTGTTACTGATTTTGGATATTTATACATTGTGTGATGAAAAGTATCCAGACACTCCGAAAAACATATGTTTTAGGTACATTATGCTGCCACCTACTACCAGGTACTCCATATCAGTGACCTCAGTAGTCATTAGACATCGTGAGAGTGCAGAATGGGGTGCTCTGCAGAACTCATGAACTTCAAATGTGGTCAGGTGATTGGGTGTGACTTCTGTCATACGTGTGTATGCGAGATTTCCACACTCCTAAACATCCCTAGGTCCACTGTTTCTGATGTGCTAGTGAAGTGGAAACGTGAAGGGACACGTACAGCACAAAAGTATACAGGCTGACCTTGTCTGTTGACTGACAGACCCAACCGACAGTTGAAGAGGGTTGTAAAGTGTAATAGGCAGACATCTATCCAGACCATCTTACAGGAATTCCAAACAGCATCAGGATCCACTGCAAGTTCTATTACAGTTAGGCGGGAGGTGAGAAAACTTGGATTTCATGCCCAGGCGGCTGCTCATAAGCCACTCATCACACTGGTAAATGCCAAACGACACCTCCCTTGGTGTAAGGAGTGTAAATATTGTACTATTGAACAGTGGAAAAATGTTGTGTGGAGTGACGAATCATGGTACACACAATGTGGCGGTCCAATGGTAGGGTGTGGGTATGGCAAATGCCCGGTGAATGTCTGCCAGTGTGTGTAGTGCCAACAGTAAAATTCGGAGGTGGTGGTGTTATGGTGTGGTTGTGTTTTTGAGGGAGGGGGCTTGTACCCTAGTTGTTTTGTGTGGCATTATCACAGCACCAGCCTACATTGATATTTCAAGCACCTCCTTGCTTCCCACTGTTGAAGAACAATTTGCGGCTGGTAATTGCATCTTCCAACATGATCGAGCACCTGTTCATAATGCACGGCCTGTGGCGGAGTGGTCACACAACAACAACATCCCTGTAATGGATTGGCCTGCACAGAGTCCTGGCCTGAATACTATAGAACACCATTAGTATGTTTTGGAATGCCGACTTCGTGCGAGGCCTCGCCATTCGTCATCGATACCTCATCTCAGTGCAGCACTCCATGAAGAATGGGCTGCTATTCCCCGAGAGACCTTCCAACACCTGATTGAACGTATGCCTGTGAGAGTGGAAGCTGTCATCAAGGTTAAGGATGGGCCAACACCATATTGAGTTGTGGCATTACCGATGGAGGTTGCCATGAACTTGTAAGTCATTTTCAGCCAGGTGTTCGGATACTTTTGATCACATAGTGTAATTCCATCCTCAGAGTTTCATATGGCTGTCTGAATCAATCCACCATAGAGCAAATCAGATACTGAACACATAGAAGATCTACTTTGCAAGTGAATTTCAGAAGCAGATGATTCAAGAAGTACTAGTAACAGTTACACTGACATGGAGACAAAATGCCTGTTGTGAATTTGTATCAAGGCAGGTTTATATGTCTCGACGTCAGTTCAATTATAGCTGGTGCCTTCATGAATCATCTGTTTCTTCTTTGTGTACACTATTTGAGTTGTTCAGTATACTTTTTGACCAACTGATCTGGGCTACCATTCAGACATTTGAGAATAATTATGATAATCCTAAATCCATAACTCTATGTAAATATGGACTTCATAAATAAAGACATCTAAGTGGAATATTTCAAACATATATCATTTGTAAATACAGCTAACTGAGCACAAAAGAAAGGTGGATTTTTTATATATATATATTGATTGGAACAAGATCAGAGGTGCATGAATCACTCGACAGGTTTCCAGATGTTCTCAGTAGAACTGAGATAGTTACCTTGGAGCAGTGCAGGTAACTGCATGTTACATTATTTTGCCCAATGCATTATCTTGCTCTGCGGTGGAATATTGTAGATGACAAAGAAGATGCAACTTATTGATGAGAAGTTAGTTGCTGACATGAGGAAACTCATAAAATATATTAAAAATAAAACTTTCACGGACTTTCCATACTGCAATAGAAATTGTATTACATTCAAAGTAAGGAATTGAAATAGGTATTGGCCAAATAGAGAGGATAAGAAACTTCAAATATGCTGGGGAGATAATACAAGAATATGCTTTGGAAAAATGTGCAATAGAGGAAAGTTTGCATAAAATGGGGAGAGCATATGGTATCACCAAAGACCTCTACAGTAAAAAGTGTGCATAAAATGGGGAGAGCATATGGTATCACCAAAGACCTCTACAGTAAAAAGTGTCTAACCAAAAATGCAAAAATAAGAAATTACAACACAATAGTGAAGCCAGAATGCCTATATGCAGGCGAATGCCTGGCACTAAACTGTAAGTTAGATAAATTAGAAGTACTAGAAAGGCGAATTATAAGGTGAACATTAGGACCACGAAATGCAGCAGAAGGTTGGAAATTACAAAGTAGTGCTGAAATATACCAAAATATAGAAAATATTTCAAATGCAATGAGAAAAAAAAAAAAGACTCATGCTTTTTGGATGTAGATTTTGAATTCAAGACAGTCGATTAACTAATAAAATTTTCAGATATTTGTGGTGTAAGAAGTCCACAACAAGCTGGGTCAATGAAATAAAAAAGGATATAGTAAGAAACAATATAAAAATAGAAGATATAAACAACAGAGAAGCCTTTCAGGAAAAAATATTGAAAATGGAAGGATTCCAAGGCAGGATTGCTAAAAAGACTGGTTCAAAATAGTCTGAAGACAGAAAGAAGAAAAGATGAAGACATACTGGAAGAAAAGTAAAGAACAAAGAACTGAAATTGGAATGTGGTCCTCAGATGGCCTGCTTGCAGTAAAAGAGAAAGAGAAAGAGAGAGAGAGAGAGAGAGAGAGAGAGAGAGAGAGAGAGTCACACTTGCAAAGTTATTTTTATTTAAAAGTAATGTATTCCACCGTGGTTGGGCATCATCAGATTACGTAAAACTTGTCAAGTGAAGTACATTGCACTGGCTACCAAAGCCCTATGTCAGCAACATACACATAAGGCAGTACGTGTGAAAATCCAGTCATTTAAATTGTTATATCAACAAGTAGAGCATGGTAGTTATCATGCCCCCATTGATTTTCATCCAGATGGTTTTGTGTGTTTGTGGCTGACATAGGACTTTGGCAGCCAGCACAGTGTACTTCACTTGACAGTTCTGCGTGATCTAATGACGCCTAACCATGGTGAAATGCATTATTTTTAATAAAAATAACTGTGCAACTGTCTGACTGTTGTATTTTTAATATAACCATTAAAACCAGTTGCTGTATCAGTCAGACAACGATGGAATGGAATGAATACTCGTAAAATACTTGTTAACCTCTGTGTACTTCAGTTAGGGTGAAAGGATTAGCACAATAGACTTAGATTAATGGACAGTGATCATGAAATCCGTTTCTGACCATCCATATTTAGGTTTCCTGTGCTCTCTGTAAATTGATGAAAACAAATGGCAGGACTGTTTCTTTGAAATGGAAGTGGCAAATGTTCCTCCACATCCTTGTCCTGTTCGAGATTTTACTCCATTTCAAATAATATCATTGTTGATAGACATTAAATCCTAATATTCTTCACTGTTTCGATGCACTTGCTGCTCAATGGGCAGTACTGTGAATAGATAAACAGTGTTACTATCATTTTGTATAGCCAGCCTCGTGATAGAGATCTAATTAAAATACTAGAACCAAAAAGTTCTGTACTCTTAATCTAAATGAACTGTCTCGAAAAGGGTTAATATGCTAGAAAAATCCTTGCTCGTGGAGCTAATTATATAATTTAATGTAACTGGACAGATAAAGTGGCAGCAGAACATCCACATAAAAGGAGGTTATAATTAGGAAAGCTTTCAGAGCCAGTGGGTCCTTCTTCAGGCAGAAGGGTTGAAGGGAAAGGAAGATGGGTGAAGGAAAAGTACTGGAGAGGTCTAGGAAAACAGGTAGATTTTGGGAAAGTCACCTAGAACTGTGGGTCAGGGAGGACTTCCCAGACAGGATGAGAAGGAAGACTGATTGTTAGGGAATGCACTGGACGAGATTCGAAAACTTGAGAGCTTAAAGGTGGAAGACAGGTTAATATGCAAGACAGATATTACTGGTTAAACATCATGCACGAGTTAATAAGAGTGAAAAGCTAAGTGCTTTGTATGTAACAGAGGGGGGAGAGGGGTGTCGAAAAATTGACAGGTAATAAAATAAAAGCTGTAGAAAACTAAAACTGAGTGAAGAAAGTAGTAGTTACTCTGAATAAATTCTGAGACGGATGAAATTAATATAAATTAAGGCCAGATGGGTGGCGAGAACCAAGGCCATGTTGGTAGTGATAGTCTCCACCTATGGAGTTCTGAGTAACTGGTGTTTTGGGGAAGAATCCAGATGGCCTGTGTGATGAAACAGGCACAAAGGTCACTACTGTCATGTTGTAGAGCATGCTCTGCAACAGGATATTGCGTGTTGCCAGTATACACCCTCTGTCTGTGCCCATTCATCCTAACTGATAATTTGAGGGTGGTCATGCTGATGTAAAAGGCCGAACAGAGTTTACATAACAGCTGGTATATGTCGTGTCGTTTCACAGGTGGCTTTCCCTTTGATAGTATACATTTTGCCAGTTACAGGGCTAGTATAGGTGGTGATAGGAGAGGGCATGAGGCAAGTCTTTCAGCTGGGACAGTCACTGGGGTAGGAGCCATAGGGTAGGGAGATGGGTGCAGGAGCATAGGGTCTGACAAGAATATTGCAGAGATTGAGAAGGTGACGAAAAGCTATTCTAGGTGTGATGGGCAAAATCTCAGACAGAATGGATTCATTTCAGGGCATGATTTTAGGATGTCATGGCCTTGTCGAAGTAACTGATTGATACATTCTAGACCAGGATAATACAGAGTGACTAGTGGTGTGCTCTGAAGTTGTTTTTTGGAGGGATCAACAGTACCGGGATTGGATATGGTGGCCTGGGAAATCTGCTTTTGAATTAGGCTGGTGGCATAATTATGTCCATTGAAGGCTTGGGTGAGTGTGGTGGTGTGCTGCTGTAAAGAGCCTGCATCTGAACAAATACATTTGCCTCAAATGCCAAGGCTGTGTGGGAGGAAACATTTGTCATGGAAAGGCTGGCAAATGTCAACATCTATCTATCCAATTACATTATTTTGTCAAAAATTGATTGTTTTTGTTATTATAATTATAAAATATTATGTGATGTGACTAACAAGCTGGTATATGTGAGGGTCATTCAATAAATAATGTCCCATATCATTATTATTATTATTATTATTATTATTATTATTTTACGGCTTGTACCATATATAGGTAAATGTCTTTTAGTTACTTCAAGAAGGGGAGAAGGAAGAAAGATTAGGGTTTAATGTCTTGTTAACATCGTAGTCATTATAGACAGAGCACAAGCTTGGAGTGTTTCAAAAATGGGAAAGGAAATTGGCTGTGCCCTTTTAAAGGAACCATACCAACATTTACCTGGAGTGAATTAGGGAAGTCGTTGAAAATGTAAATCCAGATGATCAGGCGCATATTTGAAGTGTCGTTCTCCTGAATGCGAGTCCAGTGTGCTAACCACTACGCTCAGTGTTGTCAACTCTGTGACACATATTTCAGCTAACCAACTTTCGAAACCTGCTAGAAATCGGCCAGAAAAAAGTATTTGTGTGAGGAACATGCTGTCTTTTGTACACGTAATCTTTATTTCTTCAGACTACTGAACATTAACATTTCCATATCATGATACTATTTTTTGTAAGTATAACACATGAATTTGGAATGGAACAATTGACGCCATATGAGAAATGGGTATTTTAGAGTCATCCACTACTACTTCCATGAATTGTGTTACTATGGGTCCTTGGTTGTCACTGCTAATGCCACTATTCTTGCCATGGGCTTGAATGGTATGTACAAAATAAACCATTTGATCCACGCCAAAGGTGGATGGTCTTGAATAGGCACATGCTTAGACAGAAAGTAGAAATGATTACACATACATGTAATCTGAATGACACAATGCATTAACTTAACTTGAACAGCAAGTTCAAGAGTGAATACGTTAATCAAAGCCTACCTGTAATAAATGATTACAGTACAAAATGCTACTATAAACTGCTGAGACTTGAGCTGACTCTGCGAAGAGACTGGGCTGGCCTTGCGGTGTCTTATTATGGCAGCTCAGTGGGGGCACTTCATGCATGTAGGTAGTGTGTCATCAAGCTGGCCGTGGATTGGTGAAGCTGTAACATGGTTTACCACCAACTTCGGGATGCATTGTGTGTGGTGTGGTATTGGCACTGTACAACACCACACAAAAAATATTTATTTTATAAAGGATGGTAATGTAGAAAACTCTAAACATTGATAAATTTATGCAGTTATTCAGTCATTTCAGATTTTACCTTTTTATTTCAGAACTGCATCTTCAAATTGAAATTGTGACAGCACAATCTGAGGTGCTGCAGGGTAGCATGAATTGTCAGTATAGAACTGAGCCTCCTGTTCCTATATAAGCTTTTGGAATATTCATTTCACTAAAGCACCTCTCTCCCTCTGCATTTGACCAAGGCAGCACTAGAAGTATCTTAGCCAAATTGCAGATTTCACTGAAAGGCTTGTATTTACTTGCATTCTCACATTTTGATACTTCAGACCAAAATACAACCCTATATGTCACATTCTCCCACATCACAACATTGATTTTCTGCCACTGGAGTTATACGTCAGACAGGGTCAGTATGTCTGGTCTGGTGCCTCTTTCCAAAGTTAGTGATGTAGTATTGTCCTTCACTCCTCTTAAACAGTTTCCTGATGCTTTAGATGATATGTTATGTAGCACTTCAACATTTTTTGGGAGACTGGATTAGAGCTCACTGATGATGTGTACAATAATGTTAATGCAAATTTTCTGAATTCCCATTTCAGTATTCAGTCATTCTACTGATTGTACAGGAATTTCCTATTTGCTTTTCAAAAGTGGAACCCAAATGTAGCTTGGGATGAAGAAAATTTTTAACATTTGGAAAAAAAACAGGGCCTCTTGACACCCTTTTTCAGTTACCATTTGTACAAAAGTCCAGATTAAAATAGTGAGATCATGCAACAGTTGATAGGATTAGCAGATTTAAACTGGAGTGCCATATTAACTATGTTGTACTCTCGCAGAATTGGTCCTAGAAATACAATTTTTTCCTATTGTCTTCGTACATTTTATGAAGTGTCTGAGCGGTATAGCACCAAATTGAGATCCATTGACTTCCAACGATTTGTAATACCTTCAAGGGATGCTTATCATAAAATGTATTATACAAACTATAGTAGGCCTTTTACCATGTTAAGGAGTGGTGAAACCAATTGCGTGTTTCTGAAAGGTGGATTCTAAGTGGGCTGGTAATTCTTCTTTGCAAGAATGAGAAAGGGCCAACTGGATGGAGTGACAAGAATGTGGTATGAGGATTAGCTGTGGGATTTTTAGTTCATAGTAGCATTCTGTATTGTGAAAATTTATGATAAGAGTCAGTCTCTCTCTCTCTCTCTCTCTCTCTCTCTCTCTCTCTCTCTCTCTCTCTCTCTCTCTCTCTCTGACTTGCTGTTCAAGTTACATGAAGTTATTGTGCTGTTCAGATTGCGTGTGATTATAATCATTTCTTCTTTCTGCTTAAGCACCAAGGAAGCTTGGCACCCACTTCTGACTGATCCAACAGTTTGTTTCATAGGTGCTATCCAAGCCTATGGCAAGAGTAGTGTTATTAGCAGTGACAACCCAGGACCCTCAACATCAACACAATTCATGGAAGAAGTGGATGACTCTGAAATACCTGTTTTTCATATGGAGAGAATTGTACTATTCAAAATTCATGGGTTATGTTTATGAAAATGAGTATTGTGATATGAGAATCATAATGTTCAGCAGTCTGAAAAAAGCCAACGGCCTTGCCACAGTGGTAACGCCAGTTCCCGACAGATCACCAAAGTTAAACACTGTCGGGCTGGGCTAGCACTTGGATGGGTGCCTGTTCGGTCTGTTGAGCGCTGTTGGCAAGTGGATTGCACTCAGCCCTTGCAAGACAAACTGAGGAGCTTTTTGATTGAGAAGCAGTGGCTCCAGTTTTGTAAACTGACATACGACAGGGAGAGCGGTGTGCTGACCACATGTCCCTCCGCATCCAGTGATGCCTGTGGGCTGAGAATGACTCAGCAGGTGGTCAGTACCATTGGGCTTTCATGGCCTGTTCAGGCAGAGTTTAGTTTAGTCTGGTTTTAATCTGAAGAAAGAAAGATTATGTGTGTAAAATAAAGCATGCTCCTCATACATTTTTTTTCTTTTTTTCTGGTGTATTTGTAGTAGATTTTGAAAGTTGGTAAGTCAAAGTATGTGTGACAGAGCTGGCAACATTGGGCACAGTTGTTGGCACACAGGACTCACATTTGGGAGGACGACATTTCAAATACACATCCGGCACAACCAGATATCCCTAAATCACTCCAGGCACATGCCAGGATGGTTCCTTTGAAAGGGTGCGGCCGATTTCCTTTCCCATCTTTAACACAATCCAAGCTTGTGCTCTGTCTCTAATGACTTTGATGCTGACGGGACATTAAACTCTAAGGTAAGCATAACCTCCATTGACTTCGGCAACCATAACAGGTGTGTTATCTGTGCCTATACCATGCATTATCTGCAGATTCAGTTCAACAGTTAATATAGCTTTCACATCTTCAACAGTTGTTTTTGTATCACCTGAGTCAGTTTATTGTAGTTTCAAAAATGTTGAAACTACACACCCTTTGTTTTGGGGAAGTATAAAATACAAACACCTAGCTGTTTCTTGTCAGTAATGTCAGTGCCCTTGTCTACAAGCATGCTATACAAACTAACACCAACATAGTTTTCAACAGCCCTTTAAAGTGTAGATATACAGGTATTACATTTTTTATCACTTCGCTGCATTTTATGTGATGTATTTTCAGATCACTTATTTGGAAAAACAGTTTGTTCAGCTAATTGAGATGATCAACACACTGTATAGCATAATGCATACTCTCAAATAATGCCATTCCCCCTTGGCCGCGGTTATTGTGACTGATGTAACTTCAGGCTGAAAATTCAGTTTAGATACTCTTGCACAAGGAAATGGTTTACCACTTTCACATTCTTGTCAGATTTAGAATAATCTCTGTTCCGAATACTTGCAGCTGAGAAGGCATCATCAAAAATGACATCGCACCTTTGTTTTATCTGTAAGAATCTTTTGAAAACAATTTTTTAACTCTTCATCTTTTAACCATTCTTCTCTAAATTGTGCATATGGAATATTTGAACAAAACATTTGCACATTGAAGAAAACTGTCTTCTTATTCACAATGTTCAAAATGGAAAGAGTTTAATAAATGCACTGAAAACAGAGACTGCTGCCAGCATACAATTGTTAATAAGAATGCCACCTACAATTGTTAATAAGAATGCCAGTAATAGCTATGCAGACACTATTGTAGCAAGTGTGACTGTTCAACCAAGCAACATATTGTGGTCCCGCTGCAGTCTGTTATTGCATCAGATGCCATGCAGTAGGCAGTAATAATCAGAATACTGATTGTTAAACAGTTTGTGAAACCATCTCTTCTATAAGTCCATACAAAATATTAATACCATTATTAACATAATGGAATTTCCTGTTTGAACAGTAACATTTTACTAACAACATGAATTAAGTTAATAAAATTAATCCAATTATTTAGTTGTGTTTTAATTTATTAAAATATAGCAATATAATAATTCTGCTAGATTTTTGGCTGCTGTCTGAGAAAATATCGTCTGGCTTTATGGACTACTAATCTGCCATAGTCACTCAAAAATCGGCTGAGTTGGCAATACTGACTGTACCACTTCATAGAGTGCTTAAAATTTGAATGTTTCTTCTGCATGTGTGTGAAGTTTCGAACAGTGCCGACAGATGGCAGAGCCATAATGAACCATCAAAATTGTATCTATGCAAGACACTCATTACAAGCTATATGTTGTAACTGAATTTTAGTTTGTGGAAAAAGTAACTATGGTGATATCCATAAACCCTTGAGTGCAGTGTATGACGATGATGCAGTTGATGAGAGTACTGTTGGGTGATGAATAAAAGAGAGTTAAAGTTTCAGGAAGTGCAGAAACTGATCTCTAGGATTGGCCACATTTGGAATGTCCTGTCACAACTACTGCTCCGAACACGATGAAATGTGTGAGTGCCATTATTTGTGGAAACTGACACATCACAACTCAACAGTTGGCTCCAGCTATCAGTGAGCATTGTAAGTGCATGTGCAGTGATTAAGACTTTCATATTCAAAGGTGTGATCAAGGCAGATTCTCTGAATGCTTACCACAGTTCACAAGATTCAAAGAAAAGCCAATTCATCTGAACTTTGGAGCAGTTTGAGCCCAATGGGGAGCCCTTTCTGTTATGAATCATTACAAGTGACAACAACTAAGTGCAGTCACTGGAGTGGCACCACCCACAGTCATCAAAAAATAAGAAATTCAAGGTAGTACACTCCTTCCTCTGACGGCAACATCATGATGACAGTCTTTGGAATAGTGCTGTTGACAGTCAAATGGATGTGTTAGTACGATATTGCAATGCCTGTGTTATTCCAAATAATGAAGCAATGTTCCATTGGACATGCATGTATGTGCTGGACCAGGACTTGAACCCAAATTTTCCACTTACTGCAAATAGTGGTCCTACCATATGGCTATCTAAGCATGACTAGCAGCCAGACCCAAACTTCCATAAGTCGTCAGCCATGTGTATGCAACCTGTACCTGTACACCCATTATGTATATTCTTGTGCAAGGGGAGACATTTTCCTTGAAACTCCCTTGCCTGGTGTTGGTGGATAACACAGGCATTACAATATCGTATTTATCTGCCAACACTGGGCAAGTGACTTTCGAGTAATACAAATTGTATACATCACATGGTTGATGTCTTAATGGAAGTCAGGGTCTGGCTGTGAGCTATGCTTGGATAGCCAGATGGTAAGGTGACTGCTCGCGATAAGCAGGAAATCTGGGTTAGAGACCTGGTCCAGCGATAAATTTTCATTGTCGTCATTCCATTATACAATTGATGGTTATCCATATTCGCAACTGTGAATACATTTAATGTGTTGCTATTAGGGTTAATCATTAGTTCAGAGTCATATGTGAAGACTCTGAACAAACTCAAGAACTGTTTCTGATGTATTTGATCAGAAATGAATCCAAAAGTATCTTGTTCCAACATGGCAGTACATGCCCAACACAAATTTCAAAACCCAAGAACACATTGCCAAATTGAGTTGTACATCATTGCCTCATCTACCCTACAGTGGAAACCTCTGGCCCATTTGGATTATGGTGTGTTCGGGCCACTTAAGGATTCTCTACATGAGACACACTTTAAAGATGAAGATGTTGATGAGTGTGATTCATGCAATGAAACATATCTGCAAACACAGGACAAGTCCTTTTACCAACAGAAAATACTGGCTCTTACACAAAAGTGGTATAAGGCCATATAATGTGCTGGCAAGACTATATAGAAAAGTAGTATATGTAAAAGAAATCTTGTCACCAATTTTAACTCGTATGAATAAATATGTTCAGAGAAAAGGATTTTGGGCATCATTTAATGCATGTACCTCATAGTTGGAGAAGGCCTGTTATTGGAGAACAATTTACTCTAACTGAGAACAGTACCAACAGGAACAGAATTTTCTGCAAGTTCTGTATCCAAAATTTTTAAAGAAGTGAGATCTATTGTGTCTTTCACCTTCCACCCAAGAACTTTTTCATAGCATTGCCTTCCAAGATTGACTGGTACTCACAGATTACGTATGTAGCATGTTCTTTCCAAATGTGATAGGGCATGCATTGATTACATTATTTGCACAATCACAGGATTGCTAGGAACTCCAGCACCAAACAAAGGCCTTACTGTCCAGAAACTATACCCTCAAGACTCATGGAAAAAACATGAACTGAACTACAGTGACACAGTATTTCTTATCGAAGCACCAACGTACTGACACCAAGATGAAATGTGAAGGTGTTTGTGAACACTGGAATGATAGAGATACCTGTTACAGGAGGCAGCATATTTCTGAAAGTCCTGTTAGAACTCTCTAAATTGCTCCTTTTACTGCAAGCAACACACAAACAAAGCTCACAATATGAGCATCAGAAGGCCACTCTCTTCCATAATGGGCTGATAGTGACTATTACTCGGTGTGGTAGAAAATGGCGTTTGGAATTATGGCCATAAATTCGTGTTTGGAAAAACAAACGGAAAGTAGGAAAAGCAATTGTAATAGGATAAATTGTATCTTCTGAAGAACATTGCAATATATATCTAAAGTGCTGTCTATATGTCAAGATACAATTTACTGATCTCTTCTTCTTCTTCTTCTTCTTCTTCTTCTCCTCCATTAACTGCAGGTCTCTTCCCCCCCGCCCCCTCACACTTCCCACCCTCATCCTCCAACCAATGATCATCTCCTATCTATTAAAACAATCCTCCTTTCCAGCAGTGTTTAAATTTCAGAAGTCAGCACAACTGCAGATACTGGAGACAATAATCTTTATATCTGGTGGGTGACTGTGTAGAAATACAGGCTCTCCTAACCATATGTTGTGAGTAGATGAATTCTCAGTTCAAAGTGGATCAATACACCAACATGTTTAAAAAACAAAATATTTTGACATTTCTGCTGTTCATCATCATCATCATCATCATCATCATCATCATTCATCATTCATCATTCATCATCATCATCATCATCTACCATCTACCTCCTGCACCCAAAGGAACTGGTGTTGTTACGTACAAAATCCACACCCTGGAAACCCCTTGGACTTTTTGGACACTACAACAGATGTGATCAATTATATACATAATGTATCTGTAAGTTTGTAAATTCTGTACATATTTCATTTGTGTTTCTAAAGTGATGTGTAATTTCCATATGAGTAATAATAATAATAATAATAATAATAATAATATTGTCATGCATGATTTCTTTGGGACTGTGAAAGGAATTAGTTGTTTGCAAATGTTAAATTAGTTGGGCCTGTTAACAAACATCTTTGAACTTAGTTTGGTTCAGATTGTTACTGATCTGTATGTGAACTGATAATTTTACTTGTTTTAATTAATTAATTAATTAATTCTCAACAAATATTATGAACAAGCATTTGCTGCAGTTTCTCATATTTGTCTACTTGAGTTACCATCATTTTTGTTTCCATGTTAGTTTAATGATTGAGATGTTGATAGTAAGGGCTTTGACTGTTGGTTTTGTTATTTTTGCAGTACCATCATTTTACAGAAGATATTCAAACTAGACAGTACCGCTGTTTAGAAGTTCTCCTGGGTGCGGGATATGGAACTCCTGCTGATATATGGAGCACCGCATGTATGGTATGTTGGTTTGGATTTTAATGCATACGACTATAGAATTGGGTTCCCATACATGAATAGAGAACTATGCTGCCCCTGAAGTCCCAAAAGTTCATTAATATTTGAAAATTCACAACTTCACATAATGTAAGGAGAAGGGTAAAAATTGACATGCACACTTGAAATGATATGGGGCTTCACTGAAACAAAAGAGTGTGCATAAAATGACCAACAGATGATGCTTCATATGATACAAAAGCAATAATTAACACAACAGTTGAATTTTAGTATAGACGATGTTCTTTAGAACAAACGTTGAACATTTCAGCTATCATTCATCAACAATACCCACAGTAGAGGTACAGCACTGAACAGCATATCAGTAGGTATGGTGAGAGATTGCTGATGTATGTTGTTTTTTAGCATCCCTAATGAGGTTGGGTGACTGCAGTAGACATGCAACTTCAGGTAACTACCCAACCAATAATCACACAGAGTGAGGTCTGGCGACCTGGGAGGCCAAGCATGATGGCAGTGGCAGTTAGCATGTGATCCTCATGAAACAATATGCACAAGAGATCTTTTAACACGTGTAGTAAAATAGGGTGGAATGCCATTCTGTATAAAAGTTATATCTTGCAGCAGGTTTTCATGAGCCAGAGTAGAGATGATATGATTCTGTAAAACATCAACATACCTCTCGCCCATCGTGCCGACAGTCTGATAAGAAGGGCCCCACTTTCCCTCAAAGAAAGTGCTACCTGTTGGCCAGTTTTTGCACTTGTTTTTGGTTTCAATAAAACCTGTGTCATTTCAGGCATGTGTGTCAAATTTTACCTCTCTACCTGCATTATTCTGTGAATTAATGTTAACAGACTTTTGGGTCAGCCTTTACATTGGTAGCTGTAGCTTTAATATGTCTTTGGCAGCTGTGACCCCAAGATGATGATAGCCTGTATACAGGTGTGGCAGGTTCTCCATAAAACTGGAGAAGTTGCATAGCAGTTAGAGTCTGGCAGTGACTGGATAAAAGGCACTGGAAAGGAAGAAATGAATTACAGAAAATTTGGGCAGATTAAAAATGTGTTTCCACTTCGATGAAAAGAATCATAAGCAACAAAACCTGGTATCCTCAGTATTCCCATTGCATAAAATTTTCTGTGCAGCAATTGGGATCAAATTTTACCTGGTGAAAATAGTCACATGTGACAACATCGGAAGTAAAGGTTAAGTAAAGATGCAAATTATAGATACCAAACATCTCATTTATCTCTCTGGATGGATTCTGCTGTTGATACACGTGGTCTCTCTCCTAGGAGTTGACAGGCATATTTTCATTTTCTCTGGTGTTTCAACAGATACTTGCAATTTCATTTTTGCATTGTGTAAGTGGAGTCAGTCCAAACAAATAGTGCTCATCACACCTTCCACGTGTCACCCGGTATTGACAGAAAGTATTAGTTTGTTTCTTGTTACACACAAAATGATTTCAAAGTGGAATTTCATGTACCCATTCTATAGAGCGCTCCCAAATTAGTTTAGCCTGGTATTCATTTTATTGATATGTATTTATAAGGACAGGAAAACTTGAAGAATAACCAGTACTCCAGCAGTGGCAGCACTGCCATGGCCTTCACTGACTGCTACCACCAAGCATGCAGCGCTACTGAGTCACTGCTGCATTGCTGTTTATTCCTTGTGTTTTACTTTCCTTGTTAATGCACATTGATAAAACAAATATCAAACTAGACTAATTTAGGAGTGTTCTATCAAATGGGCACATAAAATTTAGATCTAAAAATAATAATTTCCCCTCCAAACACATAGCATCGTTTGAAAGATGGGACAAGAAGTAATTTTTAAGCTCACTTCAGCTACACAGTTCGAAAACTAAGGGTGTGTGTGTGTGTGTGTGTGTGTGTGTGTGTGTAATGAAGTAAAATAAAGTTTGCTTCCTTGTGAGTTCATTTTCTGTGGTTTAGTTTATTTTGGAGACCATATTTAGAGAGAGAAAATTACTATTGGCCCTTGTGCAAGGCACCACCAGTTAGTTATTTAAATTAGTGTGCTAGCTGATTCAGATTTTCAGTTGGTTTCTCATATTTTGATTTGTGGTTCTGTACAGTCTACTTCATCTTCTCTGCTGCTTGCATTTGAATGTCTTTTACTTGTCTCTCATGACTCACATCTGCTCAGTGATGTAGGAACAGCGGCAGCATTGTAAATTTCAGTCTTGTTTGTCCATGTTTTGTATTTTTTGTATTATTTATTGGCTTACATATTGGTGAATTTTGTTTTTGTATTGTCAGTATTCTTATCGTATTTATATGTAATATCACAACCAGAAGTGTTAAAATGTTTCAGAATGTTCTGGTATTTCATAACCACCAACAATCTCTGTCTTATAGATTCTTTACTCTTAAATGCCTTTCATGAAATTGATGGTTGGGCATTTACTTTGGTTCAGTCTGATCTTCCAAATGTTGCATCATTGGGTAATTTTGACCAACTACTGCTGAAGTTTTTGGTGTGCGAATAAAAGATTCTGCAAATCTTGTAGATTAAAGTGTTCTCTACGCAAAATAATGTTGATACTGACATCATTCTGTTTACAGAATGTGACATAATGCTGAATCTTTTGGTAATCCTGTCATAATGGGCCATGTATGTATGAAATGAATCATATTTGTTACAAAGAATTGTCACTTGGAATGTATGTGGTTGGCACAGTAGGTAGATTTATATTTGGGAGGAGCTGTGTTCAGATTCTCATCTCATCGCTATGATTTAGGTTCTCTGTGGTTTCCCTAAATTGATTCAGGTGTATGCCAGGATCCTCCTCCTAAAAATGGTTTGTTGAAATGTGGATGGACAATTGGCATAACTTCCCTAGAACAAATAAATGACCACGTCTAGCTGTAAAATATTGATTGCAATGTGGTATTGGCTGTTTTTAGTAATGTATCATCTTCAGCATAGAATATAAAATCACATAAAATCATAGATAACAAAGAGAAATGTAATATCTATAGTCCCACAGTGGAATAACCAGACATTAGTAAATTGTATTGGGTATTTACATGCGTATTGTAAGGTGTTAATGCATTGTGTATGACAATTTCATAATACATACATCAAACAGCATAATACAATATAAGCTGTATCAGTCTAATGAATGGTGATTTCAGAATACATGTGATACAAACAATGCACCTACCAACGAACTGTTGAATCAAAACTAGTCAGTAAAAGACACTGCTAGTGTACATTACATCTTTTCATATTTTATAAGTGTAATGTAAACTGTGTGTTACAGAAGTATACTCAGTGGTAGTGATTTAAAATGAACTGGACAGAAGATAATGTTGACTGCCTTGCATATTCCAAGACATGTACTCATAGAAATAAAATATTAATTGAATATCTCCATTCTTACACCTGTTAGTGCCGCTGCTAATTTGGGGTATTATGACTATAAATACCCCCTGATTCTAGCATAGATATATTTCAACCAAATAGTAATTATCATGAGCATAACACACGGAGGAAGAATGACATACACAGTGAACTCAGAAATTTGAGCTTGGCACAAAAGGGTGTCCATTACACTGGAGCAAAACTCTTCAGTGCTCTTCCTCCCGAAATAAAGATAAAGATTCATAACAATAGCGAGTTTAAGAAAGCACTAAAAATATTTCTGCTAGAAAAAGCTTTTTACAGTCTAGATGAATTTTTAACTAAATAAATTGTAATATTTTAATATTATATAATACAAGTTGACATAATGCCACTACGAATTTTATTTAACCTGAGATCTGTATCTGTGTGTGCTCCGTATCTGTTTTCTGTTGTGTTTTAATAATTCTTAGAAAATATGTATTTTCTTTTTCTATATTGCTGCCCAAAGAATTTACTGTATAAGTTTTTATATAATTATGTACTCAAATTTCTGTATATGCTATAAGATTATCAGACTGTATTTGTAAAAAACTGACTCGTTCCACGTCCTTGTGTATTCAACACAGTTGACCTATGGAACATGAAATAAATCAAATCAAATCACAGTTATGAACAGTCTGGCAGGCCCCTCACGAGATCAAGTCCACTGAAGTCTCCATCATGTTATTGTCCAGCCAGCAGCTGATGCCTGTCTGGGCAGCCATCTCCACCAGATCAGTTCACAGTTCTAACCTGCAAATGTGGGTTTAGAATGACATGACGGATGAGCCATCTGCAGGCTCCATAGTAGCAACCAAACTCCTGCCTTGGAGGACAGCATTTCACAGTCAGGGCAGTCCTGCTGCCATCCATCAACACCAGGAAAAGCTTCTAATCCAGTAGCAATGGCTGCTTGCAAGAATTCAGTGGATGTTCATGTCATGGCCACTTCTCACTCAGGGTCACATAATGCTAACTCAGGCACATGCTTCCAAATGGGGTAAAGTGTGTCAGAGCAGGACGTGGACATCTGCTAGCCATTCCACTGACATGACCTTCCAATGTCCACGGCACTGCTGAGACCACGAGGCTGCAGAGGGGATATCTGGGGGGGGGGGGGGGGGGGGGGGGAGGGGGGGGGAGGGGGGGGGGGTATTGCAACATTGTAGCTCAAAACTGAATACAGGATGCTATATCTTGCAGCAGAGTTGTCCTAGCCAGTCCTGCCCAGCACCACCCCACCTTCACAACTTACCACTCCACAACCTCTACACCATAGCGATCTCACTCACCCTGGGTCGCTATAGAGTTGTGTCAGAAGTATTTTGGTGTCAGTGAGCCTCGTTTGGCATTGGTGCCAGCTCAGTCAACCTCCACTCAGCACATCTTTGCAACCACAGCACACTGTTTTGATAGTGGGGTGAATGAGCAGACTATTGATTTTTCTTATTGTTTTCCCTGTTTAATGTGTGAAGGTCTAAGCAAGTAAAGTACAGTAATTTAATGGTTACATTTATGCAGCTATGGGAACCAATTGATCTTTCGCAATTCCATACAAATTACGGCCTTTGAGGTGTGGTCATTGTAATTTGCCAGTACATTCTACACATTGTAAAGAGTCAGTACCAGTACTTCTTATTAAATGTTGTCGGTATGGGTTTGTGGCTAGTCAGATGGCTGATGATAAGAAGTAAGATGTAAGTATGACTTGTTGTGAGTGTATTTTGTGTTCCTTAGTATGTATTGGAGATAAAGGTTCTGCAACGGCAGATTTTCAAATGCAGGGTGTCACTAGTTGGGAGGCAGTTCAAACATTGGTTAATGAAAAGGTGCAGTTGTGAGCAGACAACATGGACTTGCATAATAGGCTTGCAGTTAGGGATGAAGAGTTGGAATTAGCTCAACATCCTACTCCTTTATTAGATCCAGCAGCAGTCACTGTGATCACACCTTTCTTCGGAAAGTCAATGGACAACGTAGTGTTGGATGGCCTGCCAGTAGCAGCTAATATTGGGGTATGGTCATAGAATCATGAATTACAGGTGACGAAGTTATGCTTGGTAGGGGAAGCCAAGATGTATGTCAGATATACAGACAGACTAAGAGGCATGCAGACATTTGATGAACTGAAAAAAGGCCTGCTACGAAGGTACAGGAAGCAGAACAGCATGAGTGTTTTTTGGCAAGTGGTTGGATAGTCTGTCAGAGAAGCATAATGAGCCTGTAGACAATTTTGCAGACACAATACAGAAGATGAATGTGCTGACATATGAATTAGAGGAGAGTCATCATCCCTTTCCAAGGATTAGGTGTTTTAATCACCTGTTCTGGTCTCTGTCAACCATCTCTTATGAGGTCTAACTAGTTCTCTCTTTCCCATTGGCCGATAATGAATTATCTTTTTTGGCAGTCTGTTTCCTGTCATTCTATCAACATGATCGTTTCATTTCATTCTCTTGTCTTCTATCCTGTTATTAACAGAAAAAGATTTTTAAATCTGACCTTGTTGTCTCATTCCTTATTTTATACATTTTTATTACAGCCTCTTACATATCTCATGAACTACTGTTACTTTTTATAATTTGGAGCTGTATACGAGAGTGGGTACAGCCATAACTTCATAGAATTTCATTTTTATTTCTTTTCTTCCCAGAGTTTTTCCAGTTGTTCCACAGACAGCTGATATTTATTAACCTTATTCTCAATGTCTTTGTCATAGTTAAAACTAGTGCCACATGCTAGATAATTGAAGTGGGATACTTGTTCTAAAATTTTCTTATTTATTATTATTTTCAATCTGACTGCATTCTTTCCCTTGAAAGCCATTGTCTTTGTCTTATTCGCAGATATACTCAAGTTTTAATGCAAATTGTCATACTCCGTGAAGCGGAACAGAGGATGTTGGATGCATTCCTAAGGGGCGTGTCACCTTATATATCAAAGAGTGTGACAACAGGTACCCCAAAGGATTTATACTGTACAATCGGAGTTTGAAGAAATTAGCGTAGTAACAGGAATGCAGCATAAGAGGAGAGCATTCTCCGCTAATGTGAGGTGTTAGAGATGTGCAGAGGCAATGTTGTCAACCTCAGTGAGATATATGTGGTGTGACTGGACACTACCACAGTGATCGTAACTTGGGTAAGGGGAAACGGGGGATGAATCAGCAAGTGTTAGATGCAAAAGCAAACCTCACATCTGCTACATGGAGTTCACGATAAATTTTGATGCAGCTAATATGTATGCAGAGGCAGAATGTAGTATAGTGGGAAAAGGGAAAGGTAAAAAGCATGTTTTTATTGGACACAGGGGCATGTGTCAGGGGCAAGCATGGATCTCATGGGTCAGAGGCGATTAAACCCTCAACAGTGTAATTTGTATGGAGTTTGAGATATTGATGTGGTGTCTTTGGGATCAGCAGTGGTAGATTTTCTGGTTGGGACACAGTGTTTTAAACAGCGCGTAGAAGTTGAGCCTTGGGTAAATGATGGTTATTGCATGATCTTAGGGTTATACATTTTGAAAACGCAGCTTGCCAAAATTGTCCTTAGACAACATGTAGTTGAACTTGAAGGGACAATGTTCCAGCTATAGAAGACAGTCCCCAGTGAAATACGGATGTGACGTGCATCAATCTGCAGAGGTGAACCGCCTGAACTTGGTGAAAACAGAAAGGATTAATTCACACATTATTGTGCCATAAGGCACTGGGAAGTTGGTCTCAGATAATGTTGGACCGGAATGGCCTGTTAATGCTTTGTGCTTGATAGAACAACTGGCAGAAAGTAATGTATTAGACATGTCACATTGCTTTGGAAGGAGCAGCATTGTACGCACGTGGGAGGAGGAATTGGATGGGAAAGTAATGCCAATGAATTTGGATAATCTTGGTGCTAATGGAGTAGAGCTGATCAAAGGAATGCTGATAGTTAATTTGGAAGTCCTGAATGATGTTGAGTAGCAACTCAGTTTCCACCAGATTAGTGTGCAAACCACTGATAAAACTGCATTGTGTAGTAAGTGGAGGATCATAGAGGTACGGATGGATTGCAGATGAAGACATTATTGTTTGAATTGGAGAGAATTTCTTTTTCTCTTGAGTTCATTTACCAGCAACACCCATAACACAGCATGTATCTCTACAGGACAGTATATACTGAGATATTTGCAACCAGTATTAGAAGAATTCATTGACGAACAGCTAGTGGGTGGGGTAATACAGGAAATCACTAGCCCATGGAGTGCAGTAGTGGTGGTTGTACCAAAGAAGTCGCCAGATGGGACAAAAAGATACAGATTCTTTAGTGACTATGGACATCATAACAACAAAACTGTAACCGATACATATCTAATCCTGAACATCACTGAAACTGTTAACAGTTTGTGGCTTTGGGGCAGTGCAATTACTTCTCTACCTTACATCTGAGAAGTGGGTACCATCGGAAAGAGGTACACCTGAAGGAGCATACGAAAACAGCATCCTCGGTCCCCTGGGGCCATTTTCAGTATCATCGGATACAGTTTGGGTTAAAAAATTCTCTGACAATGTTTTATGATTTGCTGGACGGAGTGGGGAGAGGACTGAAACCCCGTTGGCACATGGTGTTCTTAAATGGTATAACTTTTTTTTTGCAAAGGATTTAGAAGTTTTTAGAAGTTTATGAGAAAAAATTTAACATAACACACGGAAAAATGTTCCTTTCATTGGAATAAATTATGTATTTAGGGTATGTTATTAGCAATGTATGGGTTAAATCCATCGAGGGTTGATACAAGAAGTATGGCAATTTCCAGTTTCTAGCAATGCTAATGAGTTGCGATCTTTTTTGGGGTTAGGGATTTATTATAGAAAATTCACAAAAGGGTTTGCAAATGTTGTGGGAGCACTTATGTGACTGTTAAAAAGTGTGTAAAGTTTGAATGGGTGGAGGAATGCCAAGAAGCATTCAAAGAATGAGAGAGCATTAAATCCAGTACTATTTTTTCCAGTCTATGAGAAAGGGTTTGTATTGTCAACCATTATTTCCAATCAATTTGTAGGATGTGTTCTCTGTTAAGTAGTAAATTGAGAGAACCATGGGTCTAAGCAGTTGAACAGGGCAGAGAAGAACTACTACACAGCAGAAAGAAATGCTTAGTGTGAAATATGTAATTTTGCATTTCCAATGTTCTTTGTAGGAGAAGAACTTTCAGGTGATAACTGCAGCTTGTAAGTGGTTGTTAGGGCTTAAGGATCTTTCTAATAAACTGACTAGATGGACATTGAGGTTAAGTGAATTTGAGTACAATGTCATACACAAACCTGGTGGGAAGAAATTGCGATTTAGGATAAAGCCAAAAGTAGTGATGATAGAAATGCTGTGTCCCTACCTTGCACAATGGCAAGCAGTGCAACTGGCTGATGCAGAATGTAGATGGTATGCATTCCAGCTACAATTAAATGTGTGTGACAGGTTGTTGTGTTAGACAATGATGTTGGGGCCAAGGGTTTTAGTATCAGTGAAGCTGAAGGAGGATATGGTGAAAGAAGCATACAACCACTTATTTTCAGGACGTGGGGATTGTAGAACAATGAATAGGCAAGTAGTGAAAAGCTGCTGGTGGAAATCTAGGAAAGATGATGTGGTTCATAATGTGAGGAGTTGTGTACAATGTGCACAGAAGGCAGATATGAGCCATAAGATAATACCTGTGCAGAGGTTACCAAAAGTTATGGAACCATTTAAAATTATGGGTTTGGATGTCCTTGGGGCCATTCAACAGCACTCCAGTCAGAAATCGATTTGTGTTTACAATTATTGATCATTTTTCTAGATATGTGGAAATGGTTGCAGTCCCTAACCAACATGCAGCAATGGTAACATAAGCATTGGTCAACAGCTGGGTGATCAAATTTGAAATGCCAGAAGCTGTGATTACTGAACAAGGGACAGAGTGTCAAATTTGTTAACACAGCTGTGTAATTTACTAAAGGTCAGAAAGTTAAGGACAAGTCAAATGCACCCTCAGGCTAATCGTAGGATGGAAAGAGTACATTACACAGTCAGAAGGATGTTGAGTCGTTATGTGAACTAACATATTTATTAATATATTTATTTTCATTGTAAGCACGTATAATTCAAAAGTCCATTCTGCTAGAGGATTATCATCCCTGATGCAAGTGTCATGATCAGTTGAGGGTAAAACTATCAATAGTAGGAAAAAGGGAAAGTGTGAAAACCCTGCACAACTTTGACAGGAGATTCTGTATGCATTAAGGCCAAGAAAATAGGAGAGTATTGTTAACATTTCGTGTTTGAATGTGTATGGTTGAAAGTTAAGTTGGATGTCATATTATTTAAATGCATAAGTGATCAACTTATCAGTTGAGGTTGAGGATGGGAGGGAGGAGCTTGTTTTTCATGTTATATGTATTGCTATACTTATGTATTCATTTTTGTGTAAGCTGTGTATTTTAGGGTTGGGTTTTCTTCTGTGTATCTGAGATGGCAGACCTTTCAAAGGGGGTAAGGGAGTGATGGGAGTTCCCTGTCCCCAGGTTGTCACAGGTTGAAATAAAGATCAGGGGAGCCCTTATCTTGGCAATGTTGTACCTATTCATCAGGAGTTGAGCTGAGGTACTGTAGATACTAAAATTGGAAACTGTAGTACATACCACATGGGAGGAGGATTTAGTACTCACAAGCCATCTTTGGGCACTGAAGCTGACCTTGAATAATTCAGAAATGTTCAGTGAGGTGAGACACTAAGAAGGTATGTTTATGGAATTATGGCAGGAGATGGAAGGGAGAGTTGGCCTGAAGGAAGTAGAGAGCAAGTACTGTAACTTGCAGCAGTTATATGAACAATCGCGAGGGCAAATGCAGCAGGTAGTGGAAGTAGTGCCACACACGGTATGGTGACACAAGTGATGTTGCTTAGACACAGAAGATAGCCTATTGAAAACAGTTTACAGGACTGTGCATGTCAGTGACATCGAGGAACTAAATGGTACAACAGAGGAAGTGGCTGATGTAGCAGGGAGGAGTAAGACCATCACAGAATGGCACACTAAACAGTTAACCAGTTAAAACAAGGGTATTGAACAACAAATGAGCATTACAAAGGTTAGCAATGGAGCTTGTGCACCTGGTGAAGATGACAGTAAATACTGTGAATGAGGACCTGGGAGTCATACAGGCCCAGGTAGATACTTTAAATAAGAGAATGGCAGTAGTGAGATTGTTGTGGTCTTTGGTTGATAGCTTGTGGGGTGCTTGGTTAATTGCAACTGAGTTACAGGAAGCAGTATTACATGTGGCACATGGGCATCTGAGTACAGCTCTATTAATACCAAATCAGTGTGTGGTAGGTATGTGGAAAGTCCAGAAGGAATTGCTGCTGGAACTGACCAGAAAAGTCAAATCTATCATTGTATTACCACATAGCAACAGCTGAGACTAGGACGGATCTAGAACGTTGACATGTGTTAATACAATTTCCGATTAGCAGCAAGCAAGCCAGGTTCAAATGTTACACCATACATGCATACCTATTAAAGTGAGGAACATTGGGGAACTTAACACATAGGAGGTACTGCTGATTGCAGATGATGAGGACAATGATGTGGTGATGTCTCTAACTGAACTCACTGTCAGAGAGTGAGGGTTACCATCTGCCTGACCCAGGTGGTGAATATGTGCACTGGCATGTTCAGATGCATTGTACTTAGGGAAAACTGGAGATCAGGACTGTCCGTGTGACATCCTGGAGCTGCTACCTGATTTCCAGCAAACTGGTCTTCAGTGGGTTTATTTTGTAAACATTACTGAAGTTGTAGTAGCAAACTGCTATGAGCAAGGTAGACTCACAGAAGCTAAAAATTTGAAACTGTGTGTGTGTGTGTGTGTGTGTGTGTGTGTGTGTGTGTGTGTGTGTGTGTGTGTGTGTAATAATTATTAATGGGATGGTCTCAGGGCAGACCTTTCATCTGTCAACCTCAGTTACAGGGGAAAACAAGTAGAACATAATGCAGCCGCATTTGTACTGGCTAGAGGAGCCACTAGCGGTCCTTTTGGTGAGAAATCTGACCTACCTGACTAAAAGATTGCATCTTAACATAAACCTATACTTAAACTGGCTAACAGACACGCAAGGAGGATGGGTTTCAGTAGAGCAAATGCTTTCATGTACAGCAATATCAGGAAGAGTAGTAGCACACAATCAAGACCTTAAGTGTCACAGCCACAGGCACCATGTTAGTGTTGTCTCTGTTTGCACAGCCTTCGTCTACCCTAGTAGACAGAGGGCCACTCATCAGTGCAATCCTCCAGTACATCAGATACTATTGCACTCGTTAACCATTTGTACCTAAGAAGGTACAAGTGGTGCAAGAAACTGGATCTAGTAATAAGAGAGTTGTGTTGTAGTATGAACTGGATGTGGTTCAGAAGCCAAGGAACCTTGAGTGCTGTTAAAATGTGTATTGTTGCTTACAATAAAAGACACTGTAAGGGAACAATGAGTCGATAATTCATGTAAACAGTTGTTTAATGATTTGGAAGGATTAATGCTCAATAGGTAGCTCAAATGAGAATGGAGGTTCTACGTAATAATGTAAGAACAGGTGGACAAACTGATTGGCTAAGAATTATGGAGGGAATGTGGGGCTTCTGAGCTTTGTTGCTTAAGGTAAGGGAATATTGTAAATAACCTACATGATAACTATATGTGTGTGAAGTCTTCTGTTGCAGACTGGTCATGGGTTCAGACCCAGTGTCTTGAGTCATTCCAAAGAGGGGAGATATGTAACACCATCACTAATTTTGGGAGTTACTGGGTGAAAAGAAGCTTCATTGAAGTCATATGTGAGGCAGGTAGGTGTGGAGGCACTGATTAGTACTTTGGCAAGTGTACAACACAAGGTGGTCGCGCCAAGGCGTGCAATTGTGGTGACATTGCAGAAAGGCCATATTTCTTCCAATTGACCTATGCGGTATTTCCAACCCATCGAGACATGACTGACTTTATGTGCCTGGAAGCAAAGTATAGGCACAACAAGCATGCTATTAAGCAATATAAATACTCTCTGATTCTAGCACAGTTACGCGCATCTGGCAGCACCCTCCACGATTTTGGGTTCAATGACATAGCAGAAGAACTGTCTGCAGGCTCCAGGGTAGCGCTCAGCCTCCTGCCAGGGAGGACAGCAGTTTGCATCCGAGATGGTACTGCTGCCATCCACCTGCGCCGTGGCCAGCTCATAATCGAGTAGCGCTGGACACCTATTAGAAATAAATGAGCTCTCATGTCACTGGCACTGCTCCCTCAAGGCCACATAGTGCTAACTCGCGCACATGCTTTTGAGTGGGGTAAATAGTGTCAGTAGAGCAGGATGCGGATATCTAACGGCCATCCCACTGCCACAATCTTTCGGTGTTAATGCCACTGAGGGTGTCTCCGGGGGCATCACAGCACTTCATAGCTCAAAACTACTGTAAATAAGGATGTGATGCCTTGCAGCAGAGTTTTCCTAGCCACCGTTATCTAGCACCACCATCTGCACAAGCTACCAGTCCACCACCTTTACACTGTAGCGGCCCCACTCTTATGGGGTAACTATACACCTTGCTGCAGCTTTTTTATTGTTACTTCAAAAGTACATGGCATGTTTCATTCTTGATAAACAGAAAATAGGGCGAAATAACATACACACAAATATACGTGTAGTACTTCATTGCAATCAGCATTCTTCTAATGTGTATCACATCACATTTATCAGTTTTGTAAACTGCAGAGCATGTATACTATAGAGCCTCATGCCACATGTTTCTTCCCAGTAAATTTACTGTCATAAAAACCTGTTTGACTCTTACGGTTTTGAAAATTGTGTGTAATTTTGTGGGATATGATACCATAGTAAGGCAATGCAGCACATCTTGTTTCTCCAAAATTTTCCTTTATATATACAATTCCATCCTGCTTCGCATTTTGCAATTTCCTGAGACACATCTTCTGTACTTTTTTTTCTAAAAGGACACAGCTGATTTCTTGTTCTCAATCTCTAATGATCCCGTTGTTCACCATAATATTGTTTCCTTATTTGCGCTAAAAGATAGAAACAGATTATCAGTACAGTGTGTCTGAGAACACTGCACATTTTTTCTTTGCTTGCCCTAGCTTTTCAGAAGAGCTTAACCAAATGCTGAGATTGTTAGATAGTGGGATATTTGGCATTGAAACCAGAATACTATGGCATCACATATATTTGTCAGGTATTTCTAGATGATTCGTTTATTATTAGCTCAAGGTGTGTTGCTGAATGGTGTTGGTAATAGGTGAAGTTGTTAGAGGTAGTAGGTCCATATTCGGCATGCAATTTCTGTGACAACTTCATAAGAACTTATTTATTAAATAAGCTAATGGGCCCCAATTCTATGTTTGTCCCTGATCCCTAATGTGAGTCACTGGTGTGATTATCTTCTTCTACCACAGCTCACTCTCATCATTTTCAACAATTTGAGTTCAGGATTGTGACCATATTCAGTTAGATATTAGTCCCACCTTTTTGTATTCTTTGTGTATGAGACTTGCCTTGTTGCTGAGTTGCTTGTTGTCTCTGGTGGGGGCTTTCTTTGTGTGGCTGTTTGTCATGTCTTTTGTCTGGTGGCTTCTGCTTTTAATGACTGTTTTTCTGCCTGCTTGTGTATTCTGTATCCTTGCAGTCATTCTTTCACATAAGCTGTAAGCCTCTGCAGCAGATAGCAGTTGAATGGATTGTGAAAATGCTAACACATCATGCGGCACCATGAGTTTGGTGAAACAGAGGTCTGAAATTTCAGGGGGGTAAGTTGTAGTGTCAGGTTTAGTGGCAAGTGTAACACTTGTCCGTGTGCATAGATGTGGAGTGTGTGTGTGAAATACTCCTTTGCTGAGTCCACTTTTCTTTCAGTCTGCATGGGTGTAATTACCTTAATGTCATCCACAACTATTGTATCATATTTGAGCCTGTCATTAACACCTTTTGTATTTTCCTTCAGCTTGATTCTATCTCAACACTGGCTAGAAGGAGATTGGGAATTGCTGTGCTGTTGCTTGATATCCAAAAATCAAGTTGACCTTGACATATGAGTTACCTGCCTAGTTCTATACAGCTTCAGTGCAGTAACTCTTATTTTAGAAACACACTCTCCAAGCTATAGTTTTTCTGTAATCTGGCATATTCAAGGTGTGCTAGGGAACTTTCGTATTGTGAGGCTCCGTGTGGGCAACTGACGAGGAGAGGACGTCTACCCATCAACGCCTAATTTATCCAAGTTTGTGGTACGTGTAGGGTGTGGTGAGATAAGAAAGTGCCCCAAGTGGAAACTCTAGATGGCCAAGCATTTAGGAAATAAAATGAATTTTGATACGGATCTATCACCATGTGCACCGTATCAATTGTCCCTGTGACAGTGTGTTTCAGAAGCGGTGTTTGGCTCAGTGGTAAAAGATCGGATTTGCATTGAAAGGATCGCAGGTTCAACTCTGCCCGGCGGCAAATATTTTTGTGCTGCTTGGTAATGCGTACACTACTGACATCACAATTAACTGCAACATCATATAAGTTATTTTATTAATTTGTATAAGCACAAAAAGTATAGGCATAGAATGAAATGCGGGACTGTAAACATTTAAAAAGGGATTGTAGTTAACATGTACACTGGAATGTTGTGTATGTAAATCGATACTTCCATTCTTCTGCAATTGATCAATTACATGTACTGGGGTTATATTCATCAAAGAAACAGGGGAAGCAGTAATTTTGACCACATCTTGCGCTCACTATAAGTGCCGTCTTTTTACACTGATATGGTTTTTTTAATGTCTCCATAGAAAAACAAACTTGATTGACATTCTGAAAACAGCTTCTTTCATCGCACAGTACAGCAGCGAACCATGCCTATAGCAGCATGTCGCTGAATACGTGCGAGGATAGCTTGTGATGTATAATGGAATGTAGCTTGATGCAAGCTTCTCGGGAAGTGATTTCTTCTTCTGTCTCGATGAGGTAAGTGCAGTTTTGACATTTTTAATTAGATTTTTCACCTGGTGATAAAAATACACATCACAGGGTTGCACTAGTGGCGTACATTTGGGGGAATTAGTTTGATACTGCACGTTGGCAATCCGTCTTCATCTTGGAACAGTTTGATGTATTATTGTGGCTTTGTTTGTCCTCCCCACAAGTCAGTCAACAGAGAACATTTACTCTCTCGCACGTTTACCAGTTTACCAGATTTTGAAGAAGTGATGATAACATTTGTGTATTTGCATATGCATCTACTGATTTTTTAACCTTTGGTCCAAAAGAATCAGTAATCTCCTGTAGGGATATGTAAACATGTGGCAATAGTTTTCCTGAAAGGCCCATAGCATATTGTGCTGGTGTTACTTTATTCATATCCTTTCGTTTCATGCATGCCACTTTTGACCCTATGCGTTCTAGGGTTCAGTCATATGTCAACTGATACTGGCAGCCTGGAAAGAGGAGATACAGATGTAAACCTAGTATATGTGACAGTGCAAAGTGTATGGCGATTGCCGTAGACAAATAAAATGTCGACTTACCTGTCTGATCGGTGTTGATAACAAAGTTCTTGTCATAGTTGGGGATAAGAGCTTGAGACTGGTGACAAAAATTCTCTGCCACACCAAAGGTTTCCTCAGTAGTAGCAGTCGCTCTTTCCAGTACAAATTCTTGTAACTTTCTCTGTCGGATTTTATGCCTTTGTTTAAGACCTTTGACCCACGTAGCTGAAGCTTTGAATTCCAAATCTGGAAAGTGTCTCACAGCACCAAGTGCCCATTGTTGCAAGTTTCTAGTTGTGACTTGCTGGTTACAGCTCCATGCTTCTATGAAGCTATCATACATCCAGGAATCAATTGTGCAATATTTGTCATTCTGAGTTCCACTGTGTTTAATATGTTCTTCCCAAATTTTCAGATCCTACATATGCTTCAAGCGAGATGCACATTTTGTTTGCAGACTCTTCCACTTCCACTTTAGATGTGTTTTTGTAAGATTAACTGCCATTATTTTATAATCCAGTGGAACGAATTCTGTATCTTCTTTCATTTTTTTTGTCATCGGATTCGTTGTCACCACCTGACGAAATGCCACCCTTCACGCCTGCATATTCACATTCTTCGGCAACGTCATCAAACCGAATCAACTCCTCGTTGCACGCAAATGTATATTCGAATAAAATGTCTAGTATTTTCTGGTGTATTTTATTTGCTATTTGAATGCGTTCTTTGGTTATTACTGTGGAACTATCTGATGTGATCAGATTCTCTTCTTTCAAATGCTGTAAACATAAATCCAGCGCCATCTTCAATTGTTGCTTCGATGCATCGCTGTGGAGGCTATTAACATGTGGCTCCTGTTCTTTATTTACGATTTTCACTTTTGTCCAACATATTTGATTTGTTTTGTCTGCAATGATTGCGATATTTCCCAGAACATTCACACACTTATCTCACAATATTCACGTTACCCGGTCAAGAGTGAGCAGATGAATGAGTTACCTGGCTAGAACTGTCTATTAACTGTTGTAAATCAGTACAAGAAGACACTGTCTGACGATTAAGGCACACATCAACAGCAAGGTTCACAACACGGACAGTGATACCAATTCAAAGTACGGTCATAATAAGTGTGAAAATAACCATGTCCAGAGCGAGTATCTATGAGAGGGAGTTCAGTACTCGTAGCACAGTGTACAATCAGTAGTACAGTATGTACATGGAACCTGAATGTATGGTAACGTATGATCTATTGTCTGGTAGTGGCCTTTATATAGCTGCCCACCATTCAGGCTGGCATCATTGGGGCTGGTGTTGTTTGTGCTGACAGCACCACCGAAGTCAAATTAAACTCACTGTATATGATCATTTGTGTTTGCACCCTATGAATCATTCACAACTCCAAGTTTGCAAGAAAATGTGCTTGTTTTAAAGACAGACGTCCCATGACAATGTTGTGCTCATAGAAGTACAACATAACCCATATGATATTGCAGTTAATTGTGATGTCAGTAGTGTATGCATTGCCAAGGAGCACAAAAATATTTGCTGCTGGGCAGAGTCAAACCCGTGACCCTTTCAATACTAATCTGTTCTCTTACCACTGAGCCAAACACCGCTTCCTAAACACATTGTCACAGGGACAATTGATGAGGTGCACATGATGATTGATCGGTATCAGAGTTTCTTTGATTTCGTAAATGCTTGGCCATCTGAAGTTCCTACTTGGGGTCTTTCATGTCTCACCATGCCCTAAATGTACCATGAATTTGGTCGAATTCGGCGATGATGAGTAGGCGTCCTCTCCTTGTGAGAGCCAGCTTCTTAATATTCGTAGCTTTGCCTATAGATGTGCTATAGCAAAGAGCCGGAGCTCCTGATGTCAGATATGCTGTAGCTGTTAATCGTAGTTGAACAGAGAAGAGCAGTAAGCAGTTCTCCAATAAAACTTTTCTTGGGAATGGTAGTGAATGAATAAATGATGATAAAGTGGTCAGAGAATGCTAGCTACATCAGTATACCATACTCAGATGTCTTAGGCAGCTTCAGAGGAGTAATGTCAAACTGGAGATGATTTTTGCTGAAGTCAACATGCTTCATTATTCATTGAAGAGAATTTTGGTGCATTTAGAAAAATTGCAGCTGACTCTGTCCCGTAACATGACATCAAAATGACGAACCTATGTTCTTTGTTGGTATCACACTCCTGAAGAGCGATTTTGGTAATGCATTGTGTCTTGTGCCATTGAAAAAGAAATTGATAATAGCTATACATGGTGGTATAAATCACTCACATTTTTAATGTTTATGAAACTTGCTTTGTTGTTGTGATGTTCCAGACAGGATCGTAAAACAAGAAGAGGGTGTTTAAAAATGTCGGTTCATCTCCTCCAGTTTGAAAATCATCGCATTTCATGAAGAGAATGCTAACCTGGTTTATTTAACTGTGTATTGAATATGTGGTGCTAGACTCTCTCAGAGCAAAAGTCACTTAGAGGTGATGCATGGGACAAGGCCTGCCGTGTGTAGCAGCAGTATTTACAATAAAGGCCCAGTAGTTGCTTCTTTCATCATAAAAGTGCTCCACTACATCTGTCAAAAATTTAATAGAATTGACCTTGGTTGCAACAGGCATCAGAGTCCTTGAGGATCCTCTGTACTGTTGTGATCCTATCCCATATAATATTGCCTACATAATGTTCTTTGCTGAAAGAATGTTGGTTGACTTTTCGTACATGAAAAGCTCCTGTGGGTGTGGTTGTGGTTGTGGTCAGTAAAGATACTCACCTGCCAAAGGGTAGCTGATGATGGAGAGGGAGAAGGGGTAGGGAGGGAGGGGGGGGGAAGGAGGGGGAGAGAGAGAGAGAGAGAGAGAGAGAGAGAGAGAGAGAGAGAGTTGCGCGATGATAAGTACTTACAGCTGTGAGTGATGAAAAGATGGAGTGAACAGTGAATGTACAATAACTCTGGCTACATTCTTAACTCGTGTGTGTGTGTGTGTGTGTGTGTGTGTGTGTGTGTGTGTGTGTGTACGGATCAGCCAGAATATCAGCTGTTCTCCTAAAAGCTTGTTGGTCCATCATGTGTGTGCAAAGCTTTGAGGTTTTGGCTTAGCAAAAATTTTAAATGCCTCCAATATTTCACCTGAAGTAGATGGCACTGGTTACTTTTGCAGAGGCCACACATTTTGTTAGATAACATGGAACTGATATACACATACTAGATGTTTTGCTAGGATTAGTATGTGCTGAGGTGGATCATCCCCTGCAATTCATCATCACGATCTTCAAATCCTGAGTTCCTTGGGTATGACACCACAGTAACAGAATACAAATGGTCTGCAGTAATAGTGACACAGTCCACAACTTTCATGATGTGCTCTATAGGTGTCACAAGTCTTGGAAATTCGCAGAACAAAATAGTGCTTCCTTTAAGTCCCACAGTGCAGTCAAGTAAATGTTCTCTTGGAGGACACATTATTTTGACACTATTGTGAAGGTGATGAAACAAGCTGTGTTATGACTTGATCACACAACTAATTTCTGTTGTTATGTGCCCCTGTCAAAATATTCTATGCTCACTACAGTATCATGATGACGACGACGACGACGATTAGCTCTGAAATGACAAGTACATGGATTGTGTGCTGAAGAGCCAGATTTACAGAATTGTACAATATATTATGTGATATACTCTGAAACACTTGCATCTTCTTCAGCATTTAACTCCATGATGGGGTGCAGACTCAATTTTTCAGGCAAGCAAGTGGGAAACTGCGGCACAAAAAATGGAAACCAAACATTGTTGCCATAATCCTGATGTCAGCTGATAATGGGTGTAGAGATACGTTTTGGAATATAATATGTGTATTTTATGTGGTGATTAGTTTGAGAAATGAATGGACATTGTAACACAAGGTTTATAATTATTTGCAAAACTGTATTGTAGACTAGGGGTAAACCGAATGAGGTTGTACTCTTTTAAAAGGACTGGCTGTTTTATTCATCAGGATAGGGGCTGTAATCTCCACCTGCTCATCCTGATTTAGATTTGTGTGGTTCTCATAAATTACTTCAGGCAAATGCCAGGGTTATTCCTACTACAAAGCAATGACCTTCTAAGACTTGTGACACCTATAGAGGGCATCATGAAAGTTGTGGAGTGTATCACTATTACTGCAGACCATTTTCATTCTGTTACTGTGGTGTCATCCCCAAGGAACTCAGCATTTGAAGATCATGATGATGAATTCCAGGGAATGTTCCAATTGTCCCATCTTTGTCAAATTTGAGCTGTAAGTGTGTAAGCGTTTTTTCACCATGTCAAACCGTGACATGATCCACAGCTGAATACTACTACTATTATTGGTGATGGTTGATAGATAGGTGGCTTGGTTGGTGGATTTGGGGGAGGGGACTAAATAGCAAGGTCATCAGTCCCATCAAATTAGGGAAGGAAGTTGGCCGTGCCCTTCCAAAGAACCATCCTGGCATTTGCCTGAAGAGATTTAGGGAAATCATGGAAAACCTAAATCAAGATGGCTGGACATGATTTTGAACCATCATCCTCCCGAATGTGAGTCCAGTGTGCTAACAACTGCGCCACGTCACTCGGTGGTGGTGGTGGTGGTGGTGGTGGTGGTGGTGGTGGTCGTCGTAGTAGTAGTAGTAGTAGTAGTAGTAGTACACTGCTACAGTTGTTAGTTGCACAATATATTGCTTAGGATGACCACATCCACACAGTGCATTACTCACTTGTTCACTAGCAGTTTAACTGAATTTCTCCATTTCTGAGAGAGACTAATGACAACTGCACACTAAAATTAAACAAGTCTCACCAACTGTATGTTAATTGTTTCTAGGCCCCAGAAGTAAAAAAGTTGCCTGTGTTACACTTGTTTGAATCAGCAGTTTTCACCGGTTTCTGGATACTCAGTTCACAAATAGCTTCTCTTTATCCCATGCATCTCATGCACACTATTTCTATCACATCACTTCTTCTTCTTGGTTGGTTCTTGAAGAACCTTGGCGTCTTTTATCACCTGCTTCCATTCTTCTCTGTCCATAGCCCCCCCCCCTCCCCCCCCCCGTTTTCCTCCTCCAATTTCTTATTCCCATCGCCATTAGATCATCTTCCATATCGTCCAGCCACCTTTTCCTGGGTCTACCTCTTCTCCTTCTCCTCTCAGGTTTTCTCATCAAAACTTTCTTGACGCTCTGAGTTTCTGGCATTCTCTGTACATGTCCTGCCCATCTTATTCTTCACTTTTGAATCTTGCTCTGTAACATACTATTTGTTTTACACACTACTGTAAATATTTTATGTTTTTAGACTTCCTTATTGGCTTTCTGTGAATTACATAGTAACTTTTCCATGACCAAATACATTTGACTCATATGGCACCACTGAACCTAACAAATTGAATTAAATTGAAATCAAATTGGTAGGTATGAGGGTAAGTCAATAAATAAGTCACAAATGTCAGTTTACCTTATACTGTGTTTAAATTATGCATAAGAGAGTGGGAGCATCCTGGTTGTTCTGCAGTTGTGGGAACTTAAACTACAGTGCCTGTGTGGAACAGATAATTTGTAATGACTAGCGTGTGGCAATCAGTGATACACTACATGCTACGGGCTGCTCACAGGTAGCTGCTTACATCATCGTGCATGAGCATTTGAAGTTTCATTAAGTTTGTGCACAGTGGGTGCTCTGCATGTTGACTGAGAAACACAAAATGAATAGAATGGGTCTGTCTTTGCAGCGGACCGAGCGAGGTGGCGCAGTGGTTAGCACACTGGACTCGCATTCGGGAGGACGACGGTTCAGTCCCGTCTCCGGCCATCCTGATTTAGGTTTTCCGTGATTTCCCTAAATCGCTTCAGGCAAATGCCGGGATGGTTCCTTATAAGGGCACGGCCGATTTCCTTCCCGATCCTTCCCTCACCCGAGCTTGCGCTCCGTCTCTAATGACCTCGTTGTCGACGGGACGTTAAACACTAATATCCTCCTCCTCCTCCTCCTCTTTGGAGCATCTTATTCAGTATGTTGAGGAGGGAGAGGACTTTTAATGGCACAAATTATTACAGAAAATGAGTCTTGGTTTCATCACTTCAACTAGAAACCCTATGATCATCCATGGAATGGAAACATTCCATCTCTCCAACAGTAAAAAAAGTTAAAGTCCATTCCACCAGGCTGCAAGTTTATGCTCAAAGTGTTTTGAGACATACAAGGGGTCATACCGATGACATATTGCACCACTCTACGAGAACTCTGACAGGCCATTCGCTGCAAATGACCTGGCTAGAGTAATTCCTCTGTATGATTATGCCCTCCCTTGCACAGCAAAACAAATGCACGAGCTGTTACATATATTTTATTGGGAATGCTTGTAACATCCACCTTACAGTCCCAACTTAGGCCCCAGTGACTTTCATCTGTTTGGTGCCTAAAATATCATTTGGGTGGCCAACATTTTGAAAATGATGATGTCATAGCCGAAGAGGTTATACATGGACTGGCTATGAAGGACTTGTAAAGAGACGGAATAAGTGTCTGAATATACAGGGCGAATGTGTTGAAGGAAGAAATAAATGTCAGGAAGTTAACATTGATTATTGTTGCCTCTATCCTGTTTTGTGACCTATTTGAGTTACCCTTGAAAAAAATTTAAATCAAGTGTAGCAGAATTGTAACAGGTCTTGTCTTTGCTGCCAAAGCAAACTCATTCTGTTTAAAGTCTGTTGTTGGGCAGATACTGACAATTTTTTTCTTGTGTCTCAAATAGTTATGAAACTAATGAGTTACTGCTTAATATTTTTCAGGCATTTGAGTTAGCAACAGGGGATTATCTGTTCGAGCCGCACTCTGGAGATGACTATACCCGTGATGAAGACCACCTGGCACATATTATAGAGCTTTTGGGACCGATTCCAAGGCGTATAATCTTCTCTGGCAAACATTCTCGTGAATTCTTCAGCCGGAAAGGTACCTTAATTATTTTAGCAATCATTAACTAATTACTGTAACTTTTCCAGTGTTGGCACAGCTATTCTGTGACTGTATCTTATTAAGTGTTAAATTAGTGATGTAAAGGTTTTAATTTTAAGTCCAACGTAGGTTGTATGATTTTCTTGGGTTCTTAATGTTGCCTACAAATGTGCCAGTGCTTCGTGTATATGAAAAATGCCAGCAGTCAAGCCATTATACAAATTTACATAAAACTATGGGTCCTATTGTAGCTGATTGGGCAAGCTGGTCTCCTAGACAGAGAAAGTTAATGCATACTGCCTCCACCATGACCATCCCTAGCAAAACAATGGAGTGTTCAAACCAGCGTTAGAGCTGTTGATTACTTTACATTTGACAAATTTAGGTAAATACTGTATTTTTTTCATTAGAGGGATGTATAGGGACAATTATTAATTCCTATTTTGCCACAATATGTAGATGTCTCAGAGAGCAACATTTGCAGAACAGTCACAGGAAAAGAAACATACTAATTGTGCTTGTTTAATTAACCATTGTAAACAAAGGTGAATATTTTTCTTTATTTCTTACACTTTCATAGTTAGCTTCATAAAAATTTTAACTGCATATGACATTTAACTATTTGTGTGTTCACTTTGGTGTTACCGCTTTGTATGATGAAAATGTTAGAAATACAGCCTGAAGAGTTGTCCGCCATTAATTTATCAAACACTAAAATCGAGTGTTGGCATCTCTGTGTGCATGAGATTACTATGAATTCTACTAACATGAATAGATAAATAAAAGATTAGAAGGTACTTTCAAACATTACTTGTTGTTACAAATAGAATGTAAGTGTAGTTACATTAGTGTAAATTTTAGTATTGTCTTAAATTAGGTAAATCAATGTAGAAAGTAAATTTAGACCTAATTTTATGTGGGAGAATCTTACAAAAAGAGGAACATAAATTTTTATTTCATTACACCTGTTGTTTTTCTTACGTGGTATCTAGTGCTTAAGTTTTATAAAATCAATCAGGCTTATGTGAAAAGTGTAGATGTTGCTGCAGATTACTTAAAGAGGGTGCATTTTACGAAAATTGTGGGTCGTGGTTTCACTGGGGCAATTGCAGTGAGAAGAAAACAGGGTGCTCAATGAAGCTTTTCCATGGAATTGTAGAGTATGCCAGAAAGATAGGAAAATAAAGGAATGAGAGACAAAGATTTTTGCCCTTCAGGCAGCTTTACTAAATGCGAGTTTTGAATTATGGCAGTTGAAGGGGGAAAACAGATAGACTTCCTAGGAAAATGTGACAAGCAAGGAGCAGATAGGGGAACATTTTTTTAGAAAATTCAAAGTTCACTTAAGCAATAGATTTATTTTGCTGCAAGAAACAGAGGAGGAGGAGGCTCATACAGACGCATAGAAATCCAGGGTGCGACAAAACAATGCTAGGAAGAAATACTTCATCTCTTTTTGCTAGTAAATAAGTAGACATGGTGGCTCCTTCATATAGATGCAAAATCTCATATTGTTACTGTTCAAGTAGCTGCTATACGGAGATTGTGACACATTTCTCATCAAGTCACGAAATCTGTCAGCAGAAAACATAAGGAGTCCACCACTGGTTATTGCAGTCAGGTGAGGCACTGGTTATACATCAGATTTAGAATTCAGACACACAGTATTCAGGGAAATTAAATTGACAGATACTTCCAATTCATCGCATGAGAATAGAGAGAAAGGTGGAATACTCTTGCTTCCATGGGTGCCCACAGATTTTCGTGTCAGTAGGTGTGAAACATTTACATGTGATTTAGAAACTTTGAAGACATTGTTATTTGGGACAGGTTTCTTCCACCAAAACAAGAAAAAAAATCATATAAACATATGTCCGAAAATCTTTTGTTTTCAAGTTATTAATGAAAGTTGACGTTCAATGACTTCCCAGGTACAACCCAACTACTTCATTTACATACGCATCCACTTGACGCATTGTGTCTTGGATGGCATGTTGCCAGGGAGACTTGTTTATATTTGTTATTCATCTGTTTCCAATGTGTCCATTACATACATTTTTTGAGCAGGCAGACATGCTTTTTATGTAGAGCCGTGTGCAGGACCTTATAAGTGCCGATCACCCACCATTGGAGAACTTTTGCTGATGGTTTGTTGCACAAACTCTCAATCTATTGTTTGTCACTTCAGTTGTGTTTACAGACAAGACAAAAGTTAGGAAGAGAAGGTGTAACAAATTTCCAGTACCAACATATACTCGTATGATCTGGTCATAGTCCTCATGCTACAGGCCAGACATCACCATCAGTTTAAGACTGTGTTGACTGGAATTGTAGGCGACTTTCTCCCAACATGTCTTAAGGGTGCTGTCTACAGCTACTTTATTCAGAACACCCTCAGGTACCTACTAGAAGAGGTGCCACTGCAAATAACAAGAAAAATATGGTTTATGCATCATGGAGCTCCAATAAATTTCAGTCTCAGTATTGAAGATGCACTGGCTGGTACCCGCCATGACAGATGGAAGGGTAGAGGAAGACCAGTTCCATGGCCTGCACAAACCCCCAGCCTCAGTCCTTTTAATTTCATCTCTGGGGGACCTTAACCAATTAGTTTATGCAGTAGACCACATGAATACAGAAACTTTTCATTGGCATGTCATGGAAGTCAGCAAAACCATTCGAAACCATCAGGGAGTATTTGGGAGTGTGCAACAGTCTGCGATTCAGTGAGTGCATATATGTTTAGAACCAAGAGGAGAGCATTTCAAGCATGTATTATGAGTGTGTGTTGATGAGCTCCAGTCACCTAAATTGTAAAATTTAGTTAATAACTTGAGACCGTAGGGTTTTCAGCGGTGTGTATGTGAACTTTTTTTGGTATAAGGGACCTGTCCTCAATGCCTGTAAAAGTATTTTTGAAACAACCTATGTATTGATGAGCGGATAACAGTGTTCTTGGCAATACTTAGTGTATATGAAAAATGCCAGTACTCACTCCATCATATGAATCTGCATGAAACTGTTGGTCTTATTGTAGCTGATTGGGTGAGCCAGTCTCCTTGACAGTTTTGGCAAGTGTATACTGCCTCCAGTATAACCATTCCTAGCAAAACAGTGGAGTGTTCAAATCAACCTTTGAGTTAATGATTACTTTACATTTAGCAAATTTAGTTCAGTACTCTATTTTTTCATTGGAGGGGTGTAAGGCACAATTATTAATTCCTCTGTTACCGCAATATGTACACGTTTTATAAAGCGACATTTCCAGGGCAGTAGTGATTTGTCAGGGGCATTTCCTCTGGTGTTTCAGCAGATATTTTCAATTTCATTTTTCGACATGTGACTGGAGTGACCACATTTTTCACTTTTCATCATGTTTCATGTAATGCCCATTGTCGACAGAAATCTTCAGTTCATTTCCTGTTACGAAGAAAAATGATTTTTTAAGAGGAATGTTACATGCCTATTCAATAGAACAGTCTAAGGTTACTCTAGTGGAAGATCTGTTTTATCGATATATATTAACAGGTACATTAAACCATGAGGAATAACTAGTACTCCAGCAGCAAAAGCAGCATCATGGCCTGCGTTGACTGCTACTGCTATGCACCAGCATTGCTCATTGCTGCTGAAGTACTGGTTATTTTTCAGGTTTTACTGGGGTCCAAGATCATGAGTCAAGAAATTCCCACATTTCTTATGTAACTTCACTACTGCAGTGCTGCCAAGTGAGTGATGTGTGTAAACACACTGCAAAACGATTGTGTAAATGAAATGTAAGAGCACATTCAAAACGCAAATCGGGTCATATTTCAGAGTTTATTGTTGCACTATAAGTTGTAGCTGTGATCAAAAATGCAATCTGGAAATACCACTTCTTAGATTTCCCAAAGTTCTATCCGTTCAGAGTGAGTTAGAATAATTTGTACTGACAGATTTATTTGAAAAGGGATTGAGGGAAGTAAAGAACTGTTATTGTTTATCGGGGTGTAAAATTAGCACAGTATGATTAATTGATAATGCAGTAGTGGTAGCTGAAAGTGAACAGGAATTACATTTTGTGCTAAATGTAATGGAACATGGGCTACCTGTAGCTTGAGATATTCACATAAATAAGAAGAAAGCATCATAGGTGGACATGCTGGAGGATTAAGTGTTAGTACTGGGAAGGAAAATCTTGAAGATATTTATACATTTTGATAACTGGGAAAGAGAACAGATAAACATGATACATACATGCAAGACATAGAAGTAAAGACAAGGCCCAAGAGGTATTTATAGGAAAAAGTAGCAGCTAATCTCCAGAAATGTAAAAATTGTGCCTCATTTTGAATGTATTAAAATGAGTTCGAGGTTGCAAAGAAACTCGTGAAATGATCTACAGTTGGCACAAAGTATCAGAAAATATGTGCCAAGCATGCAGATGTACTTACACTCAGTTCCGTCTGAAGTTAAATACATCAGGTTACAAATATATAATGAAGAGGATATACAGTTAAATTCACCATGTAGAGGAAATGTTGAGTCGCAGGCAGACATAAAGAAAAGTGCTATACTTTTAAGCTTTCAGCCAAAAGGCCTTCTTCAGAAGTAGAAAAAGACACACACCTTCACGCAAGCACTACTCTCACAGTTGACCGTGGTTGCTGTCGCTAGCCGCTGAAAGCATACTGCCTCAGTGGCCAGCGACAGTGGTGTTGTGTGTCCGTTATGATTGTGTGAATGTGTATGTGTTTTCTGCTTCTTTTTTTTGAAGATCTTTTGGCTGAAAGCTTAAAAGTATAGCAGTCTTTTCTTTGTGCCTCAATATTGCCTCTATATGGTAAATAGCAATTTATCCTTTTCATAATTGTTTTTGTTACTGCATCCTTGACTTTCTACTGTTTGATTCAGGTAACAATTCATTTCTCCTATTATAGGATTTTCAACCATATAGTTATGTCAATGCTAATATCAACCATGTATACACTAAACTTTAACTTATCTGGTCCTCAGTAATCCATTGTCTCAGTAATCCATTCCATAGTTGCTCAAGCGGAAAATGACCAAGCTCAAAAATGTTGTTAGTTAATTACAGGGTTAAACAGTGGTATACGTGTTTTGAAATTGTGGCCTTCTTTAAAATTCAGCATCATACCTTTAAACGGAAACACATTATGCTAGACCTCAAGCAGAAATTCACTATTTTAGGTAAATGGAACCAAGGTTCTTACAGAAACTCATTGCTGCTGAGTACAGTGCTCAGAGAACAACTGTTTGTGGCATCAGAAAGAAAGATGTTATTTGACAGTACTTAATGCAAATGGAGAGTGAGCTGGGAAAATGGAAAGCTGTGATGATGAACTGGACGAAGCTGTTTATAGACCATTCATACAACTATGCAGTAAAGGACTTCCAGTAAGTTGCCCTATAATAAAAGAAAAAAAACAGTTGCACTTGACAAATAACTTAGTGGCAGTAACTTGTTTGCTGCAAGTGTTGGTTGGCTACCAAACTGGAGCATGTGACATGGGATGTGGCAGTCAACAGTCACTGGGGAAAGTAACTCGGCTAACAAAAAAGATGCAGAAGAGTTTGCAAAGAAGAAGGAGATTTAACTGCTGGTGCTTTGTACAGTGCTAATGGAAGCAGCCTCTTTTACAAGATGCTTCCTTCAAAAATATTATCTGTCAAGAATGGGAAGTAAGGTATTGGGTACAAACAACAAAAACTGTGCATTAACATATTTTGTATTGTACTGCCACAAAACATTTATAACAGCTGTGATAAAAGAGCAGAAGAAGAAAAAGCTTCCACTGAAAGCTATCCTTACAATTGTCAATGTTCCCACTAATGCTACTAATGTGTCTCAGAAGACCAATGGTGTACAAACACTCATTCTCCCCCTTGTGTGACAGCCTCAATTTAGCTCATGGACCATGGAATTTTGAAAACAATTAAACATCATTATTAATATGCACTTTTTGTCTCCTTGCTGACTGAATGTTAAAGGGCTCTACCGAGGTTATGTTCAAGGTGTTGAAAGCAATCAAATTAAATGTTGTTTTCCAAAAAGTGGAGAATGCTACAATAATTAAGAGCTGTAGAAAGTGCAGCTGTCCATTGATGCAGAGTTCTCGGTGACGGTGATGAACCAGTCTATTAGGGGTCATCATTTTTTCCAAAATGTTGCTTGACTGAGAATGCAATTTAAACAGTCACTCATTGCATAGATAGAGCAAGCCTTAAATAATAGTATATCACCTGTTAGTATTTTCTGTGATCTCTCTAAGACCTTTTATTGTGTAGAATGTAGATCAAGATACTCTCTTAGTATCTTTATGGAACCGATTTCTTTCCACACTGCTGGGTTGAATCTTACTTGACAGACAGAATACAAAAGGTTGTGCTGAATAATTCAGACAATGTCAGAAAGATAGAAAATTTTAGTGACTGGGATAAAATCACAAAGCGAGTCCCACAGGGTTCAGTTTTAGGTCCACTCCTGTTCCTTATATATGTGAATTACCTTCCACTTAACATTTAGCAAGCAAAATTGGTAGTTTTTGCAGATAATACTAGTGTTATAATAAATCCTATTAGAACGAGTAAGCAACAGAAGAGTTAGTCAGTGATATTTTCCAAAGAATTATTAAGTGGTTCTCTGAAAATGGACTTTCCCTGAATTTTGAAGGGGGGTGGGGGAGCTACATTCAGTTCTAGGTTAGAATGCTCCAGATTTTTGGGCATACATTTTGATGAAATCTTAAAGTGGAAGAAGCGTATTACTGAGCTTCTCAAACAATTAAGTTAAGATAATTGCTAATCTTAGAAAGCAAATGTATCAACCTCCTCACATATTTTACATATTTCCACTCATTAATGCTGTAAAAAATGATTTTCTGGGGTAACTCATCACTTAGAAAGAAAGTATTGATTGCACAAAAGTGAGCAGTAAGAATAATATGTGGTGTTCACCCACAGATGTCACGTAGGTATCTCATCAAGAAGCTAGTCATCACAATACATATTTTCGCTAATGAAATTTGTCGAAAATGATCCATTACAATTTGATAACAACAGTGATGTACATACCTATAACAGTACAGGGAAAAATGACCTTTATTACTTATTGTTAAAGGTGTCATTGGCTCAGAGATGAGTTCAGTATACAGTAATAAAAATTTTTGATCATTTGTGCAATAACGTAAAATGTTTGACAGGTAGTGAAACAAGTTTTAAATCTAATTTAAAATCATTTCTCCTGGACAGCTCTTTCTATACTATTGATAGATTCCTACTTAAAAACTGGTATCCAGAAAAAAATTACTTTGTTTTTAAGTGTAGTTGCATGAGTAGGAATAAAATGATAATGTGTTCATTAATGTTAACACTAATCTTGTATACATATGGTGTAAACTGACTTGTTCCACATCATTTTCATAAGAGAACTGTTCAAATTATTTGTGGAACATGTAGCTAACTTACTCACCAATTAACTAACTAACTCAGTTGTTGTCACTTTGTACATCGCCATTATCCAAAAGCTTCCAAGGGGAGGATGAATTGATGAATATGATGTTGCTAACTGGCTTAATGAGGAAACCTGTGAGATAGACCAAACTTTAGCAGATAAATAAACAATAAAAAGTGTGCAGGCAAGTAGTGATTAAAGTAATGAAGAAGAGGACACAGGAAGAGAGAGCATGAAGAGTCTCACACTGCCAGTGCTGAAGCTGCAGATGTCTTCCTGGAATACATTATGCAATGCAGTATCGATGTAATGCCTGCAAAGCGGTTACGTGATATAAGCGTGACACCTTCATGTATTATCATCGTGGAAACTAAAAATTTGAGACATGTTTCATAGTGAGTGCTGCTACTGTATTTGTATACACTCTTGGACTATGTCCTCCGTGAATATGATTGTATTTTTTAATTTAATAAAGCATAGTCCCTGTGTGTTCAAACTAAATTTCAGACACTGTAAATAATCTGGCACTTGTGTTAATCCAGCACCCATATGTGCAAGGGATGGCTGGATTTACAAGAGTCTAGTGTATTACAGTGCACTGAGATTTTATTATTGTATGTTGACATTAACAGGAGATGAGATGTAATTAATTAAATTTTCCTGTTCATATTGGGAAAATCACCTCCATGTTTAGTGACTGGCAACACAGTCTGTATTGTGCCAGTCTTATGTTACTACATGCTAGGCCCTAGGAGCACTAGCATCACTTCAGCTGCAAAAATGTTGCATCTTTTTTACCCTCTAGAGTTTCCTGACTGTGTGTCATAGACTGTAGTTTTACTGTTCCTGTTAATAGATGTCACTAAATCGAATATTGCACTTTGCTAATTTGGGACCACTCTTTCAAATGGGCTCGTAAAACTCTGCTTCAAAAACTATTTTGTTTGTAATGGGAAATGAAGTGACAGTTTCAGTTGACACTGGACTTCACATGAAAGACATGATGAGCAGTATTTGTTTATCGTGACTCCAGCTGCACACTTTCGAAATGGAGTAGCAAATATCTGTCAAAACACCAGACATTAATGACAAGGGGCACTCAGTACAGTAAAACCTGTTTTACTTTCCCAGATTTTACATTTTCCCACAATTTATTTTCTGTTGGTCCCATTATAAGCCCTGTTACCTTATATATTATTACCTTAATAAATTTTATTGTGAACAATGTAATTAATAGAAACTGCAGTTAAATGAATACTGAGATCTTGTTTAAGGGGAAATAATTAACTTTTTATGTAGGCCTAATTTTTACAGCTTGTTAATAACAAAAATTTGTGTATTGTAAAGTGTGTTAAGTGATTTAATTCAATTTTTAAGTGTTTAATCTGTGCTGCAATGCTTGATAAGTGTGGATGATGTTATAGGGTAGTCAGACAGGCAGTGGTATGTGTAGATTGTGGGCTGGAATTTCACTGTGATGACTGTAGTGGGGAAATGAATGGGGAACTCAACGAGACTCTCCCACAGAAATGCAGGCTCCACAAAAGAAGATGGGAGAAATCATTGAACAGGAGGAGGAGGAGGAGAATGTAACAAGTACATTGAACTGGAATTGGCAATGTAGAGTAGATGACATGAAACTGAGAAACAATTAATTATATTTATTCTGTATGAAATAATTAAATGTGCAGAATTGAAAGCAATGAAAGTACACCATTCAGTTTTTTAACAAGATCCTGAGCATAAGCTTTCCACGACAACTTACTCCCTATCTGAACAATCATATGCCCATTCTGTGTAATGAAAATGTCTGTTTTAGTTGAATTAGTTGATTTAACATCAATATATTTTCTTTAAGCCCTAAAATTGTCATGAACTGTGCTATTTGACACACTGCTTATGTTGCACTCAGCGCCTTTCACTACCAAGCTAGTGTCATTAGCAAACAGAAATATTCTAGAAACACGTGTAATATTAGAATGGCAGTGGTTCCAGCACTGACCCTTGAGACACTGCCCACCCCATTCTCCTCCCCACTTAAGTCTGCTCCAGTCAGGTGCCACCTCACAGCTGTTATCATTACTGTGGAGAATGATCTCTTGCTGTCTGTTCTTGCATGAGAGGGACCAGTTATGAGCTGTTTGTCTTATTCCATACTGGACCAACTTTTGCAGTAATAGTTTGAGATCAACACAAATGCCTTAGTTAAATCAGAGACAACACCTAGTGTTTGCAGCTTTTTATTTAAGCCATCCTGTGCAAAGAGAAAAGAGAATGTAGTGCTTTTCATTATTAACCCTCTTATGAAACCAAACTGTATGTTCAACGGCAAATTATGTGAACTGAAATAATCAAATACCCTTATCTATACAGCCTTTTCAATAACTTTTACATTTCTTTATGTATGTATGTATTTATTTATTTATTTATTTATCAATCATATGGTTTTACAAGTGCATAAAAATTAATCAAATAGAAATGCCCAAACGTGTCAACCAGTCCAAAGCATTTGGAGTCACTTCGTGTAGCGTTCTCAAATCACTGTCAAACTCTTGCAGTGGACATTCCTAAAAAAATGTGTTCTATTCTTAGTTCCTCCATGCTACCATCACAGTTGCAGTCAGCAGGTGAAAAGAAACTCCACTTTTTCAAGGTGTAACCTTATTTTTGCAAGCACCAATGACGTAGAAATAGGTCTAAAATTTTCTACATTATCCCTTTCTCCTTTTTTATAAAGTGATATCACTATTGAGTACTTTACTCATCGAGGGAACTAACAATTCCTAAAGGAAAAAAAAAATTATAAATATGGCTAATTACCAGGCTATCATATGCAGCAAAGTCCTTTAGTATTCTGCCATGTACATCATCATATACATGACAGTTCCTTGTCTTCAGCAACCTTAAATATTGACTCAATCTCACCCTTGTCAGTATCTTGGAGGTGTGTGTGTCTCAACCTTTGCTGTAAGCCAGGCGCTTCCTTCTCCACTAATGATATGATTTTAATTTTATCCTGATAAGTAGCTATTCTATTTGCATAGCACATGCTTTTTGCCTCCATTATACCATTTTTAAGCACCATACAGTACTGCTTGTAATGGACCATTGCAGCTCGATTGTTACTATCACTAATGTTTTGATATAATTCCCACTTTGCTGTACATGGTGAAGGAAGACATGAGATCTCTGTAAGAGGCAGTGATCATTTTAGCAGTTATGCTATCAAATTCAGTTCAGCTGATAGAGAAAAAATTTTGCAGTCTTCACTGAACTAACGTTAATTAATAAAAGTAAAACTATGCATTAGCATTATTGCTAGTGTTAAACATTATATGGACATAAGCATGAAAACTGACTTATATATAAATTTTCTTCATTATTCTGCATGTTCAGTTATTCTACAATTTGCTGAAAAAAAAACTCATTTGTAATACATGTTGACAGTAGCTCTGTATTTGGAGTTCATGTTATATTTAATAATGTAAATTTTTTAGGTGAGCTACGCCGAATTACAAAACTGAAGCCTTGGGGTCTTGTTGAAGTACTGACTGAAAAATATTCTTGGGATCACAAGAAGGCAAAAGCATTCGCAGATTTCCTTACACCGATGTTAGCATACGACCCGCTTGAACGAGCAACCGCAGCTGATTGTTTACAACATCCGTGGCTGAATTCATAAGTCGTGGAATTCCGTCCATAGCATTAAAGAAAACTGGTACTTTTTCAGATTGTAAACTGAGATCTCCATGTAATTATGTTTTGATTTTTCTACATATTTTGATCTTACTTCAGAAATGTGTATTACCATATTTATGTATCTGCATAATCATGATGTGCACGGTTCTTTTGTAATGACATTCGATAAATTCTGAGATTTGATGTTTTTAGAACGAAAACATATACACCTGACATTGTGTTGGAAATGTTAGTTGACTGTCTGCAGCTTTAGGAATTCCCATAAACTAAGCTGCTTAGTGAAGATTGGAACATAGTTTTGCACATGATTTTTACTGCTGAAATCTGGAAATTTAGAAACCCAATGACTTGTACTGACACTATTAGATTAAGTGTCAGGCTTTGTCTGTCTTAAAAGATATGGTTGATTACCTGCTAAGGAGTACATTATTTTTGTAGGAAATGTTTAATCAAGATAAAGGGACCTAACTGGAAAGTAAGCATTAATGAGTCAGTCATTTTGCCCTTTTCATTTTTCTTAAATTTCTGTTTGTTCTCAGTTACTTGCAGCCACTTGCAGTGCAACAACTGAAGACTTGTTCATTTGAAGGCCCGTCACTGCTCCAAAATTAAATTTGTTACAAAGTACAGTAACATAATGGAAAGTCCACAGTTTGACTGTATATTTAATTTTGTCACGTTTCTTACCCACTGCAACTCATTGGAAAGAAAACAACATTTTAAAAAACAAGTTGATGCTCAGTTTCAGTTACATTTTCTGACGTTTTAACACACTTCAACATAAAACACACAATTTGAGGAGAATTAAACAATTTTTGCTGTAATTACTCACACACACACACACACACACACACACACACACACACACACACACACAAACCGGATTATGAGTAAGTATGCTTAATAAGAGGGAAGGATAACCTCCATCACAAAATAAATGTTTTGGACAGCCAGAGATTGTGGGCTTCTCCAACACACAGTTATTTTATGGATGAGGTAAATAGTGTGTGTAAAGTTCAAGTGGTGTTCAATGGCAATTCAGTGTACATATGACTACCAATTTTGCAACAGATACATTGTTTATTTCACTGTAAAGTTGCAGGTAAATGCATTGCAAGTGTCAATAAAAAAAGGAAATAAGTAATCATTTAACCACTTGCTTTGTTACACCCACACCTTTTGTTATTGATTATCTGTGTAGTTTTGGATTCTCCAACTTTGACAACTGAAGAAAATAATGGTTAAATGTAAGTATTGCTTATTTCTTCGACATGCTTTGATTTTAAGCATCCTACTTTGTTGTTCAGTGTGTTGCATTGCTGCCACACCAGACATTCAACTGTAATTTTTACTTCTGGCTCAGTCTCCAAGCATGGCAGGTACAGGGCCTTTAATATCCCTGCCACTGCCCAACAGAAGTAGCAGCTAAGAGATGCTACAGACTGTTGTTGAAGATTGCCACCAGGAGCATGCGTGGCATGTCACGTGAGCCGAGACTCTCGCAGCAGCAGGGCCAGACAGGCAGCTGTGATTCAGTCTTGTACACTCTGCTGCGTGAGCTACTATCCATCGTATCATTCTGCTTATTGGATTTCAACCATTCATTGTACCTGAACTTGTTCTCATTATTTTCTTTCATTCAGTTCCACTGTCAACATACTTTGGTTCAACTATAGCCAACACATTCGTCATGAGAGAAATCAGCAGCTATATTAATATTATTTAAAACAATTTTAATGCATCGTTTAGTTTTCAACCCTGATTGCACCTGTTTTGTATGGTATGACAAGGTTCGATCTCTGTGGATTATCTTCAGATCCGTGTACTTGTGTCAGCAACCCATCACGTGTGTATCGGAACTATAGGTCAGAAGCCTCAACATCAGTGTTCTGATGTGTAGCTCAGATCAGACATGATGGGTTGCTGATGCAACTACGTGGATCTGAAGATGATCCAGGGAGATGGAAACTAGTCACTCTGTATAAACGTGCACTGGGGACTGAGAAATAGATGATACATTACAATTCTTTTGAACTTGTCTTTGCTTACTGATTATGCTTTTGTATCAGGATCTGACAGAAAAGGGACAGTAGTTCTTTGTCAGGCATATGACATTGTGTGTAATGTCATTAACCTTTTTCAGAAGAGGCAAGTGAGGAAGTAATAGCACTTCCTCTGTTGAGCAGTAATCACATGCAATAGAACCTCCACCACTAACCACTGTCCAACTGTCTGCACAATTAAAGGTCAAATTACATTATGCATACTCTACAAATAGATTGATGCTTGGCTTTGAGGAGTAGCTCTCCTGCTAGTGCCAGAGATTTTCCTGTAGAATTTCCAAAGGAATCACAACAAACACTTGAAATTATGTTTTCTGCAGCTGACATCTTCGTAATAATAGCAGAACACCAACTGAGACCTCAATTGTTTTAGGATGCATTGCTGTGGAAGTAAAGACAACTGATACCCATTCTTGACAACTTGAGCCAAAGGAAAGTAAATGACCAGGAAAAATATTGTTGGAAAATCTGTATAAATGCTATCAGAGTTGCTTGAGAAGAAAAGGGTACTGCATAGGCACTTCTTTTTTTCCTCCCTTCATAGAAAGGTACACAAATGGTAAATATTAGTTTATTGTGACACTTTATATAGTTTATCATATTTGAGTTAGAGCTCTTTTTCCAGTTTTCTTCAGTGCCCTTATCTAACATTTGAACTGTAAGTATGACAAACAAGAAGACAAAAGGTTCATAATCAATTTTTACTTTTTAATGCTCCATACCTCAGTTGGTAAAAACATAACCCTTATAGGATAACTTTGTTGTCTGTCTGTCTGTCCATTTGTCCATCCTTTTCTCAAAAGCTGGTAGAGGTATCAAGTTGTAATGTAAGTCAAATACTAAGGTCTGCAGCCCCCTGGTGGTGTAAAAAAAATAACTTAAAAGTCAGTGCAATCAAAAGATATGGCCACTTATGTCACATATTTTGGTACTGGTAAACTCACTTATCTAAACCTATAGATGAACTGTCTGTATACATAATTAAGTTTGTATGGAACCATCAGAGCCCAAATCCTACTTACACTTGTCCAGTTTTTTGTACTTACAGTTACTTCTAGATGCAGGGGATAATACCTTACATCTCGTGTAACATAGTTACTTTTGATGATACAGTTCAGTAGGCATCTCAGCCATGCAGCAACTCTTTTCTGATCTTGGTGATAGCTGAGGACATACAGCTGTAGATCCACATGAGTTGTATTCATATACAGTTTGAGACTGAACCTTTTGTTAGATTTACAGCACGTGAGGATGCCTAGGAACAATGTAGAATTATCTTTTTGAAATTTTTGTTGTAGTCCGTAGAAATTCCTACTACTTTCTGTAGAAGTTACCATGGTAAAAACACTGTGGCAGATAATGCATTAGTAAATGACTACTGACTTTTATGTGAAGATACATATTTATAACACTGATAACCAGCTACGACATACACTAATGGAAACACCTATTTTAGTTTAAATTGCAGATAATGTGCTAAACAGAGGGTGCAGCATGCATCTGAGTTGAGTTTGGTACTTGGATGTTACAAAATTGAAGTCGGTGTGAAGGATCTGAAGGAAAGGAATAGGCTGGATATATCTCAATACTTGTGATTGCTTGGATTTGATCAGAAAAACGACCAAAGAATTCAAAAGTGACAGATACAGGAGAACAGGTATCATACATGAATTTTCAGGTTTTGTAAAGCAACATGAGGAATGTAACAATGCTGAAATCCATATATTGTGCTTTGGCAGAGGGTCATGCTTTGACAAACACACTGAAAAGGAAAATACGTTTTACATTCTCTGTGTGTGGCAATAATTCAAAATCATCATGGAACGCACACATTTTCAATTAATAAATGGCTTTCATCATGCTCCGTGCTTAATGGATATCCCCTAGAGCACAGAGAGAAGCTCCACTAGATGATGCTTCACCAAGGAAGATCACAGTTGACTCTAAAAATTCTGTGCGATCCTCCTTAGGTTGCTGTTCTCTCGAAGCATTAAAAAAAAATGTTCGGGGGGGGGGTGGGGTGGGGGGTGAGAGAGAGAGAGAGAGAGAGAGAGAGAGAGAGAGAGAGAGAGAGAGAACAAATTTTCGGGGCACAGTGATTTGATACAAGTTTTCTTTGGCTTTTTTCCTGTACAAATATTTTGGGTTTCCATATGTGATGCTTTTGTGTCAACAACTAATGATTTAACATAGGACTGAAAGCCCCATTGAGTGAGAGTTTCATACACAGCTAAAGTCTGCTCTCTCTTAGTCACAAACCAGCAAAGAGACTCAAAGATGTTGCTGAGTACCATAGTTTGAAAGATTCACAGATAGTCTTTCTGCCATATTGTTACCTATTAGTGCTGGTCGAGCTGTCACTGATCTCACAATTATCCAGAGCGGCAGCATTCAGGGGAGCCATTGCTGCTCGACATCCTCTTCTCTTTGTTACAATGGACTTTTTGCGACACTGTAACCAGTTGATGTTGAGTAAGGTTCCTTGAATTAGAGTTAACTCTAGTTTAACATTGCTTGAACTTTTTTGTGTCATGGCTGAGACAGCCATGCCAATTAACGTACCCCAGTTAGAAAGAATAGGTGAACTGTAGAGGTTGCACATTCCTCAGTTGAAAACCCCTACTGTTCATCAAGATGTAAGCCAAGCAACCTCTGTGAAATCACCAGCTGCAATAAAACAGAACTAATTTTAACTTCATTTATTTCTCTGAACACATCTCGTCACCGTATCTTTGGCGGCAGCAACTGGTGGCTTAGCGAACTGGCGATGAAGCTGCTGAACCCAATGGCTGGCTTAGGCTGCCATATCTCACTGTATCAGCCCTGTGCTCAGACTGGTGAATTCTAGTAAGTGGTTTGTCACCCATAGTGTGAAAGGTGTGCCCCTTCAGAAGCTGTGCTCGGAGATGGCGGTGACCATGGCGCATGTGTGTTGTGTGTTGCGTGCCATTCTGGGAGTACTTTACCCCTCCCAGGTCCCTGTATGTGTTACTTCATCAGATGGACAGTGCTGTAAGATGCTGTGAGGTCATGTTGAATGCTGATCCTGGCCTTCCAGTTCGATAGGCCCTCTGACACAAGTGATGCTGTAGTTTAGAGCAGTTTGTGCCCCAAGTTGGAACAGTGTTTATTGGCTTGTGGACTGCCCGTCAGTAGCACCTTGTACTGGAGGCTGGCTTCTGTCATTCATGGATATGGATCAGTGATCGTCTCCTAATGTGGCAGGAGTATGACCAGTACTGGAAAAATCTTGTTCGCAGGATGTTACAATACAAGAATCGGAGAATTGAAACTTCCTGGCAGATTAAAACTGTGTGCCGGACCGAGACTCGATCTCGGGACCTTTGCCTTTCGCGGGCAAGTGCTCTACCAAGTTTCATATCAGCGCACACTCCGCTGCAGAGTGAAAATCTGATTCTGGAATCGGAGAATTGTGTGTGAACAACATGAACACCATCAATCCTACTGATCAACTGACTTTAGCATAGTGAAGCGGAGTATTTATGGCATCGAAGAGAGGCTCTGTTCTTTTATGTCGTTCATCATGACCAATTCAGTTCTGCTCTTTATGAGTTGCCAGCAGGCTACTGTCTTGCTACATTTGCTTAATCAATTTGTTTCAGTGTCTTAATGCTTCGTCAAACCCCTGATGGGTGTTGCTACATCCTCTTTAGCACTTCTTGCATTATGTTATGAGAGTAATAGAGGCAGGTTGGTCTGCATTTGTCTAGCCCATTTCCATTGAACTTGCTTGCACTCCTGGTGACCAACTAATCGTGTTGTAATCTTTACACATAGTGGCTGGCTCATGTTGGTACTTCTGTGTGTGTGAGCAATGCTGTTCCATTTGAACTTACAAAATTTCTTTCTCCCATTCCTTTACTTTCTTGATGTGTAACAGAACTTTATTTACACTTATAAATGGAATACAACAAAACAGTCATTTGTACTTGAATCAGCACTAAAGGGTTCCAATCCACCAATAGTAACTGATGCACTGTGAAAGTTCTTACTAGGGTGGTGACAGTGCTGCTGTATTGGTGGAGAGCAGTAGAGTTCAAGGACAGTCGAGGAGAGGTGGAAGCTCCTAGCTGGTCAGAGGTAGTGTGGTTGCTACAGATAATGCAGAGAGATGGGCTCCATTGGATGGGTCACAGACAGTGTAATCTGGGAACATCAGTGAGTTGCGCACTGAAAGGCTGCTGGTGCAGCCAACTTCAGGCCCAAAGTGGAGAAACTTGTACCAGATTTGGAGTAAATGCTTGGTTGTGACTGTGCTCTGTTAAAAATGTTATGAAACTGCCTCCATTGTTGATACAAAGCTTACAATTTTGGCATTCAGTTTTCTAGCTATTGTGTCCGAATTTGTGCTTAGCCCAATAAATTGTCACTTACCATATATCTAGAATACACTTTGATGCACAGTTTATATATATACTTGCAAAGAAATTATAAAAGGAACATTTTATGTGGTTTAATAGATGGAAATTTGCTTAGTTATTTCATGAGAGTAATATCAAAGAAAATAAATTTTCTTGTGTTAACAAAGTAGAGGTGAAGCATTACACTAATGAAGCCTCCTATCTTCCCTCAATGGTGAAAGTTAGCTTGTGTGGTCCAGGATGGTTTGAAAAAGGGCTCGGCTCACTTTGCCCTCTGCAGTGACTGAAACGTCATGACAACCGATCAACGCTATCTGTGACAGTGAAAAATGCTTACAGTTAAGGATATTGAGGTACACAAGCTGCTCTCATTGGGTAATGAATGAACTTGTCATGCTGAAAAAGTTGTTAGTTTTATTTTTGTGAATTTTCTGGTTTTGGAGGCCCAGGGGCACTTCCACTTATCCTACTGACCACAAATTTCACACAGCTCATTTCTTCATGGAATGGAGCCAAACTGGGGGTACCCTAAAATAAAGTTTGGAAATGTGTGCCAAATGAAAGCCAACCCACTATTCATGCCATACCAGTTACTGCCGATTTGTGGCTAAGGAGCTGAAATGCAAAGAAAAAGTATATACATATGAGGTGACTTCAAACAGTAAGCTACACATAATTATGGCAGGATAGGCGACTGTTGAATGCTGCAATACACATCAAACTGACATAGATACGTGATACTAATTTTCAGCAGTCACTAATTCTCTGAAAAAAATTGACAGAGCGTTCTGCCAATTGTTCAGTTCCTTGACAATAGGAATCTGCTCCGTGGTCGTGGAGCCATTCAAGAACCACTGTGTGAACGTCTTCATTGTTGGAAAATCTTTCCTCCAGATCTTCTTTCAGCTTGCCGAAAAGATGGAAATAGCATGGTGCAAGATCTGGATTGTAAGGTGGATGCTTCCAAACTTTCCATTGAAACCACCGAAGCAAAGTTCATGTTGTGCATACCACCTAAGGCGTTGTATTGTTGTACAGGAGAACAAGGCCTTTGCTTAATTTTCCACACCTCTTATTCTTTATGGCATTGCATAATGATGTCAGTGTTGCACAGTATAAATTGACATTAATGGTTGTGCCCTTTTCCACAAACACTATGTACAAATCTCCTTCACAGAGTGAGGTGGCACAGTGGTAGGCCCACTGGACTTGCATTTGGCAGAATGATGCTTCAAATCTGCACCTGGCCATTCAGATTTAGGTTTTTTGTGATTTCTGTAAATTGTTCCAGGCAAATATCAGGATGGTTCCTTTGGAAGGGCACGGCTGATTTCCTTCCCCATCCTTGAAACATTCTGAGCTTCTGCTCTGTCTCTAATGACCTTGATGTCAGTGGGACGTTAAACCTTAATCTTCTTTTGTTCCTCCCTTCCCTTTGCAAGTCCTACACAGTTAGAGAAAACGATTGGCATAACCTTCCTTGCTGATGGTGCAGCACTGCATTTCTTCTGTGGAGGGGAGGAGGTATGTCTCCATTCCACACACTTGTGTCTCTCATCAGTTTTGGAGTACTTTTCCAGTTGCCATACTATTTCAGTTGCACACTATAATGCTGCTGCTATCTGTACTGCAGCAGAACTGTGTCCACAGAAAACCCAAAACATGCACTGTATTCTGGCAATGCACCAATGTTGTTGTACAATGGTCTTAGTGTGGGATGACATGTGTAACTTATTTTCTGAAGTCTCTATGTGCTCTGAAATGTGGAGATATTGTTTATTTATTGATATGAGTTTTTGTGTTGTGTGTCCGTAATTCCTCACCTCAACTTCTAGCTTAGGGCTCACTGTTCGCATAGACTGCATGGTCTACATAGATGTTTTTTTTTTTTCTTTAATTGATTTTTTTATGTTGTTCACAAATTGCAAAATCTTCTAAACTTTTCAGGCTAATTAAGGCCATAGAAACATGGTCTTCTCTAAATGTACTTCCGACCAAAAAGTGATTCTTGTAGCTGCAATCCAAGGTGTTTGATGATCATGCCTTTTGTATTCTTGTGGTGTTATTTCCATAGGAACTTACATTTTCTAACACACAGTTCCTTATATCTACCTGAGAAATGAAATATCAGTGTTCATAAATTAAGCTTTAAAATTATTTAAATGTAACAAAATATTAAAAATAAAGAAATATTAAAAACTGTCATCCTGTTTCACCTCCTGAGGGGTTGAATTTCCAAAAATAGTGAAACAAATATTTTTTGTTTCGAACAGAGAAACCAAACACAAATTTTCATATATTCAGCTTTAAAAATGCTTCCATAATGAAATAATGTCATAAAACTTTTCATCCGCTACTCCACTCCCTTGGGGGGGCTTGAATTATTAAAAACACAGAAATACATACTTTTTTATTTCTTATTGAGAAGTCAAAAACAATTTTCATAAATGTGGCTTTAAAAATGCTTTAGTAGGTCTATAAAAATGATTTATTCAAAAAACATTCACCATTATTTTACTCCTTTACTGATAGAATTTTCAGAAATGGGAGAAGCTAAATACCAATTTTTGTATTTCTACCTTCAAAATTGTCTCAATAGTGACATATTTTCAAAAATCCTCTCATCCCCTATTTCACCCCCTTAGGAGTGGAATCTCAAACAGTTCCTGCCTAAACAGTGCCTGCAGTACAAGATCAACACCCTCCCCAAATTTGAAGTTCCTGCCCTTAGTGATGAGGGCTGGGTAATAATGAGTCAGTGAGTGAGTCAGTCAGAAAGAACCATAAACCAGTCTGTATTGCAGACCCCTCCCACATTAATCTTTATACCTTTCTTCACAGTGCTCTTCTTTTTGTAGGAAAATCCAGGTAAAAGTTCTTAATATGGATTAACTAACAACATTTGTTGGAAACAGGACCCACACAACACAGTGTGAAGATGTCTGGCAGTCATTGTGCTGTCCCATTACCTGTCATATTTCTGATCTCACTTTTTTTTTTTTTTTTTTTTTTGATTGATGTATTTTTAAATTTCACTGGCACTGCCAAATTAATTCCACATTTAAAATTTTTTTGTGCATGACAGTTGTTTCAAAAAATTTCACTTTACAAATGTGTAGATGAACTAAAATTTTGAACATGCTTGTACTTGAACTTAAGTGCTTGCAATGTACTGAAACAAAATTTCTCTGTGTGGAGAAATTAGGAAAAACATGAGAATACAGTGGGCTCTTTGTATTTTTACAAGGCAAGTGGGAGTGGTAGAAAGAAAAATTAGTTACGACGTCTTAATCTTTAAATCGTAAGTAACTTCGTGCAAAGGGAAATCCAATTGAGAAAGACAGTTGGGCTGGCCAGTATGTACACTTAACAACAGAAATTGTGGGCAGAATAGATCCTGAATGGTCCTATTGCAAATGAAATGTGTCATGTCAGCTTTTTAGTAACATCTGTTGGGGTGCCTTGAAGGGAAGATAGTACTTGAAAAATCGTGCAAAAATAGTCCTGTCAGGATTCTAGATTGGTGCCAAAAGTAACAAAAAGACCCTCTGAAAATTGTAATTATTGAAAGATACATTTCTTAGTTAGTGATTAGCAAAACATTTGTACCATGGTCTCTGTACCTAGAAGAACATAATTGAAGCTGTTGGTGGAAAGTGTCACATGTTCAAAACCAGGTTTTTTCACACCCTCCAAGAGACTTTTTTCTGGCTCAACAATATAGGCTCTGTGATGCTTGTCACTGTTCACACGAAACACATTCCTCATATATGTCTAAGTGCAGTAATTTCCCACAGTTGAGGTGACATTGTCATTGCTATAAATTAGAGGATTATTTCTGGTGGCAGATATGATAAAACAGATGCAACCTAGAAATATTCTAGCAGTTCTGACATCTGCAGGAAATAATAATTAGTGGGCTGATTTCTGCATATGTGAATATATCTCACACAGTAGATTTTAACTGCAGATCAATGCATATAATACATGTTCCACTCAGAGTCCTTGAAAGTGAATGCAGCTGGTCATTCAAACCCACGATGTCGGTGTGAGAGAATGGCACCTGTGCCATTGTTCGAAACATCTGATCGTGTGTCATGAGACGTTTGGCATCAAGCAAACACTGTTTTCATTTGTTAAACAGGCATGGGTGTTCACTGTTCCAGTTACAGTTTTTGCTTGTATGTAACAATTTGTGCAGTGGTTTTCAATGGAAGCTGTATGAGGAAAAAACTTAAGTTGATAATTTATTTGTCGTAATACAGCACGTAATTGCTCGATGTCCTGGGGAGCCGAAAGACTTTCAATGGTGTGGATATGTTACAGCAGCAGTTTGATGCTATGTGCAGGCATTGTGTGTCCTTAGTATTGTACTTCACTTTGGAAGATGATGATCATTTCTTTGTTGCATTGCAAGCTTGCCACTTGGAGAATTCGGAAAACAGACACAGTTCCTCTAGAGTTGTTCCTTAGACAATAATTCCATCAAGATAGTTCTCAGTGTATGATTATTCTGAAGGGCTACAGTTTGCAGTGATAGAGAACAACTGGAGTATTTGTCACCTTACATGTCTGTGTTCTTGTCCAATGAGATTTGCAAATGTTTTTCTTTAAGGTCTAGTTTGGCAAAGTACACACACCAGCTAATTTTGACATCAGTTCTTCTGGCTTTGGAATAGGCTATAAGTCAATAATATAGTGAGGACTAATTGTCGCTTTGAAATCTCCACAGATGCATAGAGAGCTATTCGGTGACAGCATGATCTGTATGTTCAGCATTGCCCATTTGCTACTGGATATGGCCTCTGTAACTTCATTCTGTTCCATACGATAGAGTTCCTCCTTTACTTCATCTTTTAATATGAAAGGTATGTTGTGCGCTTTGCATCATTTTGGTGCCGCATTTGGCTTCAGCGTAATTTGTTCCCTGTAACCTTTGACACTGCTTCTTGCTTCAGGGAACAAGAAAAATCAGATTTTTGCAACAGCTGATTTAACTCTACATTCAGAGTGCCAGTTTGAACTTGATTCATTCCTTAGTGAATGATGAAACCCAAAGCATTGAAGAGATACAGTCCTAGTAAATTATTTGCATTATCTCATTTTACAACTATGAATGTAGCGTTTCTGTAATATAATATCTACTGAAAATTATCCTTTTACTGGAGTCTCCTGGTGGATGTAACTGTACAGTGATTTTAGACAATCTGTTAATTTTGGCAATCCTAATTTTCAGTACACCTGTAGATTAATGATTGAAATTGACAACCCTGCATCAGTTTAAAAAATGATTGGCACTTTGTTAACTACAAGGGCTGTTCAGTAAAGAATGATCATAATTTTTTATGGTCATTATTTCTAGTGCTAAAATTTAATCTAATCATATTCTGTGACCTTAATGTGCAACAAACACGCCTTAGTTGTTTCATTGTTGGGACTCCTGGATCCCGCCTGTGAGAGGCAGGCAAGGTCAGACACGTTCAGTATCGCCTACTGCTGCAGTGGAGGTAACACGTGAGGAACAATATGCGGCTTTGAAATTCTGCTTTCGTCTCAACGAATCTTCAACTGAGGCCTATACAGTATTACAGGAGGCCTAGGAGAGTCAGTTCTTTCCTACAGCGCAGCTCAAAGGTGGTTTAAAATGGTTAAAGAGGGGAAACAATCAATTTCAAAGGAAGGTGTACCCGGTGCTCCAGTTACTGTTCTTACAGAAGAAAACATCAACGCTGCTGTTGTCATTGTGAGAGAGGATCGACAAATTACCGTAAGATCACTTTCTGAAATACTGAATATTTCATTGGGTGCCACCCACACATTGGTGACAGAAAATTTACACATGGCACATGTTTGTGTGCAATGGGTTCCAAGACTGTTGATTCCTGAACAAGAGGACATTCACGTGCAGGTCTGCATACAGTTAAAGTTGATGTTAGAGGAAGATCTGGAGTTTCTTTCAAATGTAATCACTGCTGATGAAAGTTGGCTACATCATTTTGATCCTGAGAACAAGCAGCAAAGCTCAGTGTGGAAATCTCCTTCATCACCAACCCCCAAAAAAGCAAAAGTGGTTGCTTCTGCTGGGGAAGTTGTGGTCCTCTCATTCTTTGATATTCATGGAATGGTTTATCAGCATGTTGTACCTGCACAAACACATCAGTAACCAGACAATACTACAGGGATGTCCTGAAAACATTGCAAGTCCATATCAAGCGTAAAAGACCACATTTCCGTGAAGCAGGCTGGATGCTCCACCACGATAATGCGCAGCCACATATTGCCAATGTTGTTGCTGAATATCTTGCAAAAGTCAACGTGAAGTACATCCCTCACCCTCCCTATAGTCCTTATTTAGCCCCATATGACTTTTTTCTATTCCCTAACATGAAGAAACGCCTCCGTGGGTGGTGTATCAATCATCAGAAGTAGTGGTGAAAGCTGCGGAGACAATTTTGAAGGACCTCTCAAAAAATGGTTTCCAGCATGTATTTGAAGACTGGCAGAAATACTGGCACAAGTGCATCACATTAATTGAAGACTACTTTGAGGACCATCAAAATTATGAGGGTGAGTAAAGGTGTGTTGTCAAACAAAACTATGACCATTCTTTATTGAACAGTCCTCGTAGAAATGTTACAGATGACAACCTTTTATTGACAGAAAAGATGACGTTCATGTGACTTTTCATACATGAAAGTTTTTGAATTTGCACATTTTCATTATAAAACTACTAGACTTTCTTTTCTTATAAACTTTTGCCATACGCATGAGTGTCTGACTTCTTTTCCTTCTCTCTCATTCTCTCTTTGTTGGTTGTTCTTCATTTTGTACAACTTGGCCCATTTCCAATCTTTTTGCGATAATTACAACGTGCATTCAGATGGAAACAGTTATCTTTTTTGTGGTTAATGCCACACCATGGACAAGATTGTAATTTTATGTTTCTGAACTTGACATGACTGTTTCAGTCAAGTAGCATGCTCGCCCTGTGTTTTCTGAGTTTGGCCACACTGCTCACTTAGCATTGCCAGTTGCTGATGCCTAGTGAACACGTCAGCACCCATGCTCAGTAATGCTTCAGCAGATAAGTGTGTGTGTTCATTTACCCAAATCAGTGGCAGACGGGTCATGTAAGGACAGGTTTGTTTGACTAAGAATGTCCTCCTCTAATTTATTGTCAGGGGAGTGCATGATAAGTGTATCACATTAATAAATCTGCATCAGATTCCTTACATTGGTCATTTTACAATAAGATTTACATTCCCTAGTCTGGGGCAGTAATTGAGTAATCCGCTCTTTATAACCTTCATTTGACTTCTTGAAAACTTGAAAAAATCTACATCAGTGGCAACATAGACTTCTGACTCAAAACATTTCTCAAGAATATCTTTAATGGCATAATAACACAGAATCACACGTTCACAATCGCCAGAGGAGTTGAAATACAGTGGGACCCAAATAGGCAAGTAAAAAGGATTTTCGTTCCACATCATGTGATGTCTGATGCATGAGGAAATGCTACTCCAAACTTCGTATATAGTTGCTCCAGGGCTCAAGTTTCTGGTTGTTCACTAGAAAGGGTGGTGACGGCATCTTGATTGTAGTTACTTATGACCTTCATCCTTGATTTCTTCAAGTCTGGCCAGGCACGTCACCATGAGTGCCTGGACTGCTAACAGTTGATGTAGTAACTGGAGCAGGGGTTGAAGGATAGCCAGTTCAATTTTGGGCATGTCAGAAAAATATGCTCAGAACAGCTCACAGAATTATCAAAAATCTTATTGGAAAGAAAACGGATTAGCAGTCATGGAATCTGTTTGGCACAGAATAATTCTAGGCCATGCAGTGACTAAAACATGCAATCAAAGGAAAAATTGAAAATAAAGATGTCTGCTTAGTTCCTTAATGTTGTTTCCAGTACTGGTTATTTTTGCTTGTTGCCATCACTGACAAGAATATTTCAATATTTCTGCAAGTTTGCACTGCCTCATTGCCAGTGTTTGGAACAGTCAAAAATATCTTTAATCTTGACTTCGTATCATCACCAGTGTTGAATACTAGTCAAGAATTTTCAGCAAATCTATGTCGCCAGTGTTGGTAACTGGCAAAAAATTTGTAATCAACAATTTCCAGTTTGCCTTGTTGCCAGTGTTGGGATGTTGTCCACACATCCATGGAAACTTAAGCACTGTCGAAACTAGGCAACCTGTAGGTACTGCTTGTGCTGCAGAAGTTGAGCGAGAGTTGGCTGCACATTGTGTTTTATTCCTGTTGGTGGAGGGAACTCCATATGTGCCATTACTTGGTGGAAGCAAAATAGTGCACTATTGACAACGCTTTATCTGGTTGCTGGCAATACCATCGATGTCCAAATATGATGTGCTGATGGACATGACATGGAAGCGGAGTGTAATCCTGACTAACGAGTGCCATCTGGAGGTGGATGTTCGGAACCGAGAAGGTGCCTGGTGAGTGTTTATGCCTGTGTGATGGCGGCCTCTTGTGTTATTGTCATGTACCTCTTGAGCCATACACAAAACACATACTTAGAGGATTTCTCACATAATACTTTTTCTTGAAACTTTGTAAGCAGCATTTTGTGGGATGGTTTGCATCTAGCGTAGAGGGGGTGCAATTTCAGGTTTTTCAGCATCCCCATGATGTACACTAGTGGGTCAAACAAACCTGTGACAACTGATGATGCTCTTCTTTTTATATGTTCAGTATCCCTTTTGGTCCAATTTAGTATGGGCTCCACACATTCTTGAGCAGAGCAGTATTTTAGGATGAGTTGCACGAGTGTTCTGTAACATTTTTATTTAAGAGAGAAAGAGACTACTTGTGCTTTCCCAGAATCCTGCTTGCGTAGTCTTGAGTCTATATGAACATTCATTTGTGTGTTAACTTGCTGGAACAACCATTCTTTTGCGTAATGTGCTTGACAAATAAAGCTCCAGCTTACACAAGATGAATTCTGTTAGCCTGTCTTGGATACTAAACACTCATTTTTGTAGTTATGTCATTTATATATTCACTACTCAACAATGTAAGGAAAAGACATGATTGCTATTTACAGTAAAGATGACACATTAAGTTACCTATAGGCACAATTAAAAAACACTACATATTAATTTTTGGCCCGTCTTTGTCAGAAAGATACATTTGTAATGGCAATTTGCAAAATTGTGGTATGTATACACAGTGTGACGTAAGAATATTTGCAGATATTTTGTTAAATTTATCATATACCTGTGAATTCAAAACTAAATATACAGATATACTTTTAAGTTTTATCAAAAGTCTACATATATTGCTACAGGAATCATCAGTGTTTGATGTTAATGTTGATATTGATCTGAGGTGGTCAGGGGAAATATCCTTGTAATACAGTGTAATGGGATCTGTGCCAGGTGACAGTGGTAAGGTGAAAACTGGTGAGCCACAGTATTAGAAAGCAAGCACTATTTGTATATCCCATAATGTAATTTCATGACCATATATTCAGAGAGGGCAAGGCGATTCATGAATACATATTGCAGAAGTCAGTTGTTATGTCTTGCTTCCAGTCTCTCAGGATGGAATGTATCTACAGTGAATTATGCAAAGAGAACCAGGACATGGGGCATCAAACCTGCCCCCTTGCAGTTATGTAGCAAACTGACAGGTCCAAATAAAAGTGATTTTTAGCTAGACCTGTAAGTTGATGTGTGACTTCATAGGGGTTGATGTGTGGGTGAACTGGCAGCTGTTTAGTTATGGACATATTAAGGGAATAATATATAGTGTTTATTTTAAGTTGTAAAAATGTTAGCACCTTACGTCTTCACTGCTACCATCACAATGGAAGCTACAACAATATGTTTGTTGGCAAGCTAATTCCCATTGCTTACCCAATTTCTCTCACCCTTTTGAGATCTTATTATATGACTCTAATCAAAATGCCCCTGTTTTCACTTTAGGTGGCCTTCCACAGCCGTAGGTGCCCTGTGACAGTTTGATGTTCCAGTTGGTGAAATGATTTTTCATATAGCCTCTTTATATACCATTTTAAGATGGTTTTGTTCTGACGTGAAAACTTAGCTTACAGCTCATACTACTCAACTCAAATAACCATCTGCTAATAACGAACTCTTGTGAATATGTGTTCAAAAGTAAATTTACTATTCCCCCTCTCCACCAGATGTGCCGATTAAACATATATCCACCACTGTTACTGATCACCGTTCACCAGTGGCCAGATGCATGAGACTGCAGCACTCCTGCTTTCTTTTAACCCTCTGGTGTTTCCAATTGACCTACCACACGTTGCTTTATACCTATTTTCCAGTGGATATGGCGAGAATGCTGGGAATGGGGGAGGTGACAACACAGGAAGCGATACACCACCTATTGCAGTAGGTGGCACAGCTGTGTGTGTATAATGTGGAATTGTGCAGGAAAGTAGAGAGGATGCATGAGGGAATTAGAAAAAACACACCTAATTGTGCCCTATCAAACTTAACAATGTACATTTTCATGTCCACATTAGTTTCCCATTTTATGGGAAGCTAGAGAAGACATGGTATTTATGGAGAGTATTCAGTTAGGACATTGGGATGATGACCCAACATATCTGACTTATGAAGTTCGCATGTTTACCACAGGTCACAAGCAGCTTTGATACACCCACAATTTTGCTGAATTATAAGAGTGTTTATCATCATGTTAACACTCTGAGAATGTCTGTTGGTGTTATTGGGAGAAGTTGAATAGCCTTAATATGAGGCCAGGAGAAGTTACAGAGTAGTTCTCAGTTCACATCCTAAAAATGAACACACAGATCTATGACATTACAGGTAACTCTAGTGCAAATTGGGTGATGACACATGAAGCAGAGCAGCAAACAAAAGAAGGCTTTCTTAGAAGATAACCAAAAAAGGTTTCATGCAGTACCAGTGGTTAATTTCTGGGAAACTTACAGGAGGCCATCACCTTTGCCACAACACCAGCAGTGACTGATATGTCACCTGACCTACTGTGTGCAAAAGGATCTTTTGGGGTATAGGTAGTATGTTCCCACTGCTGGCAACCTGTGCATATGCAAAGAGCATGTGGCATGTCACTGCGTTTGATCTGTCGTCCATTAGGTCTTCAAGAACAGTGGCCACTGGTGAAAAGTATGCAGTGAAACGTGAACACGATTTATGTTGCACCTGTGATTTATGGCCCTACAAGGTCAACCTGTCATCATGGTGCCAGTGCCTCAGCACTGCTCAGATGTTGCCTTTGAAGTGGATGGTCATGTCTATGTGATCGTTACAATTCTTGCACCAGTAAACAGGTCCAAGGTGTATTAGCACCTAAAGCTAAACTAAAGATCCATAAGTAGACAGTGACATTAGCATCTACGCAAGTCAGGTGGCCAGGATACCTGCATCAGGTTAATGACAATGGAGAAAGGCATCTTAATACAGACCATGCATGTTATTAAGTCCAACAGTTTGTAAAGCAGCTTTCTGTGAAATGTACAGGGGTTGCTTCATTGGAGACTTCCTCTGGATTACTGACTGTAGTAGACAGTGCGACAGTGCTTGGGGTGTAAATGGTGACGGTTGACATAAATCCTGCATCCAGAGGAGGACTGCTCTATATTTGCTATTTTCCTGTTGGGGTCCCATCATAATACCCTCTTGCTGATGCATGTTCCATCGACAATGTTTGCTGTCCTCAAGCATGGCAGTGTCTGGCGCACTGATCCACTTATTATTCTGACCATTGTATCTTGATGCAATGCTTCTAAAGTAAATAAAATAATGAGGAGTTATGTAGTTCTTGCCAAAAATCCACAACTGTTGCTAAAAATTTTTGTGATGAATAAATCTGCTCCAGTTGTACTTTATTAATCTTTTATTTGGCTAAAATTGTACACATGTCCCAAGTCTCAGGGTGTAAATCCCATCTTCAGGCACAAAAAAAGGATTCTTCATAAAATTAACTTACATTAAAATGGTCCATAAAAATGTAAACATCAGGTTATACCTTGATTATGTATGAGAAAGTCGTACCACTCATGTAAAAAAAATCCAGCGAATTTATCAAGTAGCATGTGAGATCCTGTGTGTGTGAGGCGTGAAAAGGTTCTCTTGAGTCAACCGGTACCACAATGGGTAACCTGTGAACCAACTGTGAATGACTAGACATGTGGCATTGACTTAAGAAATTAAAACGAAAGTATATAAGCCGTAGAATACCAATTTGTGAACCGCAAAGGTAGTTTACAATATAAGCGCCCAGCCCACCAGAAATCATGGAAGCCCAGAGCCCAGCAAGACTGGTCAACAGACTGCTGTGCTAACAGCAGTGAGACTCCTGTACACACATACACATAGCAGAAAGCTGCCTCCCCAGGTTTCCCCAAATGCCACCTGCTACAAGGAGCCCTAATGCCACCTACTTATGCATGGCAGTAGCTAAGATAGGCCTAGTACAGAGCAAACAATAAAAGTAAGACATGCAATGTACAATGTAACTTTCAAGAAATAAATATAACAGAAAAGTATAATCAAATTATCAAGAAATAAAATTAGTAAAACCCTCTTGGAGGTTGCGTGTCATCTCAACTGTATGGTGTTGCATAATGTTTCCAAAACTAGGTTCAAGTTTTCCTTTAATATACAGGGTTATTACAAATGATTGAAGTGATTTCACAGCTCTACAGTAACTTTATTATTTGAGATATTTTCACAATGCTTTGCACACATATACAAAAACTCAAAAAGTTTTTTTAGGCATTCACAAATGTTCGATATGTGCCCCTTTAGTGATTCGGCAGACATCAAGCCGATAATCAAGTTCCTCCCACACTCGGCGCTGCATGTCCCCATCAATGAGTTCGAAAGCATCGTTGATGCGAGCTCGCAGTTCTGGCACATTGTGTCTGTTCACTTCACCATTAGGAAAAAAATGTTGCTTCATCACTGAAAACAAGTTTCGCACTGAACGCATCCTCTTCCATGAGCTGTTGCAACCGCGCCGAAAATTCAAAGCGTTTGACTTTGTCATCGGGTGGCAGGGCTTGTAGCAATTGTAAACGGTAAGGCTTCTGCTTCAGCCTTTTCCGTAAGATTTTCCAAACAGTCGGCTGTGGTACGTTTAGCTCCCTGCTCGCTTTATTCGTCGACTTCCGCGGGCTACGCGTGAAACTTGCCCGCACGCGTTCAACCGTTTCTTCGCTCACTGCAGGCCGACCCGTTGATTTTCCCTTACAGAGGCATCCAGAAGCTTTAAACTGTGCATACCATCGCCGAATGGAGTTAGCAGTTGGTGGATCTTTGTTGAACTTCGTCCTGAAGTGTCATTGCACTGTTATGACTGACTGATGTGAGTGCATTTCAAGCACGACATACGCTTTCTCGGCTGCTGTCGCCATTTTGTCTCACTGCGCCCTCGAGCGCTCTGGCGGCAGAAACCTGAAGTGTGGCTTCAGCCGAACAAAACTTTATGAGTTTTTCTACGTATCTGTAGTGTGTCGTGACCATATGTCAATGAATGGAGCTACAGTGAATTTATGAAATCGCTTCAATCATTTGTGATAGCCCTGTATTGTTTCTCGGCTAAATACCTAATGTGTAATGCTGCAGCTATGTGTATATTTAGTGTTTTCAAGGTTTATTTTAAGGTAGTTGTATATAATGTATTGTTCCTCACCTTAGTACCTAATGTGTAACTCTGCAGCTATCTATATATTTAGTATTTTTTGGAGTCATGCTAGCTTCTCCATTACCAAAGATTTTGTGAGCTGTGATTATGTAGGTAACCCTATATGTGGAGTTGCACTATCTGCATCCACAGTCTTGCAGTCATAATATGACATTCTCTATATATAGACATATCTTCCACTATAATGTTTTATTCGTGGTATGGGAGTTTGACCCCTTTTATATTTTATACTATGGTTTCATTAATTTTATTTTTTGACAATTTGACTCTACCTTTTTATTATTTTTATTTCTTAACTGTTGCATTATACATTACACGTCTTGCTTTTATTGTTTGCTCTGTACTAGGCCTATCTTAGCTACTGCCATGTATAAGTGGGTGGGATTGGGGCTATTTGTAGTGGATGGCATTTGGGAAAAAAACATCGGGATGTGGCCGTGTTGTTAGCTATACTTTTATCAGTGGTCCTTCCAACCCTCAGTATTAGTTCCAGTATATGTGTACACAGGAATCTCATTGCAGTTTGCATGGCAGCCTGTTGACCAGTCTTGTCGGGCTTCCGTGATATGCGGCAGGCTGCATGGTTGTATGGTAAGCTACCTTTGAGGTTCACAAATTGGTATTCTATGGCTAATATACCTTCATTTTAATTTCTTAAGTCCATGCCACATGTCTAGTTGTTCCTGATGTTCACATTTTATGGGCCCTTTTAATGTAAGTCAATTTTATGAAGAATCCCTCTTAGTTTTCCTTCTTTTTTGTAGCACCTGAAGATGTAACTTAAATCGTGAAACCCTGACATGTGTACAACTTTATCCAAATAAATGATTAATCAAGGACAACTGAAAGAGGTTTATTCATCATGAATAATTAAGAATATTTGTGGAATTAAGAAGCACACATCTTCTAGTTATTTATTTAAGCACAGAGGTAAACTGATAACAGCCTTGCAGCGTAAGTATTCTTTGATGAAATTTGTTCAATATTTATCCACTTGAGATTGAGGATGAAGGGAACATTCAGAACCATCAGCTTCAACTCAGAATGATCTGCAGCATAATTAAAACACTTTTTGAAACTGTTAGTTTCTGGGCTTACTTTCTACAATTATTTCTTGTTTTTACTACCTATGTTTACCTTGTGAGTTAAGTTCTAGTACTCTCGCATAGTGTTTATCACCATCCCATTCAGATTTGCTTACTCTCCCTGTACTTTAATGCCTTTACTCTTGTAACTGTCACATACCAAGCAAGAGGTACACAATAAATACCACAAGAGGTCACCACAACACGGGCTCAGCCACGTGCCTAGTGCCTCTCAGCTGTGTGCAGCAGCCTCCAGATGGTGCTCACAAACCCATACCTCTTTCTGCTTCCATGCCACATCCTTCAGCAAAGCATATACATCCCCCCCCCCCATATTGTGGACAATTACCAAAGATGCTACTCTAGATGTTTGGACTGAATTAATAGTAGATTCAATAACAACATTCACAATGACTGTTGTATTTTTCTTCATCTGTTTGCTTTAATTTGAGAAAGTTAGCTACACCCCAGTCACACATACTATTCCTGAAATTGTGCTTAGCCCATGGGATCCTTGCCAATGGCATGACATTAAAAATGTCTGTTTTCTGATACCACATTTCTTTTAATGATGATCTCCATGTCTTCAGATTGAAGTCCTCATTCGCTGACTCTTAAAAGCTATACATCCTATAACTTGTATCAGAATAATGAAGTAGTAACTGTAGCTCCACTTATGTAGGGAAAGATCTCAGTCGTGCCTTCTGTTCTTTTCTGTTCTCGATTGTCATTTTGCACTGTTATCTCGAGTGCCAATTGTCACAGTAAGTTACATATGATGCTTCACTGTTGATACTGTAGCACATTAATTTTATGTGACAGGATCTCCAAAGTGAATTATAAATGTGTGCAGAAAAGTGATAAGGGACTGTCTGTCTAAACAAATCCACGACTGCACATTAATTGATATCACCCCCTTCCCTGCCTAACTATTAATAACCTTTTTATTTTGATCTGCACATTGATTGACATCACCCCCTTCCCTGCCTAACTATTAATAACCTTTTTATTTTGATTGGAGTACTACTATGTTCCTATTCCCACCTTTAAATATCACTTCTCATCAAGACCACTGCAACCCCACAGAAGGACACCATCCCTGCTGTCCCTTGTAGCGCCCTGCCGTGCTTCATCACTGTACTTCCCTGTGATGACTCAAGAACCACCTTCCTGACGTCCCATAGAATTTGAATGAACCCAAATATGTTGTTAACATATTTTGTGAGACATTTCAGCCCTATCAATACTCCTCACCTAGAGTCTGTTGCCATATTTCGATCTTGCTGAACTAGTCAAAGATCTGCTCTCTTTCACACGTCCTGTAGAGTGGAAATACTCCTGTGCCACCCACAGTTCTGACCAAAAGCTGACATTGGCCTCAACTCTCCCAGTTTATTGCCCCCACCAGCCATCATTCTCCTCATCCATCCAGCCACTCCTGGTAACCCTGCAGGAATTTCTCACCTTCAAGTTGGCCTCAGTTTCTTTTGATCCTTCCTGCCAACACAAACCTTTCGACTACCCCCTCATTTCAATCCTTCTCTCATCCTCACCCCATAAACAAACAGCTTCCCTTACTTGCATAGGCAGCAATTGTTCGATGTCACATCCTATGGTCCCATGTTCTCTTTGGTCTCAGTCTCCACTAGACCCATCACCACTTCTGTTACCCCTTTTCCCTCCTTTCCTCCCCATCAGCTTACTACTACCCACTTCTTCTTTCTGGCCATCTCACTTTATTTGCATGCCTATGAATATTTCTGCACACTATTCTTTTTGTGGTCTCTCTTTTCATTTGCCTCCCATGCCACATATCACAAAGTATGACACACTACTTGTGCTGGTGCTATATTCCTAATGCTTTCGCTTATTCTCTCTCTCTCTCTCTCTCTCTCTCTCTCTCTCTCTCTCTCTCTCTCTCTCCCCCCCCCCCCTTTCCCTCTCTCCCCCTCTCTCCCTTAACAGTTGACCCTCCTGTTTCTCTCCCTCCCCCCTATTCACACTTAATACATAGTTGATGTCGGAGAACTTTAATGTTGGTTTCATCCAGACCTTTTTGTTTATGTTTGGTACCTGAGGTTAGGTCAGACCACCTGACATGCAAAGGTTGCCATGCACAAAATATACTAAGGCCAATTGTTAATTGGAACTGACTTCTGCATTCCTACAGGCATGTAACAGTTCCTCAGGCAACAATTTAGCTTTGAGTTAGCAGCTCTCGGAATCTGATAGAGGGGAGATTATTCAGTGATTTAATATAAGGAGGTATATACCTTTTTCTGAACCAAGTATTAGATTGGAGACAATGCTGCAACCAAAATTCAGTGCAGTATTGGTCCTTGTAATCACCAAAGCATTCCTTAGAGACCTTGACCTGTGTGTAAGTGCAAAAAGGCAATGCAAGTACCAGTATATACACCTGCAAGATTGAACTCAGGTATGTGACTCGTAGATTACCTAAAATGTTTGGAACATATCCACAACATTTTAGACACCTCTTGATGTAGGTGAGTGTGTAAGAAAGTCAAATTAAAAGAAATTTCCCTATATATGGTATGTGAAGGCACAACAAAGGTCAGTAAAATATGAGCAGCTGTGTTTCTGAAAGCACATGCAAGAATGAAAGATGACAAGTGAACCCTAGGTATATGTGAGAGGATGCAGTTGGCCTTCATGGAGTGACCTGTGGCCAGGAATGTTCTTGAAAATACAAAGCTCTAATAAATAATTCATGAGTGCAGCCTCTTGCAGACAACCATTTGAACAAAACGTGAAAGTAAATAATTTCCCCATTGCCACACACAGTTAACACTGCAGCCAACTAAAATAGAATATCAAAGCTATTAATCAGAGAATGTTACCAGCATTTCATACAGATTGTGGAACTGTGTACCTGACTATTTTATCAACTTAACAATGCCATCCCCAGTGTACAGTGACCATCAAAGTGTTCTGGGTTAAATCAAAGTTCTCTCCACAGTGTCTGATGGAGTGAGGGCATGTAACTTTATTAACACTATGCCATCCGGTGACACCACACTGGTGTCGTGCGCAAAATAGTGGTCAGTGGCTGGCAACACCACAGTGGTGTCGTGCGTGAAATAGTGGTCAATGGCCAGCGACACTACAATGGTGTCATGTGAATATATTTTTCCGACAACAACAATAAACCGGATAATGCCGACCAGTGTTTCAAAGTGCAATTTGTAATTGATTATTTTTCGAAAAAGTTTAAAGAAACTTTTAATCTAAGTCAGAACATCTCAAGTGATGAAGGCATGATACCGTTTACGCACTGTTAAATTTTAAAGATTACAATCCATCGAAAATTACGAAATATGGCACACTCATTCAGATGCTGTGTGATTCGAGTATGAGATACATTTCCTCATTCAAAATATATTACGGCACTGGACAGCCTGTAGCAAAAACAGCGATGGAACTGTTGACACCTTCTTATGGAAAGTGGCATCACCTCTACATGGATAATTATTATACCAGTGTAGAAGTTGCAGAGAAGTTACTTGAAAATAAAATTCTAGTTTGTGGAACAATATGGCAAAATAGAAGATTTCCAGAAAAATTAAAGAGCACAAAAGTCAATGTGTTTGAAGCTTGTCATCAATGGAAAGGTGAAGTACCGGTACTTGCACAGGTATGGAGCTCTTTGAAAACTAAAACGCTATGAATGATCTCTACAATACATAATGCTACTTTGACTGACACTCAAAGAAAATGTAGAAAAACTAATTACACAATAAAAAAACTGAAAGTGTATTAGACTACAACAAATGCATGAAAGGAGTGGGTCAGGCAGCCAAATATTTGGGTTATTACCCTATATACAGAAAAACTATGAAATTGTCAAAAAAGGTTTGCATGTACCTCTTTAATTGCGCATTATTTAATACATTCCATACATGTCAATATTTCATTACAGAACACAAGAGTCTCTGATTTCATGATTTTTTATTGAAAGTGTCTGATTCGTGGATAAAAGAGGATGTACCTGCTTCTGAGCAAAACTTGAAGGTTGCCACTACATCGTGCACATCTCATCATCCAGTTGAGAGACTTTCCAGTCACATAAAGCAACACCAACTAATACTTATTTCCGAAACGAATAAACGAAAACAAAGAAACTGCCATGTATGTTCCAAAAACAAAGAAAGAGAAACAACAAACTTAGTGTGCAAGTTTTGTAGAGTTGCGTTACATCTTGGAGACTGTTCTGCTGTATATCATATGAAAGAGAAATACTAAGTACCAAAGAAAATGCAAATAAACAAATATATGAAACAAATAAATTTTGTATTTATTTAGGAATGTACATCTTCGAAATTTCATAAAACAGGGGAACAGCGTTGAGAACTTATGAGAACTAACAATGAGATTAGTAAAACTTAACAATTTATAATCTCCTGATAATGTCAAGAACAGCCGGTGACAAACCAAGCAATCCGAATTATCAGTGCCGGCGCCAAGTGAATAAATTTGTACGAGATGTGCGGACAGCAAAGTGTTAATGGTTATCTTCCACTTCAATGAAGATAGTAGTACTGTGTCAGAAGCCGTGTGTCCCTCAAATACCCTTGAATGGGTCATATTGTTTGGGATTAACTAATGAGCAGGGAAATGTAGGCACATTGTTAGTATTGAGCCAAGTATATTTACTGCACGATGTATCCACATTACTATTTTTTCTGTATCAAATATTACAGGCAGTGTTTTACAAATAGTTTACCAGGCATCACAGAATGGTCTAATGCTTGACAACCTCCTTCAGCAATCTATTTTAGGTCATTATAATTCTTTGACACAGATCCAAAAATATTGTGAGTGAATTCTGTTAGGTACATCCAGTTTCATCCTTTATGTGTTATAATGAGAAGAGATCAACTGCTGATTCAGGCTAATCATCAATAATGATATAGCAATTTGGTTTGGGAGATTATCAACATACTGATATTACTATATTTTTACTCCTCTGAAAACTGAAGTGATAGATAGTGCAAGTAGTGGAAGGACAAGAGACTCCGCTACAATGGCTGACATCATTGCATCATTAATAAGATAAATCAAAGGATTAGGAATGTGGGCTGTAAAGAATGACTGGCTGCAGAATTGTGGTCATTATAGACCACAGAATGTCTGGTTGTTGTTACGCTGCCTTCATGTCGGACATCACAAACTTCCAGCAAAAGTAAATTATCAGTACCCAGCTAGTTGGTGTATCTGTGAGAAAAGTCACAAATTTACCACATGTCTAAAGTTGCTGTATATAATGTCATGGCAGCATGCAGAGTTCATTAGAGAATGTAGGTTTCTCATCACAACAATGAAAGTAAAACTCACTGAATGAGGCAGAAGCTTATTGAAATTGATTTTAACCTCATACAAGAAGACCTCTGCCATGAATGTGACTTATGAGTTTCTATAGAGAGCAAGTGTCAACTAAAACAGTGCAGTGGGATTTACATAAGAAATATTTATGCTGGAGATGCTAAAATATAATAAAAATCTTACACTAAAAGCTGCCTTCAGCAACTGCCATGAGTATTATAAAGGTTTGTATTATGATACTGAAAGCATTTATACAGATAGCAAGTTCCAAAATGTAAACATCTTAGCTGTTAGCATTTGCGATGTATTAATAGGTTTGTAGCAATAAGTGACATCATCATTAATCGTAACAGGAAATGTGCAATTGACCAGTGTGTAACTGCAAACATTTTCAATGATGATTTTCTCCTCAATTGTTAAAACCATCAATGATAAGCATGAAGCTTTTCAGCACAGTTTCAAGGAAAATTTCTTTGCTTCCAGTGACAGCAGAGAAATAAGCATTTTCATTAGTTCATTTAATTTTTCTGCAGAATACAATCAGGTAAAGACACCTCATATAACTGTACGTAAAAAGTGTCTGTGAATCTCTGTTTGCAGCAGCTGGCAATATAGGTGACAGCAGCTGCTCAATTTCTTGGAGAGGTGATAAGGATAGCAAGGATCGTGTCACACGTACATTCCTCACTCTTGCAAAAGCTTTTGACTGTGTCAGTATTGTTATATCATTCTGTAAATCGAGGTATATTAGAATTATAGGTACCTTTAATATGGTAACTTGGTCAAATATTATCTAATAGGAAACAGTTTGTAGATCTAAGACAGCAAGTGGCAAGTGTAGCTCTGAAACCACCACCATTAAATGTAGTGTGCATTAAGGCTCTGTACGGGAGCCACATCTATTACTTGTATGTATTAATGACATTAAAGGCAGCTTCTCAATTGTAAAATTGTTATGAATGGAGGTGATAAACTAATGTTTCCAAACACAAAGCCTATGCTCAATGAAAGATGTGCTAAAAGAGTATTTTAAATGAAGTAGTGTGCTAATTTAGTGAAAGCTCTCTCAATGTAAGGACCAGCAGAACATCAATCAAGGAATTTATAAAACAGCAAAACAATGCTGGGTAGAAGTATATGGACACAATGAAATTGTAAAAAAGAAACCAAATGTGAAATATCTGCGGATAACCAACAATCAAGACAGCTTGAAATAGGACCTTTACATAGATTTCCTGAGGGAAAAAAAATTGTGAAGAGCATTTTTGCAATAAATATGTTAAAGAAAGACTTTGAAGACACTATTATAGTGAAGACTGCACACCTTCCATTATTTTCATCAAACATTAATTATGGAATAGAAAGAAACGAGTGTAACTCAAATAGGCTACTGGTCTTGCAGAAAAGAGCTCTAAGAATCATTTATGAAGGTGAATATAAAGAATACTGCCAAACCAGAATTAATTTTTACTCTGCAGTGGAGAGTGTGCCAATCAGAAACTTCAGATTCGAGTATTGGACTGGTGCACAGTTTTAAACTGCCAGGTAGGGTCAATCTTGCTAATGTTTATTCCTAAAAACTAGTATACCCCATCCCACAAGTCAAACATAAGATCCAATCCCTGCTGCAATCCTTAGCCCCTTCCCAGAACCTCTCTGCTGAATACATCTCCCTACTCACCCCAACACCAGCCACACACCCACCTTGTACCTGATCCCAAAAATCCACAAACCTAACACTCCAGGGCACCCCCATTGTGTCTGGTTACACTGCTCCCACTGAAAGAATCTTGGCCCCTGTTCACCAACATCTGCAATAAATTGTCAACTCTCTCCATTCAGGAAGACCTTCAGGGTTCGATGATAATTTAAATGTATTAATCCCCAATGATCCACATCAGTGTACTCAAGAACCGGCAAAAGTTATGAACTGTGATCAGTCAACCATCATGCGGCATTTGCATGCAATGAGGAATGTTCAAAAATTGGGTGTATGGGTACCGCATGCTTCAGGCCATAAATCACAGAAATCAGCAGGTGGCCATATATGCGTCTTTGCTAGCTTATCATCAACTGGCTCATGGACAACATTCACCATTCCAATCCTGTGTCATTATGTCGATGAGAAATGGTGTCTTTATGCTAACATAAGGAAACAAAAGGAGTGATAGAGTCCGAAAAAAGCAGCAACTCCCGGAACAAAGAACTGCGCTCAACCATGAAAGGTGATGTTATGCATCAGGTAGAACAGCAACAGTGTGGTGGCTACAGATTGTTTCCCCAAGGTGTAACCATCACTGCTGACATTCATTGTCAATGACTGAGATTTCTTCCAGTTGCAATACAAGAATAATGACCAGAAAGACTGCTTGAAGTGATACTACTCCACAATAAGACTGCCTGCATTCTGCAAGACTGACAAAAAACATTATACAGGAATTGGATAGGGAAGTCATTCCACATACACCTTACTCACCTGATCTTGCATCTTCAGATTTTCACCTTTTCTACTCTCTATCGAGCAACCTTCAGGGAACTACCTTCTGGATGAAAATGCACTCCGAACATGGCTCAATGAGTTCTTTGCCTCAGAACCATGTGATTTGTACAGTTGAAGAATAGAAAACTTACCCCAGCATTGGTAGACTGCTGTAAATGGTGAAGGAGAATATACCATTGATGAATGAAGTATGTGTTATGTGTATCTGCTGTGTTTGTTAAACTTATGGAAAAATGCAATGAACTTGTGCACCAACCTACTAAAAACTTTCAATTTTGATTGAAGGTTATAAACTATGACAATGTAAATATAATCTACAGATACTCCATGAGTCACCATACAGTGCGTGGCAGAGGGTACCCTGCACCACTAATAGTCATTTTCTTTCCTGTTCCACTTGCAAAATAGAGTAAGGGAAAAGCGACTGTCTATATGCCTCTGTACGAGCCCTAATTTATTCTCTCTTATCTTCGTGGTCCTTGCGCTCAATGTATGTTGGCGGTAGTACAGTTGTGTGGCAGTCAGCTTCAAATGCTTGTTCTTTACATTTTCTTAGTAGTGTTCCTTGAAAAGAATGTTGCCTTCTCTCCAGGGATTGCCATTTGAGTTGCCCATGCATCTCTGTAATACTGACGTGTTGTTCAAACCAACTGGTAATAAATCTAGCAGCCCGCCTCTGAAATGCTTCAATGTCTTCCTTCTATCGGACCTGGTACGGATCCCAAACACTTGAGGAGTACTCAAGAATAGGTCGCACCAGTGTCCTGTATGCAGTCTTCTCTGTAGGTGAACCTCCCTTTCCTAAAATTCTCCCAACAAACTGAAGTCGACAATTCACCTCCCCTATGACAATTCTCACATGTTTGTTCCATTTCATATCGCTTTGCAATGTTACGCCCAGATATTTAAATGACTTGACTGTGTCAAGCAGGACACTAGTAATACTGTATCCAAACATTACAGGTTTGCCCTTCCTACGTATCTGCATTAACTTTCATTTTTTCACCTTTAGAGCTATCTGCCATTCATCACACCAACTAGAAATTTTGTTGAAGTCATCTTGTATCTTCCTACAGTCACTCAACTTCAACACCTTACCATACACCACAGAATCATCAGCAAACAGCTGCAGATTGCTGCCCACCCTATCCTCCAAATCATTTATGTAAATAGAGAACAAGGGCAGACCTATCAGACTTCCCTGGGGTACTCCTCATGATACCCTTGTTTCTGTGAGAGTCACTATATATATTTATTTCCATAAAAAATGACATAGAAAAAGTTGTACTCCAGTATTAACATACAGAGAACATGCTTTAATCTATGACACTGTTAAGGGACCAGTGCCTTTGGTTTCTATTCTGGGTCCTTTGAATTTTTACATACATTAATGTGCAAATTAATTGGGGCAAGCTCATATTTTGCATGGAATTGAAGTTGGTTAGGTGTAATTAATTTTATCTGCCCAATTGTTGGACTTTTATTGGACTAATGTTGCCTTGACTATGAAGAACAATTGTAGGTCCCCTTCAGTTTAGTTGAATGCTTGTAGGTGTAGCAACATCATGTGTTTTTTTTCTGTGTTCTCAACAGGAAAACTTGGTGTTTGTCTTAAAATGGACACTTCACCTAAAAGCAGGCAGAAATAGTTGCTTTTCATGAACACACATCTATGACTACAAGAGACATTGCTTCTGTTGTTGGTGTGGGAAAATCTAGTGTTTCAAGACTTATTAGGGCATATGGTGATACTGTCTCATTTTCTACAAAGAGAAAATGCAGAAGTGGATGGAAATGGAAAACCACCCCTAGAATTGACAAGAAACTACTTAAAAACAGTAGAACTCATCCTCAGAAGACAAGTAAGGACCTTCAGAGGGGTTTATTGGCTGCTGGGGTTGAAATTGACTCTTCAATGGTATGTCATAAATTTCTTGACTGTGAATGTAAGGTATGAAAGCCAATAAAGAAACAGTGCTTAACATCTGCAAGGAAGTAAAAACAGTTGCCATGGTCTAAAATTTGTAAATCTTGAACCTCCAGTGACTGTAAACATGTAATTTTCAGTGGTGAGGCACATTTTACTGTTCAAGGATACAGAGCAAAGGTTGTCAGGCAAAGCACCCAGCTGGCAGTCAGAGATGAGCATCTTGTACAGACTGAAAACATCTTCCCAAAGCAGTTTTGGGGTTTATTCACTGGAGATGGCCCTGGTGCACTAGTTCTAGTTGATGGCATGATGAATTCAAGCAACTACACGGAAATCCCTATGCCCAGGATTGTGCCATTCCTACATACCTTTGCAGATGGTGAAGGAACATTTCAACATGATGCGCTCTGTGTCAAAATTCTGAAGCACGCTCATGGAAGGGAACAACAATCATGTGCTTCAGTAGCCTGGTAATTCACCAGACATAAATCTCATACACAAGGTGTCTTGGTAAAATGGACTGTTCAACAAAACAATGCCTGTTACTAAATGAGACAAAAGTGTGGCTTCATGAAGACAAACTATGAAATATTTGCGCTAACCTGGTTTAATGTATGCCACAATGTGTTCAGAAGTTCATTAAAGCAAAAGGAGGTCATCTTAGTTACTAATATTCAGTAAGCTACTAACTGTGTTACAATTATAGTAATAAATGTGCACACTACTGTACGTATCAATGATCAGTTACTGAACATGGCAGGTGCCAGTATATACACAAATTAAAAAGGAGCAATTGTGATAGATGTGGAATGCAAGGTAAGTGATTTAGTAAATACTGTGGTGGATGATATTAACACATGGCCTATCGACAATAGAATCCACATCCACATACACCAGTCGCGCGGGATTAGCCAAGCGGTCTAAGGCGTTGCAGTTATGGACTGTGCGGCTGGTCCTGGTGGAGGTTCGAATCCTCCCTTGGGCATGGGTGTGTGTGTTTGTCCTTAGGATAATTTAGGTTAAGTAGTGTGTAAGCTTAGGGACTGATGACCTTAGCAGTTAAGTCCCATAAGATTTCTCACACACACACACACACACACACACACACACACACACACACACACCACAGTATGGTGTGTAGTAGAAGGTACCCTGTACCACTAATAGTCTTTTCCTCTCCTGTTCCTCTCAGAACGACAGAAAAATTACTATCAAAATGCCTCCATTTGAGCCCCGATTTCTCGTCTTTTATCTTCATCATCCTTACATGAAACATATGTTGGGAGCAGAAGAATTCTTCTACAGTTAGCTTTAAATGCTCATTCTCCTAATTTTCACAACAGTGTTCCGCAAAAAGGATGTCACCTTCCTTGCAGGGACTCCCATTTGAGTTCCTGAAGCACCTCCATGATACTTAGATGTTGATTGAACCCATTGGTAACAAACTCAGCAGCCCACCTCTGAACTGCTACGATGCGAACCTTTTAACCGATCTGATGTGGATCCCAGACTCGAGCAGTAGTTAAGAATGCATTGCACTAATATTCTATACAGGGTCTGCTTCACAGATGATCTACACTTTCCTAAAATTCTTCCAATAAACCAAAATCAAACATTCGCCTTCATCACTGCAATCCTTCTCACACATGTGTTCCATTTCATATCACTTTGCTTCATTATACCTAGATATTTAATTGTCCTGACTGTGTCACATAGCACACCACTAATTCTGTACTTGAAGATTACAGGATTGTTTTTCCTACCCATCTGCATTAACTTAAATTTTTCTACATTTAGAGCTAGCTGCCACACACCGTGCCAACTAGAAATTTTGTCTGAGTCATCTTGTATTCTCCTACAGTCACTCAACTTTGACACCTTCCAATACACCACAATGCGGCATCATTAGCAAACCCTGTCCGCTAGATAATTCATGTATGTAGAATATAATAGCAGTCCTATTGCACTTCTGACCATACCCTTGTCTCTTATGAACACTCACCATCGAGGAAAACATAATGTGTTCTATTACTTAAGAAGTCGTGGAGAAACTGACAAGTCTGGTAACCTATTCCATACACTTGTACCTTTGTTAACAGTCTGCAGTGGGGCATTGTGTCAAATGCTTTTTGCAAATGATACTACACTGCTACAAAACACAGTGCATCTCTTTCCCTACCAGAACTCTTGTACAAAAGATATTTTATTGTGACAGGATAATAGGCTACTCAGTGAAGTTGACCATTTTAAATTCTTTCGGCTGAAGACAGGTCTCTTGGAAGTATCACAGTCAGCATCTTCCGCAGACACTAAAATTCTGCTATTGTTGCTATTAGAATAATCTCTGCTATTTTGACACTGAAACATGAAAGCTTGTCTATTTTGCATACTTTCAATGTGCTACATCTTATGACATCATCACTTGGTTCACCTTTGTGCATTCAAAAAGAGTATTCTTAGCCAAAAATAGGTATTCAGAATGATCTGTGGTGTCAATCTGCAAACATCGTGCAGACTGTTGTTCAAGCGTCTTAGAATTCTAACTCAGCCATGTGTGAAATATGAGAGCTCTCATTAAAAAAAAAAGGATACATTCAAAAGGAACTGCTAGATTTACTCAGTGACCACAAGATTGGAAATACTCTGCACTGGGATCACACTTTTCTAACCATTGCACGGAAGGTTGGTCAGTGTTCTACAGACTTAGTTTTCAATATTGCAGGCTTCCATCAGAACTGAACCATTTGAGAGACAAACCCCAGGTTTTCAGATATAAGTTTAAAGGCTTTCTTGTGCCCCACTCCTTTTATTCTTTATATGATTTTCTTGCAGTAATTTAGAGGCTTGCACTGTTGCATAGTGTATTATTTATTGTAAATCTTTTTTTATTATTTTTGTAGTGTTCTTTTTTAATTTTGTGACACGCTCTCTGTCAATTATGTAGGGACTTATTCCATGCTTGTGGAGCTTTGGCTCACACTACCTCACAGAACTCGATGAATTTTTTAAAAAAATTAAAAGAAATTCAAAAACAGTGTGCAAGGTTTTCTTCATAAGTTTGAAGAAGAGAGGAATGAACATTATGAAACCTGAAGATATTAGAAAAGAAGACCATCATTAGTATGTTGCCTCTTGTGTGCTGGTATCAGTATGTAAAATTCCACTACCCTACAGTTGCACATTATTCTTATGTACACACAATCTGTAGCTATAGTATCATTTTGGTCATCAAATGTACAAGTGTATGAACACTGTATTCAACTACTGAAAAGTATCATATGAATAATAACTGAAAATAGTTATTTGGTTTATTGTAAATATCTGTTCAAATAGTTAATGATTCTGACTGCATTACGTGGGCATTTCTATAAATCTGTTACGATTGAGAGAGCTTATTCCTTTTGTTTACCTGTTTTCTTTCAGTAAAAATTTTTAATTAAAACAAACACTGTTTTTGATTGCAACACTTTTTATTTCGCACACATTTCTTAAACACTTTGATCTTTAAAAAAAAAAATGAAGGAGCAGTAACAAGCACAGGCAGAGAGCTTAACAGTTTTGCAAAAAAATTTACTCTTTGTCATTGTTTACATTTTTATATGTTTCCACTTGCTGTCTGGCCAAGTGACAGCTAGTTTGATGATTTGGGATGGTTATGTGCAGTATCATCAGGAAGAAAAAACACCGACTTCAGTTAATCAACAGAAATATTGATTAGTTTAACTTTAATGTTGACAATAAAGAACTTGGGTAGATGTTGAACAGCTTCATACAGGTTGCAAGGCCAATGTCCATTGTGATATGAGGTACATAAGTCTCCAGATAACTTCAACATAGTACCATACAACATTTCTGTTATATATTGCTTTCACTGCAGAAGGAGCAATGGAAGACAAGTAATATGGTTGGTAATATACTGCTCCATTTATCAGAGTCTTATGTGGCACTCTTCAGTGTATGGTCAATCTTTCTGTTTCTTTCTTCAGTCTGTGGGTGATACCGGTACACAGATGTTCTGATCAGTTTACAGCCACAAATCTTTGCTAAGACTCAGAATATTCTGTGGTTTCCCAGATCTGGTATTCCAGGTATTAAAATGCTGTTGCTACTGAGTCTGCTTCAGTTTTTCAAAGGGACACAACTTCTGTCCATCTGGTGAATCTACCTATGTAAGTTAAACAGCAAGTAAATCCACTGCACTGGATGGTAGTAGAGAACCCACTAGGTAAATGTGTACTACCTGAATACGTTCAACAACTGTAGTCAATGTTCCAGCACCATGGGCGATTTAATATGGTATACTGTGTGATTTTGCACTTATAGGAGACTGTACATACCTTATTTTATTGTTGCACATATTCCTTCAAGTTTGGTCAGACAGCTTTACTGCAGATCTCACACTTTGATGAGCCATGTTGTGATAATGTTTAGAAAACGTAATCCTGAAATGTTTCAGCGGATACATCACGCCACAGACTTACGTCATTATGAGGAGTAATTTGCTTAGATTTCAGTGAAATGCTGCAACTTGTCTTAAGGGTGTGACATTCTCCACCTCTCTCTAGTGAGATAGTTCATTTACTGTAAAACAACTTAATCATGGACTGAATTCAACGAAAAATGGGGAAAACAGCAGAAGCCAACAATATATGTGTGGAACAGATCAAACACCTTGGCCTCAGTGTCAATGGATTTTACAATTCCTTAACCACTACCTAAAGAGTCCAAGATCCCAAAGATGTGGAAGAGAACAAAAGAGTTGCACTATTGAAACATGGGAAAGATGGCAGGCCAACCAAAGAACTACTACCCAATAGCATGCATATGCCATTTGTGTAAGCTGTATTAACAAATGATTTTAATTCGCATTGCACATATCACAAACCAAAAGCTCATTCCCCAACATGCTAGATTCAAATCCATAAAATTATGCATCGGTCAAAACCTTTCCCTGAAGAACACACTGAGAAAGGTTTTGAAAACATACAAGGAGTCAAGCAGTATATTGCTCCCTCCTACGTATATCTCGTGAATAGACCATGATGATAAAATCGGAGAAATTAAAGCCCACACAGAGGCATACCGACAATCTTTCTTTCCACGAACAATACGAGACTGGAATAAAAGGGAGAACCGATAGAGGTACTCAAAGTACCCTCCGCCACACACCGTCAGGCCATATTGGAGTTTGTTAATCTCGTATTTGGTGTGCTTTGTACACTACTGGCCATTAAAATTGTTACACTAAGAAGAAATGCAGATGATAAACGGGTATTCATTGGACAAATATATCACTAGAACTGACATGTAATTACATTTTCACGCAATTTGGGTCCATAGATCCTGAGAAATCAGTACCCAAAACAACCACCTCTGGCCGTAATAACGGCCTTGACACGCCTGGGCATTGAGTCAAACAGAGCTTGGTTGGCGCGTACAGGTACAGCTGCCCATGCAGCTTCAACACGATACCACAGTTCATCAAGAGTAGTAACTGGCGTATTGTGACGAGCCAGTTGCTCGGCCACCATTGACCAAACGTTTTCAATTGATGAGAGATCTGGAGAACGTGCTGGCCAGGGCAGCAGTTGAACATGTTCTGTATCCAGAAAGGCCCGTACAGGACGTGCAACATGCGGTCGTGCATTATCCTGCTGAAATGTAGGGTTTAGCAGGGATAGAATGAAGGGTAGAGCCACGGGTCGTAACACATCTGAAATGTAACGTCCACTGTTCAAAGTGCCGTCAGTGCGAACAAGAGGTGACCGAGACGTGTAACCAATGGCACCCCATACTATTACGCCGGGTGATACGCCAGTATGGCGATGACGAATACACGCTTCCAATGTGCGTTCACCGGGATGTCGCCAAACACGAATGCGACCATCAAGATCCTGTAAACAGAGCCTGGATTCATCCGAAAAAATAACGTTTTGCCATTCGTGCACTCAGGTTCGTCGTTGAGTACACCATCGCAGGCGCTCCTGTCTGTGATGCAGCGTCAAGGGTAACCGCAGCCATGGTCTCCGAGCTGATAGTCCATGCTGCTGCAAACGTCGTCGAACTGTTCGTGCAGATGGTGGTTGTCTTGCAAACGTCCCCATCTGTTGACTCAGCCATGCAGATAAGATGCCTGTCATCTCGACTGCTAGTGATACGAGGCCGTTGGAATCCAGCGCGGCGTTCCGTATTACCCTCTTGAACCCACCGATTCCACATTCTGCTAACAGTAATTGGATCTCGACCAACGCGAGCAGCAATGTCGCGATACGATAAACCGCAATCCCGACAGGCTACAATGCGACCTTTATCAAAGTCGGAAACTTCATGGTACGCATTTCTCCTCCTTACACGAAGCATCACTACAACGTTTCACCATGCGACGCCGGTCAACTGCTGTTTGTGTATGAGAAATCGGTTGGAAACTTTCCTCATGTCAGCACGTTGTAGGTGTCGCCATCGGCGCCAACTTTGTGTGAATGCTCTGAAAAGCTAATCATTTGCCTATGACAGTATCTTCTTCCTGTCGGTTAAATTTCGCGTCTGTAGCACGTCACCTTCGTGGTGTAGCAATTTTAATGGCCAGTAGTGTAATTTATCTCGGCTGCTCCGCGTAGTGTCATTGTTGCTGTCTCGGAGCAGGCGAGTACTTCCGCGGCTGGCCGGGACTTCGGCCGCTGCTCTCGTACTGATACCGGCCGCTGCTGGCTAAAGCACGGTTGCTGTTTCGGCGGCTGACGGTCCGATTCTTTCCGATGAACGGTAGCGCATTGCCGAGAACTGGGATGTCCGGAATTCCGGGGATCTCGTCAGTGAGGTCACACATGCGCTGGCGCCGCAGCGAGTACAGGACTACGGCGGGCAGTAGGAGACGGCAGAGGCAGGCAGGACCTATTCAGCCGCCTCCGGCTTGGGGGCGCTCACTGTGTCTGTGACTGACACGCTGCTTTTTCGTCAGACTACCAGCTCCCAACTTTCTGCGTCTCGCTACGCAACAGCTGCGCTATTTGCTACGGTTCGCGAGCCCCCAACTCATTGCCTAAATGACTTTTATTAATCGTTGCTGCGCTGTGTGATAACCTAATCCCGTACCATTGATCCCGAATGCGAGCAGACCTTCCCCTTGTAAATTCGTTTGGCTCGGTGTCTGAGGGGTGGGTGAACACTATTACCCTTATCTATCCAGTAACGGCACCCGCTGCTTAATCGAAAGATTTTACACAAGCACCGACCATTAATAAATAAAATCGGCAAATAGTGCACATAAATAAAATGTAGTGAAATGAAATGAGCGTATGGCATTGTTGGCCGGGAGGCCCCATCCGGGAAAGTTCGGCCACCAAGGCAAGTCTTATTTCGCTCGGCGCCACACTGGGCGACTTGCGCGCCGGTGATGAGGATGGAATTATGATGTGAACAACACAACACCCAGTCCATGAGCGGAGAAAATCCGTAACCTGGCCGGGAATCGAACCCGGGCTCGCTGCATGGGAGGGGCTCGCTGCATGGGAGGCAAGCACGTAACCACCTACCTTAGCAGGCGGACTGGTAAATCACATTAAATAATATAGAGAAAGTGAATGGAATAGAAGATTAACTAATATAGTCAACACAATGACGAATTTGATTTAAAAATGTAATATTGTATAGTCAGTAAAACTCACTCAGATTTGATGATTGCCTTACAAAAGGCAATTAAAAGCGTGCCTGTTCCGCCTCAAGTAGAATAATAAAAACTGTAGCGAGTGCAGTCAAGAGGCGTAAAGCAGCGAACTATTTAACCGTGTTCCCAACACATTCTTCTAATCCACTTGTAAAATCAAAGTCCGAATCCTGAGGAAATAGTACCGTGAAATTTCCTCAGCTATAGTACACTACCACTCGTCACGATATACAACCACTCGTGCCAAGCCTATGTCCTCCCGTAGAGAGATGAAACACAACCCTCAAGAGCTGTGTTGCAACGACTTATATCCACGCGGCTGCTCGATTGCAGTCGCTGTGAATTTTCTAAGTCCAACTTCTCCCTCCATCGACTGCCGACTACAGACTTCCTAGGCCCTCTCTCAACCAAGCTCCTCCAGCAAAGGACCGCGAGATGCTACAGCGCCGCCTGTTTCACACCTCGGAAACCGGACCACGTACAGAACTTTCTGTCTTGTTACAGAATTCTCGTCAATAAGACCATCATTACAAACACACTGATTTCATTACCACAGAACGTATCAAAATAAGCATCTTATCGACTGATGACCTCAGACGCCAAGTCCCATAGTGCTTAGAGCCATTAAGCATCTTATCACGCTCATTACTCTCCTATATTCAAAATCATTCTGACATGAATACAATGGCAATTATGAATTAAAACATTCAGTGGTGACGTCATGCACTACATTAAGATGAATAAAACATTAAATAACATACATATGTGAATGACTGTACCATATGGAAAAAGTACACAAATTTCTATTCTTACTTGTGCCTCACTTCACACTTAAGGGACACCAGATTTGAACTGCGACTGATTTAAATAATGACCTGAGTTAATCTACCAACATAATAGATAATTTGGAACATAAACGTTATTTAGAACTAATGTTAATCATATTTCGGAAAGGCTAAAGGTACAAGGGGACACAAGCTGATGTCATGTTACGAGTTTCTGTGGATTACATTGTGCTCTGCTGCATTTGATTCAAACATGTTAATTAAAGTCGTCGTTAGTTTAGTATCATATGAGTCTCAGGTAAACCAAGTTATTATGTGTTTACTGTATATGTAAGCTTCAATTTGACATGTCGGCCGGCCGTTTTGGCCGAGCGGTTCTAGGCGCTTCAGTCCGGAACCACGCTGCTTCTACGGTCGCAGGTTCGAATCCTGCCTCGGGCATGGATGTGTGTGATGTCCTTAGGTTAGTTAGGTTTAAGTAGTTCTAAGCCTACGGGGCTGATGACCGCAAATGTTCAGTCCCATAGTGCTCAGAGCCATTTGAACCATTTGACATGTCGACGATGAGCGCATCTGCATTGGTTTGCCAATAGTTTACAAAAAGGTGTGTTATTACTGAAATGTATGTCATGCAACGAAGTGCAATGTACACTTTGTGACCAAAAGTATCCGAAAAGCCCCAAAAACATACACTTTTCATATAAGAAGTATTGTGCTGCCACCTACTGCCATGTACTCCATATCAGCGACCTCAGTAGTCATCAGACATCGTGAGAGAGCAGAATGGGGGCGCTGTGCGGAACTAAAAATGGTTCAAATGGCTCTGAGCACTATGGGACTTAACATCTGTGGTCATCAGTCCCCTAGAACTTAGAACTACTTAAACCTAACTAACCTAAGGACATTACACACATCCATGCCCGAGGCAGGATTCGAACCTGCGACCGTAGCAGTCGCGCGGTTCCGGACTGAGCGCCTAGAACCGCTAGACCACCGCGACTGTGCGGAACTCACGGACTTCGAACGTGGTCAGGTGATTAAGTGTCACTTGTGTCATACGTCTGTACGCGAGATTTCCACTCCCCTAAACATCCCTAGGTCCACTGTTTCCGATGTGACAGCGAAGTGGAAACGTGAAGGCACAAGTACAGCACAAAAGTGTACAGTCCGACCTCGTCTGTTGACTGACAGAGGCCGCCGACAGTTGAAGAGGGCCGTAAAATGTAACAGGCAGACATCTATCCAGACAATCACACAGGAATTCCAAACTGCGTCGGGATCCACTGCAAGTACTATGACAGTTAGGCGGGAGGCGGAAAAACTTGGATTTCATAGTCGAGCGGGTGCTCGTAAGCCACACACCACGCCGCTAAATGCCAAACGACGCCTCGTTTTGTGTAAGGAGCGTAAACATTGGACGATTGAAAAGCGGAAAAACGTTATGTGGAGTGACGAATCACGGTACACAATGTGGCGATCCGATGGCAGGATGTGGGTATGGCGAATGGCCGGTGAACGCCATCTGCCAGCGTGTGTAGTGCCAACAGTAAAATTCGGAGGCGGTGGTGTTATGGTGTGGTCGTGTTTTTCATAGAGAGGGCTTGCACCCCTTGTTGTTTTGCGTGGCATTGTCACAGCACAGGCCTACATTGATGTTTTAAGCACCGTCTTGCTTCCCACTGTTACAGAGGAATTCGGGGATGGCGACTGCATCTTTCAGCATGATCGAGCACCTGTTCGTAATGCACGGCCTGTGGCGGAGTAGTTAGACGAAAATAACATCCCTGTAATGGACTGGCCTGCACAGAGTTCTGACCTGAATCCTATGAACACCTTTGGGATGTTTCGGAACGCTGACTTCGTGCCAGGCCTCACCGACCGACATCGATACCTCTCCTCAGTGCAGCACTCGATGAAGAATGGGCTGCCATTCCCCAAGAAAGCTTCCAGCACTTGACTGAACATATGCCGGGGAGAGTGGAAGCTGTCATCAAGGCTAAGGGTGGGCCAATACCATATTCAATTCCAACTTGTAAGTCATTTTCAGCCAGGTGTCCCGATACTTTTGACCACATAGTGTAGCTATGAATTCATGACATCACGACGGACAATTTGATATCCATATATTTTTCGAGACTCCATAAGGTTCATTTTCTGTATTTTTCATGTGCTTTCAAGTTACATTCAGGAGCTTGTAGTGTCACTTGGTCACAGGCGGCGCATTTCCCCTTGCTCTGGCTTTTCCATCGTTTCCTGTCGCCTATACCCTCTGTGCGGCGCGCCAAGTTCATCGTCCCGGGCTGCCTAGCCGCCGTGTGATTTTCCCGCATTCCAGCTAAGGCCAAAACAAGTTTGTAAACCCACAGGTGTAAACACTGATATCGCAGTGCAGGAGGAAGAATGGGCACCATCACAATAGATAATCTCATCAGTAATGGAGCTACAATTTATTATATCCAATAGCATATAGAACCATCAAATTCCCAACACTGAGGCTACAGATGCCAAAAATTCCTACAGCACAACCATTAACTCACTCAGGAAAGCAGAAACCTCTCCAAACTCTTCTCACTCTAAAGAAACACAAACAACTCCGGAAACAGTATTTGAATTCATGATCACCACTCACCTGCACCACCATCAACTAGGCCCACCTCACATACTCCCGTAAATGCAAAGCAAAGCCACCACTCTGAAGTGACGTCCCCATCCCCATCTTCTCCCCCATCGGCAAGCTCCTTCATCTCGATAACTGCCTTCCCTCCTCTACATCTCTCCATACATATTATCCATTTCATGTTAATGAAAAACGAAATCAAAGTATTATGCAACACTAGCTATTCGCTGCAGTAACATTGATATCTGTCAGGAGCGTCAGCTGAAAAATCTATACCAGGACCAGGATTCGAACGTGGATTTCCTGATTTTAGTGAGCTGTCGCATTATCATTAGTCTATCTAAGCACGCCTCCTGCTAGGAAAAATCCTGTACACCATACGTACCAGAGGAATTCTGACCTAAAATGTCCCTCCAAAATCATACAAAACTACTTCCACACCAACAGGGACGCCTTCTGAAACTTGATGTCTCAAAAGAGCAGCCTTCCAGTATATTTTTACATGGCACCACCAACTATGGAAATACTTCTACTTTGTGGAAACAAACGCCAGGATCAATTATAGAAGTGTACAAAAGTCAATACTACTCTACTGAGAAAATTGCCAAAGTACTGGAAAGCATTTCGCCAATGCACAGGCATCAAATCTCTCCCCTGTTATCCTCTATTTCACGGCAATTAACGGCTTCGTGACAATCTGTCAGGCTAAACTCCTTGCTTTCTTTCTTGCAGATATTTCCACCATCCCCGACAACCCCGATTTGATCAGCTCGTTGCTCCAGACAGCCTAACATCATGTTAATGTGCCGACATGATTAACTCACCTTTTGTCTGTAGCTTCCAGTGCTCAGAGGACACACCACAAATAGACTTTAACTTACCAATCACAGCCCAAGACTTTAGAATGGTACTTGCATAGAAATACAGCAAAGGCTACTGTAACAGCTTCGTCATGTACTATTACTTTGATACCAATCTCTTTAGAGGTGCCTTGCCGCGGTTCGCGCGGCTCCATGTCGGAGGTTCGAGTCCTCCCTCGGGCATGGGTAATGTGTGTTGTCCTTAGCGTAAGTTAGTTTAAGTTAGATTAAGTAGCGTGTAAGCCTAGGGACAGATGACCCCAGCAGTTTGGTCGCATAGTTACTTACCACCACCACCACCACCACCACCACCACTACCACTCTTAGAGAAACGTCTTCGTACTGACCCCTTTGCCAAGCATCTGTCTTCAGCAAGGTTCTCGAACCCAGCCTCTCCAACCAAACCTACAGGCATCTTGAACGACGCTTACTCCGTCCGGTCGCCCAGTGTTGCTTCTGTCCTTTATACACTCATGCTCATAAATTAATGATAACTGCAGAATGTGGTGCCACACAACGTGACACTACATAAAACGGGCGCTAATAGCTTAGGCACGTAGGGAACACACACAACACAGATCTGTAAGTCCACGGTATTGGTAATGATGATAATGAGCGTATGGCATTGGTGACCGGGAGACCCCTCGCGGGGCGGTTCGGCCGCCGCTCCACAAGTTCTTTAACGCCACTACGGCGACTTGCGAGTGAATGAGGATGAAATGATGATGAAAGACACACAACACCCAGTCATCTCGAGGCAGGGCAGAAAATCCCTGACCCCGCCGGCAATCGAACCCGGGACCCCGTGCGCGGGAAGCGAGAACGCTACCGCAAGACCACGAGCCGCGGACCACGGTAAGGGTGATAAGTTGAGAAAACCGTCCCGAAACACATGTGCTACAAAACGCCACTGTTTCCTGCGCATGTACCCCGACATCAATACGGGATATGATCACCATGCACACGTACACAGGCCGCACAAAGGGTGGGCATACTCTGGATCAGGTGGTCGAGCAGCTGCTGGGGTATAGACTCCCATTCTTGCACCAGTGCCTGTCGGAGCTCCTGAAGTGTCGTAGGGGTTTGAAGACGTGCAGCGATACATCGACCGAGAGCATCCCAGACGTGCTCGATGGGGTTTAGGTCTGGAGAACTGGCAGGCCATTCCATTCGCCTGATATCTTCTGTTTCAAGGTACTCCTCCACGATAGAAGCTCGGTGGGGCCGTGCGTTATCATCCATCAGGAGGAAGGAGGGACCCGCTGCACCCTTGAAAAGGCGGACATACTGGTGCAAAATGATGTCCCGATACACCTGACCTGTTACAGTTCCTCTGTCAAAGACATGCGGGGGTGTACGTGCACCAATCATAATCCCACCCCACACCATCAAACCACGACCTCCATACAGGTCCCTTTCAAGGACATTAAGGGGTTGGTTCCTGGTTCACGCCAGATGGAAACCCGGCGAGAATCACTTTTCAGACTATACCTGGACTCGTCCGTGAACATAACCTGGGACCACTGTTCCAATGACCAAGTACTGTGTTCTTGACACCAGGCTTTACGGGCTCTCCTGTGACCAGGGATCAGTGGAATGCACCTTGCAGGTCTCCGGGCGAATAAACCATGTCTGTTCAGTCGTCTGTAGACTGTGTGTCTGGAGACAACTGTTCCAGTGGCTGTGGTAAGGTCCCGAGCAAGGCAACCTACAGTACTTCGTGGTCGTCTGCGGGCACTGATGGTGAGATATCGGTCTTCTTGTGGTGTTGTGCACTGTGGACATCCCGTACTGTAGCGCCTGGACAATTTTCATGTCTGCTGGAATCGTTGCCATAATATTGAGATCACACTTTGTGGCACACGGAGGGCCCGTGCTACGACCTGCTGTGTTTGACCGGCGCGCAGGATTAGCCGTGCGGTCTGAGGCGCTGCAGTCATGGGCTGTGCGGCTGGTCCCGGCGGAGGTTCGAGTCCTCCCTCGGGCATGGGTGTGTGTGTTCGTCCTTAGGATAATTCAGATTACGTAGTGTGTAAGCTTAGGGACTGATGACATTGGCAGTTAAGTCCCATAAGATTTCACACACATTTGAACATTTTTTTTGTTTGACCAGCCTCCAGTGGCCCTAGTATTCTACCCCTCATAACGTCATCAATATGTATTCTTTGAGCCATTTTCAACACACAGTCACCATTAGCACGTCTGGAAACGTCTGCACACTTACTCGCTGCACTGTACTCTGACATGCACCAACGCACCTATGCGTATGTAGACTGCTGCCAGCGCCACCGTGCGACGACCGCTGGTCAAATGCACCGCATGGTCATACCACGAGGTGATTGAAACCCGCAAACCTCCCACGAGAGCGTTGTTTCACCCTGTATCAGCATTATCCTTAATTTATGAACATGAGTGTATATCACTAATGACAAACTCCTCAACCTCACTCACCTCCTATCCCAGCAGCTAAACCAATGTTATTACGAAATCTTTGTTCAAATGGTTCAAATGGCTCTGAGCACTATGGGACTTAACTTCTGAGGTCATCAGTCCCCTAGAACTTAGAACTACTTAAACCTAACTAACCTAAAGATATCACACACATCCATGCCCGAGGCAGGATTCGAACCTGCGACCGTAGCGGTCGCGCGGTTCCAGACTGTAGCGCCTAGAACCGCTCGGCCACTCCGGCCGGCTGAAATCTTTGTTTACGTGGAAACACTGTGCACAGTGTTGTGGGCTGTTTGGTGGTGGAGTGTCAAGGGGACAGTTGAGCCCCGTGCTGCGGGTAGTAGGGGTACGAGGTCTAGCGGCAATGGTAGACTGCCAGTACGTGCTGGCGGGGGCAGCTGCGGTGGTACTCCAGACTCTGGAGTCTGAGGCGATGAGGTGACTTCAAAAATGTATTCACTACAGACTCGTGCTAAGAAGTGCACTATTTCCGCAGTAACAGCGAGACGGTCCTCCCAAGAGCTCAGTTCTTCAGAGTAGAGCCGCTCCGGCGAGCCCGCATCTCGTGGTCGTGCGGTAGCGTTCTCGCTTCCCACGCACGGGTTCCCGGGCTCGATTCCCGGCGGGGTCAGGGATTTTCTCTGCCTCGTGATGGCTGGGTGTTGTGTGCTGTCCTTAGGTTAGTTAGGTTTAAGTAGTTCTAAGTTCTAGGGGACTGATGACCATAGATGTCAAGTCCCATAGTGCTCAGAGCCATCGCTCCGGCGACTGCACTCTAACGACTGTTGCTTCTAGTCAGCCTGATGGCTGTGGGCTGCTTGTTTCGCTGTAGCTAACTTCTTACTGTGGCATTGTGAATATCGCGTAGTGCTGAAGCGGCCGTTCAGATGTGGAATTGCAGTCCACTTCGGTGATAAGTGTTCTGTGTTTGTTGCTGTTGGCAGTTGGCTGATGCTGCCGTTTGGCTGATTGGGTTTACGTTTTTTTGTAGGTAACGCCACGTAGCGCTCTGTATGAAAATCGCTGACTGTGCTGTGTACAGTCTGTGACTGGTTGGCATTGTTGGAATATTCGCTATTGTAGTGTTGGGCAGTTCGATGTGAACAGCGCGTAGCGTTGCGCAGTTGGAGGTGAGCCGCCAGCAGTGGTGGATGTGGAGAGAGAGATACCAGAGTTTTGAGAACGGACCATCTGGACGTGTGTTCGCCAGAAAAAGGAAATTTGTAAAGATGGATGTCATGAATTGATATATATATATATATATATATATATATATATATATATATATATGACGACTTTTGAACACTATTAAGGTAAATACATTGTTTGTTCTCTATCAAAATCTTTCATTTGCTAACTTTGGTATCAGCAGTTAGTGCCTTCAGTAGTTTGAATCTTTTATTTAGCTGGCAGTATTGGCGCTCGCTGTACTTCAGTAGTCCGAGTAACGAAGATTTTTTTGAGGTAAGTGATTCATGAAAGGTATAGGTTATTGTTAGTCAGGGCCATTCTTTTTTGGGGATTATTGAAAGTCAGACTGCGTTGCGCTGTAAAATATTGTGTGTCAGTTTAGTGATGATCAGAATAAGAAAGGAGAGAAATGTCTGAGTACGTTCAGTTTTGCTCAGCTGTTTGAAACACAAATAACGTAAGAGGTTTACCAGCACAGTAATTCATAATTTTCTAAGGGGATGTTTCAACAGCAGTGGCACAGTCATCCTACGCACCACCAACTGACTATGTACACGTGATTGTATCCATTTTGTCTCGATGGCCTTGATATGTTATTGTCAACTGTAATTCAAACGGTTCAAATGGCTTTAAGCACTATGGGACTTAACATCTGAGGTTATCAGTCCCCTAGACTTAGAACTACTTAAACCTAACTAATCTAAGGACATCACACACATCCATGCCCGAGGCAGGATTCGAACCTGCGACCGCAGCAGCAGCAGCGCGGTTCCGGACTGAAGCGTCTAGAACCGCTCGGCCGCAGCAGCCGGCAACTGTAATTAACCCCAAATTTTATATCTGTCTGTAGGGGTTTGTCAAGCATCCACCCGAACTCCAGAGACTGAAATCACTAACAGACCAAGCATGAAGTGTACACCTTATCACCATCATTCACATTTACAAAAATCTTATTCGACCTATCCTTCGTTTTGCAAATGTTGTTCGGGCTTCTGCCTCATGTGTTGTGGGGCTAACAGTATATCCAAATACAGTTACAGTCCTCGTTCCTGAAGTAAGAAATAATATTTGAATGCATATAGACAGGCTTCACACAATTTTCCGTAGCAAAATGTAGCGAAGACGTTCCGTAATTTAGAATACTTAATGCTGTACGAGAATGAGGTAAGGAAATTACTGGCCTTTGTCTGTCCAGGCTAGGGATCTAAATAGCTGCCTGTAGACAGATGGGTACTAGATATCTGAATGAAGCCATTTTATTTTCTACAGAGCGTTCTCCAGTTTAACATATCCTCTGGCTCAGGTAATTTCAGTCATTTCTAATGTTATCCAACATTCCAAGACTTAGCGCCCTCTCCCTCCCTTTGCTGCTATTATTCCTTCGATGACTTTTCGTTTCATCAATTTTTTTTTTTTTTGCATCGTATGTCCCGTCAAGATATTTTCTTCTTTCCTGTCATTTTCAACGGTTTTCTTTGCTCTCGTATTCTTAGAAGCACTTCTTCATTCCTCATTTTGTCAGTTAATTTCACTTTACGCATATTTCTGCACAGCCACATTTCAAATCTATCCAAGTATTTTTCTCTTTCCTTTTGACTGTCCGTGACTCGCTGTTAAAGAATACTACACTCTATACGGAACACTTGGCATATCTCTTTTTTAATTCTATCGGAATTCCGCTGTCAAACATTTTACCTTTTTAAAGCTCCTTTACCCATATGTATTCTGTTTCTTATTTCATTCTTACGGATTCCATTCTTTGGCAGCAAACTTCCTAAGTGTCTAAAATATTTTACTTGTTGCAGAACCTTTCCTTCCATTGATACTTTGACGGAATGTTCACGTTTGCTGAGTTTCGTCGCTTTGGTCATACCCTCATTACGTTTAATGATCCTCAGCTTCATAAGCCGGCCGCAGTGGCCGAGCGGTTCTAGGTGCTTCAGTCCGGAACCACGCTGCTGCTACGGTCGCTGGTTCGAATCCTGCCTCGGACATGGATGTGTGTGATGTCCTTATGTTAGTTAGGTTTAAGTCGTTCTAAGTCTAGTGGACTGATGACCTCAGATGTTATGTCCCATAGTGCTTAGAGCCATTTGAACCATTTTCTGCATCCATAAATTGTAGTTTTCCTCTGATTCTGTCAATTATCTTTTCTCATCCTGCTATTACACCTCTTACATTTTTGATGTTGTGTCTGTCAGTTCCTCAGCATAAACGTTGAAAAGCGTCTGTGGGGCTGTGGGTGGATTTTAAATAAATATTTGTCTCTGTTTTTACAAGAGCCTGAAAACTATTTTTGCGGTCAGCCAGAAAGCGACGGAGAACATACTGCCCATAATTTCCAGTCTGAAAGTCCATGTTCTTCTTGTGCTCACTGAAAGAAAATGTTCCTACTTGCTATTTGCTTAGTAGGATCAGGGACTATAATTATAAATAAAAGTGTTGAGTTATAACTGATTAATGTATTCAGTAAAAGTTCACATGCACAAACATAGAAAATTCCTGATAATAATAATAATAATGTCTCTATCAGAAACAGTACTGTTAGCATTTGAGAGGCGACCTCTACGATAAGTTCCAAGTAAAATGGGCTATCGCCCTGTCTTCTAATCATTATAGTTAGGTGCTCGCCACAAAACTGGAAAATAATCTCAGCACTTGCCATACGGTTTTCTCAACATTACCGGCGGAACACTGACAGTTATTTCCGTGAAATCTAAGCGATCGAGTATGGTGTACAGCCCTACTTTTACCGAACACGTTTGGTAGCTGCCTAGCTGTGACGTCATTCGAGAGACAGCGTATGTCGCCTTTGGCTGACACGGACAGTTTGTTAGTGTCTGCTCTGCTACCTCTCTGACCATGTTTATACTGGGTGCAGCGGACCGCCGAACGGAACATGTGTCGTCAACCGCTCTAGGGACGGTCAGCAGCATGTAAATGGCCGTTTTCTCGGACACTTATTATTTAACAACTTCGTTGTGTAACAATTTAAAATCTTCATAATTATTATACGAATGAAGTTAAGTTGGTTTTCGTTACTGAAAAGTTTCAGCTCGACTGCATTTAAACTTTGCCGGCTAGAATTTTTAGAACGGAACTGACAGTCGAACATGACCTCTGAACTACCCCTTCAAGAGTCCTTGTCTTGATTGTTATTCACACTAAAGTCTTGAAACTTGGTACAGATGTATGATTTCCTTAATGTAACCGAGTGCTGTAGTTAGAACTTCCTATAACAATTACAAATTATACCTAATCTATTACGAATAAGAACGTTTTTGTTCCAAATTTAGTTTTTAGGAAATTAATTGAAAACTACGGTAGTTAGCTTAACGGAATCTATTGTTAATGTTTTTATATTAAACTGAGGATACATACGAATTTTCATCTTTATGAGTCTAATACTTAGCGCCTTCAAATTTTCGTAAAAACACCGATTTTGACCAAAATATTGCACCGATCAAGATGAGACTTGTAACATTTGATTGTGACATAATGTGCACATTCTGAAGAATTTTTAACTTTCTAGCTGCATTATTTAGCGCCATTTATTTTTTTCCTAAAAATAAAATAGTTAGCAAAATTTATTCATCTGATCATTCTGAGATTTAACAGTTTTGACATTAATCTACTGAAGCATATACTGACAAAGTCTGGGAGAGCTACCAGAATTTTTGATTTCGTTCTTAGGTACTTTGTATGCTACGTACAGGTGCGCTATGAGGACGCGGCACACTCGCTTGCCGCTGTATCTTTCACAATGACGCAGCCCCTGCTCACCACACGCTGGTGAGACACAACACATTTGTCTACCACCTCTTCCAGTACCCGTCTCGTCTGTTCCCTCAACGCCAACTTTTTATCCTGTGTGTGGCTCCTTTATCAGCCTCCTGTCCTTCCAGTCGACACCAACACCTATCAAGGTCTTCAGAAGAATGTTCCAGTCAACTCCGTCAAACAGATTTCATCAATCAGTAAAACAGATTTACATATCCTTGTCAAATTCCAATATTCTACGGCCTATCATCTTCAGACATCCAACGTCATTTTGTGATTCTTTTCTTGTCCTGAATCCAAATCGATCCTCGTTCATATTTTCTTCAAGTTTTCTTTCAAAACTTCTAGGTAAAAACCTAAAAAGGGTCTTTCTGATGTGGAATATGACACTTATTGTCCTCTAATCATTATATTCTTTGGCGTTCTGTTTCTTAGATTAAGGGGCTAGAATGGTATTAGTTAAAACTTCAAACCAAAAGCCTTCGCCATATTTCCTTTTACAACGTTGATCGTCCGCAGCTCGTGGTCGTGCGGTAGCGTTCTCGCTTCCCGCGCCCGGGTTCCCGGGTTCGATTCCCGGCGGGGTCAGGGATTTTCTCTGCCTCTTGATGACTGGGTGTTGTGTGATGTCCTTAGGTTAGTTAGGTTTAAGTAGTTCTAAGTTCTAGGGGACTGATGACCATAGATGTTAAGTCCCATAGTGCTCAGAGCCATTTGAACCATTTTTACAACGTTGATCATTCTGTAAGTTGTTCCCTTAGACAAGGATTCTAGTGTTGTAACTGGTATTTTATCACAGTCTATGCTTTCTTCCTTCTGAAGTCCTGAATAGCTTCCTCGACTTCCCATTTCACTATCTTTGGTCCACGGTGTTTTCTCACATTCTAATTCATGCTCCAGTTTTCGTCGTGTATAATGTCCTTGTGCTTCATTTAATTTGCCAACATACTTCTTCCATATCTGTTGTTCTCTTAAATGCAAGCTGTCATGTCTATATTTTACTGAGTACAAGGTGTTTGCTGACTTTTCCTGGATCTCTGTCCCCAACCAGAAAAGACCACTCAATAGAAACTGGAAAATTCAGGAGAGACGAATGGAATACGATTAAATTTATGATTTTGAAAGCTTTAGAACAAAAGGTTTAAGAAGTAAAGAAGGAAAAAAAAATAGGAAAAATGGATTACATCATAAATGGAAGAGTGACGTTTCTACAGATGGAGTAAAACTCTCAGAAAGTTGGGTAATGAATTAAAAAGAGTTATTGATTGGGCTAAAGAGGAATCGATGAAATGTAGATGAAAGTGAGGAGACAGAACAACTTGCAAAGCGAAGTAAATTGGTAAGGCGAGGCTACACAGCTTGTAGTGGGATACATTCACTGTTATTTTGGAAACACTCGTGTATCTAACTTAACGTCCACCTCTGAATCACAGAAACGTCAGACATGATGGGAAATAACTGCACAGCTCTCCGTGGTGGATGCTATTACACATCGATAAAATCAGCTAATCGTGGTACTTCGCTAATAGAGAACGAATTCATTGTGAGCGACAATCCTAAATTAATTATGTTATGGGGTAATGAACCGAGAAAACCTTGTATTTCAGTTCTTGTTCACTAGTTAGAAGGAGGTAAAAGTTTATTTTGGTGTTATAGAACTCTTTCCCTGTTGACAATAAATGAAAATTCTATCTTTGGGCATACAAAATTTTGTGGTGGTATGAGATTAAAGATTACAGTTACGATTTTCAAACGAAAAGCTTTTGCAGCACGCTATATTACACCCGATTCCCTGTTTTCATTTTGTGCGATTCAGTTTCTAAGTAATTTTGACATTTTTACTCTGATTATACGAGCACGATTACTATTATTTTAGAGCTGATTTTGTTACGTCTAGCTCTTCTTAGCGTTTTAGTAAGTCGATTCGATTTCATGTACATTGCACGTGACAGTAAGGCTGAACTGTGAAAGAAAAGGTTGCGCTGTCTCTCTTGGCCCTCCCACAAACTGACAACAGACGAGAGCAGCGAAAATAAATGTCTACCTTGATTCTGTCGTCAGACGAATGCTGCTACCTTTTGTAATGGACCTGGCCCGCTTTATTTTGCTTCCTATGCCCTTAAAAAGAACATCTCTCGTGGCCGCTGTCACAGCGACTTCAGGCCGTTTAATGTTGCGCGCCGGCAAACGCGAACGATGTATCAAAGGGAAAATTAAAACAGCAGCGGGCTTGCTTGCCGGCTCGTCAGCCGCTTGTTCGCAACGCTCCGGGCTCACAGCCTTACCTACAAACGAAAATATTATTGCCTGAAGTCGAGTGGTGTTTTTTACCTTAACGTAAGCTCCCGTTCGGAGTTTTCGGTAATAATGAAGTTGAGCGTTTGGGCGAACAATTACAAAAATAGTGAGGCTCAATACGTTAATTGTACATATTTATTAATCTAAATGTTTCCTGTTGCTCTGTTACTGTGAATTAGAAGACAGCGAATTTCTCGTATGTCCTTATTAACTTGTACTGTGCAAGCCACAGTAGAGTTCATGGTGGACAGTACATTGTATCAATATTAGCCGTGGTCTCTCCTGTTCCGTTAGCGTACTGAGCGAGGGAATACGAGTGTCTATATGTCTCCGTGTGCACCCCACTCTCTCATAATCGCAGTATTCCTTGAAAACCGGTTCAGCATCTCGTCTGTGCTTTTATATGCGCTGTACTAACCTGTTACGGTCCCAGATATGCTTTTTACGATGCGTCTGAAGTCGTTCGATGTCTGCTCCCATGTCTACTTGATAAGAACACCAAACAACAGAGAACTGCTCTAGTCTTAGCTTTGTTGGCAAGATACTGTGGACTTTTCTGGAACAGCTCCAACAAATATAAGCGTTCTCGACTACTGTCCATAGCGTACGTCAGTATTCATATCGCTTCTTACCATCACCTCGAAAAATTTTAAAAGAATGTAATGCTGTCCAGATGGCGGCCACCAACCTTGTAGTCGGATACTACCAGTTCTGTTACACGCATTATTTTATATTTACTCACATTTAAAGAGACATGATATTCATTAAATCAAGCTGAAATGTTGTTCACGTTTTTTGTAGCATCTTTACAATTTTCCAAATGTTCCATTCGTCGAGTCAATCGCATATCTGCGAAGATACTCCGTATCATCGTGTCTTGATTATTAGTCGACGATGTGGTTCCTTTGCTGCGGTCCGACTACAATGTCAGATTTTCGTTTTCATCTCGTAGGCGTGTCTCTGTGTTAAGTAACAACAGAAGACTATGTGCGTATTTTTTCCATTGTTATAAGCATTCGCGAGCGAATTCTCTTTCTCTACACGGAGGACACCAGTATTGATAGAAGATTTGCTATGTAAATTCATTTATACACGCTTCTCCTTCGGTGTTCGACCTGTCCCTCTCTTGCGGGACTAATGGAAATGCTTCAGAAGACATTTCCTTCTAATTCCATCTGCAGGGTGGAATGGAAATTGATTTTCTGGAAGTGTACCGCGGGTGTCCGTGGCAAGAAAGTACAAATAATGAGATGAGACGCTCCGTCCTGACCTGTTATTCTCTTTTATTTTTGTACGAGTTGTTCCGCGTAGCGCTAAGTTACAGCTTCACGCGGGTGTACATCTTCGGTAACACCACGAACATCTTCCCGGTGTGCAGCAAACCACAAAATACAATTTCGTAGGAGAAAATAAAATCGTACAATAAATTAAAGAGATAACTAAAATCGAGGTATTTAAAAAGTTCGGTAAAACACACCTCTTAAAAATACATACTAGAAAGTTAAGGATTATTTAGAGAACACAGAGTAGTGATTGTTAACAAATTAATATAAAGTAATGACAACCACCTTTGTCATCCAATAGAACACATACAAAGCATACTGTATCTTACTATGAAATTTCAAGATCTCTAACGTAAAATATACTAACCTCTTTCCATTTTCCTAAGGTCAACATCGAATGTGGATTGACGCTAAGTTTTCCAACCAGACACACAGGAAAACATGAAGACAGTAACACAAAGACAGGAGGATCATCATGGTCCTGACGTCAGCCAGTAATGTGTGTGTGTGTGTGTGTGTGTGTGTGTGTGTGTGTGTGTGTGTGTGTGTGTGTGCGTGCGTGCGTGTGTGTGTGCGTGTGCAGTGAGCAATGAAACAACGCGAATAAACAGTGTGCCGCATTTTCTTAGATTATTCGATATAAGAAAACATTACGCGCAACATAATTATATCCGCTTTGTCGCGTATGCCTGTCTTGTAACATGGCTGTAGATATGAATTAATTGACTTTTTAATTGGTTATCTGTTTGTTTTACCATAACATATAAAATATCATTGCGTAACTGAAATAAGGACGAATAAACAAACTAATTTACTGATCTCCGTACTGAAACGTTATTGTAGACTTTGGTCGGATGACGTAATAGTATTTTATCGGAAACTGAGATTTTAGTCATTTATATACATATACCTAAAAAACTAAACTCCGTCGGAACAGGCCTTGGAACCGGTCGTCATAAATCTAGGAACAGGTTTAAGTAATACTGCACATTAACAAAACTGTCAAGTATTAAAGTTTACAGCTGTAGTTTTGTCGGCGTGAGAAGTCTACTTTCTGGATGAGGTGGTTGAGCATAGAGCACATATCTTCCAGTATGTCCCGTAATACAGAAACCTCTACCATTCCATTTAGTTTCTGGCTTCCGAATGGAGGTTAGAGTTAAATGTCTAGCAGCGATATTTGGAGGCAGACTACAAACTCAGATGTATGGGAGAATGTACGCCAGCAATTTTCTTGAGGAAATCGTGGAGGTATTACACTGAACTCATTCAGAGGAACCTCCACGAGGCCAAAATAGGTGTGAAACAAACATCGCAATGAACATTACGTGACACGCTTGTCTTTCTTCATTTTTACGTACAATGACGTGCACAGAATGCGGCGACTGGACCTGTGTGCAACATCGTTCATTTCCAAGCTTTAAACCGAGCGAGGTGGCACTGTGGTTAGCACACTGCACTCGTATTCGGGAGGATGGCGGTTCTAACCCGCGTCCGGCCATCATGATTTAGGTTTTCCGTGATTTCCCTAAATCGCTCCAGGTAAATGCTGGGATGGTTTCTTTGAAAGGGCACGGCCAACTTCCTTCCCCATCTTTCCCAAATCCAATGTGACCGATGACCTCGCTGTTTGGTCCCCTCCCCCAAATCAACCAACCAATCCAAGCTTTAAGGCTGATATAATTAGAGATTTATTACTTCAGCTGAGGAATGTTCTCGGATAAGCGCTATTGCCAGACCAAAGAAATTTTTTATGGAGGTATGTTCCGTCATTGCAACTAAATGAAAGGCAGTTCGCTTTTGCCGCACTTGTTTCGCTTCTTTTTTTTATGAAGCATGGTCAGCGGCCTGTAATACATGATTTTTTATGTTTGTAATAAATGCATTATGAAGTAGTTACAAGTGCATTAGTATGTTATGTTTTCTCATGTTATTCTCTTGTTTTCCAGCATAGGAACAACTTTTGCAGCACAAGTTTCGAGAGGTTAAATTATCGTTTGATGTTACAATTTCCATTGTTGCTAGTCCATGTGTGTCGTCCTGGAGATGTGTTGATACTGTCTTCATACTCAAGATGGCCTATTTTCGACATTTCTCACCGACGTTTGCAATTTTCACTGTGTGTTGAACGTATGCGTGCTTACACTGTATTGTTTCTATCCTGAAAAACAAGACAATAACATCAGAAAACGTAACACAGTAACGTACTTGTAACTACTACATAATGCATTTATTTTCTCACACGTCAATGAAGATGATTCATAAGTACAAGAAGTGAAACGCATATGAAAAAAAAACCCCTGCCTTTTATGTAGTTGTAAAGACGGAAGATACCTCCATGAATTTTGAAGTAACTAAAGAAGGGCGGAAAACGAAAAAAAAAAAAAGAAATTTTAATTACATACGCATCTACATACTACGCAAGCCACCCTGTGGCTCGTGGCGGAGGGTATCTTGTACCGCTACGTCACGTCCTTTTTTGTTCCACTCGCAAATAGAGCGAAGGAAAAGCGACTGCCTGTAGGTCTCCGTACGAGCCCTAATTTCTCTTATCTTCGTGCTCTTCACGGGACGGCGGCAGTAGAATCGTTTTGCAGTCAGCTTCCAGTGCCAGTTCTCTTAACATTCACAACAGTGTTCCGCGAAAAGAACGTCGTATTCCCTCCATGGATTCCCAGCTGAGTTCACGGAGAATCTCCGTAGTTCTCACGTGTTGATCAAACCGACCAGTTACAAATCTAGCAAAACACTTCTGAATTGAATCTTCCTGGCAGATTAAAATTGTGTGCCGGACCGAGGCTCGACCTCGGGACCTTTGCCTTTCGCAGGCAAGTGCTCTACCAACTGAGCTACCCAAGCACGACTCATGGCCCCTCCTCACAGCTTTACTTCTGGCAGTACCTCGTCTCCTACCTTCGAAACTTTACAGAAGCTCTCCTGCGAACCTTGCAAAACTAAGCACTCCTGAAAGAAAGGATGTTGCGGAGACATGGCTTAGCCACAACCTGGGGGATGTTTCCAGAATGAGATTTTCACTCTGCAGCAGAGTATGGGCTGATATGAAACTTCCTGGTAGATTAAAACTGTGTGCCAGACCGAGACTCGAACTTGGGACCTTTGCCTTTCGCGGGCAAGTGCTCTACCAACTGAGCCACCCAAGCACGACTCACACCCCGTCCTCACAGCTTTACTTCTGCCAGTACCTCGTCTCCTACCTTCCAAACTTTACAGAAGCTCTCCTTCGAACCTTGCATAAATAGCACTCCTGAAGTTTCATATCAGCGCATACTCCACTGCAGAGTGAAAATCTCATTCTGGAAACATCCCCCAGGCTGTGGCTAAGCCATGTCTCCGCAATATCCTTTCTTTCCGGAGTGCTATTTCTGCAAGGTTCGCAGGAGAGCTTCTGTAAAGTTTGGAAGGTAGGAGACGAGGTACTGGCAGAAGTAAAGCTGTGAGGACGGGGCGTGAGTCGTGCTTGGGTAGCTCAGTTGGTAGAGCACTTGCCGGCGAAAGGCAAAGGTCCCGAGTTCGAATCTTGGTCCGGCACACAGTTTTAATCTGCCAGGAAGTTTCATATCAGCGCACACTCCGCTGCAGAGTGAAAATCTCATTCCCTTCTGAATTGCTTCATTGTCTTCCTTTCATCCAACTTGGTAGGGACACCAAATACTCGAGTAGTACTCAAGAATGGGTCGTACTAGTGTCCTATATGCGGTCTCCTTTATAGATGAACCACACTTTCGTAAAATCCCCAATAAACCGGAGTCGACCATTCGCGTTCGCTACTACCGTCCTTACGTGCTCGTTTCAGTTCACACCGCTTAGCAACATTATATCTAGATGTCTAGATATTTAATCGATATGACTGTGTCAAGCAGAATACTACTAATACTGTGTTCAAACAATACGGGATTATTATTCCTACTCATCTGTATTAACTTACAGTTTTTTAGACTTAGGGCAAACTGCCATTCATCAAAACAACTAGTGATTTTGTCTAAGTCGTCTTGTATCCTCTTACAGTCACTCAACGACGACATCTTCGCGTGCACCACAGCATTATCAGCAAAAACCCGCAGATTGCCTCCTACGCTGTCCGTCAGATCATTTATGTATGTAGAGAATAACAGAGATGATGGCACCCAACCCTGGGGCACTCCTGACGATACCCTTGTCTCTGCGAACTCTCGCCTTTGAGGACAACTTACTAGGTTTTACTGCAGCGCGGTGTCGCTGCGTGGTCTAAGGGCGTCTCGTCACGGTCCGCGCGGCTCCCCCCGTCGGAGGCTCGAGTCCTCCCTCGGGCATGGGGTGTGCGTGTTGTCCATAGCGTCAGTTAGTTTAACTTAGATTAAGTAGTGTGTAAGCTTAGGGACCGATGACATAACTAGTTTGGTCCCACAAGATCTTACCACATATTTACAATTATTTTTTTTCTAGGTTTTATTACTTAAGGAGTCTTTGAGCCACTCACATATCTGGGAATCTAGTCCATATGCTCGTACCTTCGTTAATGTTCTTCACTGGGGCATTATTTCAAGCCGGCCGGGGTGGCCGAGCGGTTCTAGGCGCTACAGTCTGGAACCGTGCTGCTGCTACGGTCGCAGGTTCGAATCCTGCCTCGGGCATGGATGCGTGTGATGTCCTTAGGTTAGTTATGTTTAAGTAGCTCTAAGTTCTAGGGGACTGGTGACCTTAGAAGTTAAGTGCCATAGTGCTCAGAGCTATTTGAACCATTATTTCAAATGCTTTCCGGAAAACAAGAAATATGGAATCTGCCTGTTGCCCTTCATCCATGGTTCGCAGTATGTCATGTTAGAAAAGGACAAGCTGAATTTCGCACGAGCGGTGGTTTCTAAATCCGTGCTGATTTTTGGACAGGAGCTTTTCTGGTTCAAATGGCTCTGAGCACTATGGGACTCAACTGCTGAGGTCATTAGTCCCCTAGAACTTAGAACTAGTTAAACCTAACTAACCTAAGGACATCACAAACATCAATGCCCGAGGCAGGATTCGAACCTGCGACCGTAGCGGTCTTGCGGTTCCAGACTGCAGCGCCTTTAACCGCACGGCCACTTCGGCCGGCGGAGCTCTTCTGTCTCAAAGAAATTTACTGTACTCTTCTGTTAAACTGAGACAACGCTTGCATGAACTTAATAAACTACACTCCTGGAAATTGAAATAAGAACACCGTGAATTCATTGTTCCAGGAAGGGGAAACTTTATTGACACATTCCTGGGGTCAGATACATCACATGATCATACTGACAGAACCACAGGCACATAGACACAGGCAACAGAGCATGCACAATGTCGGCACTAGTACAGTGTATATCCACCTTTCGCAGCAATGCAGGCTGCTATTCTCCCATGGAGACGATCGTAGAGATGCTGGATGTAGTCCTGTGGAACGGCTTGCCATGCCATTTCCACCTGGCGCCTCAGTTGGACCAGCGTTCGTGCTGGACGTGCAGACCGCGTGAGACGACGCTTCATCCAGTCCCAAACATGCTCAATGGGGGACAGATCCGGAGATCTTGCTGGCCAGGGTAGTTGACTTACACCTTCTAGAGCACGTTGGGTGGCACGGGATACATGCGGACGTGCATTGACCTGTTGGAACAGCAAGTTCCCTTGCCGGTCTAGGAATGGTAGAACGATGGGTTCGATGACGGTTTGGATGTACCGTGCACTATTCAGTGTCCCCTCGACGATCACCAGTGGTGTACGGCCAGTGTAGGAGATCGCTCCCCACACCATGATGCCGGGTGTTGGCCTTGTGTGCCTCGGTCGTATGCAGTCCTGATTGTAGCGCTCACCTGCACGGCGCCAAACACGCATACGACCATCATTGGCACCAAGGCAGAAGCGACTCTCATCGCTGAAGACGACACGTCTCCATTCGTCCCTCCATTCACGCCTGTCGCGACACCACTGGAGGTGGGCTGCACGATGTTGGGGCGTGAGCGGAAGACGGCCTAACGGTGTGCGGGACCGTAGCTCAGCTTCATGGAGACGGTTGCAAATGGTCCTTGCCGATACCCCAGGAGCAACAGTGTCCCTAATTTGCTGGGAAGTGGCGGTGCGGTCCCCTACGGCACTGCGTAGGATCCTACGGTCTTGGCGTACATCCGTGCGTCGCTGCGGTCCGGTCCCAGGTCGACGGGCACGTGCACCTTCCGCCGACCACTGGCAACAACATCGATGTACTGTGGAGACCTCACGCCCCACGTGTTGAGCAATTCGGCGGTACGTCCACCCGGCCTCCCGCATGCCCACTATACGCCCTCGCTCAAAGTCCGTCAACTGCACATACGGTTCACGTCCACGCTGTCGCGGCATGCTACCAGTGTTAAAGACTGCGATGGAGCTCCGTATGCCACGGCAAACTGGCTGACACTGACGGCGGCGGTGCACAAACGCTGCGCAGCTAGCGCCATTCGACGGCCAACACCGCGGTTCCTAGTGTGTCCGCTGTGCCGTGCGTGTGATCATTGCTTGTACAGCCCTCTCGCAGTGTCCGGAGCAAGTATGGTGGGTCTGACACACCGGTGTCAATGTGTTCTTTTTTCCATTTCCAGGAGTGTATATCTTTAAGGAATTCATCAGCTCGCGCAAGTTTAATATGCTTTGCACGCTAATTGCTACTAAGATCACCGGCCTGTCTCACAGACTGAACAATTTTTAACGCAAAATATAAAAAGCCGCGCCCCTCTTCTGTAGTATGAGCATGAGTGTAGGTGGGGGAGGGGAGGTACGGGAAAGGAGGGGTATGTGGGGAAACATGTTAGTCGTGGATTATGGTGTGGACACTACAATGAGAATTAAATTATGTAAACTGGGTTTGTCGTTTGTCTTAGGTTCACAGGTGCTTCATTAGACAACAATGATGATTTGCGAGAGGATCGACGAAGCCTTCAAGGGCGGAGTGTGTCGTCTATAGGGCGTAATAAACGAAGTGTCCAGCCAGCCAAACGCAGCTGTGATATTTGGCGGGTGGGAAAAATTTCCAGTCTGGCTGGCGTTGTCCTGGTGGTGAGGGCCAGTTCCAAACGGTGGTTTCAACTCGAGACGGTAAGCTATGTTCGATGGTGTTGGTGGTCGTAGAGCAGGTTGTGTGCAAGTTTACAGAGGTCAAGCTTCTCCCACGTAGGGGAGCGTTCAGTAGCATATTACCAGTACCGAGGTGGGAAACACCGATGGAAGATGTCGCTCCATGGTGCGGACCAGTTATGCTCCATAAATGTGGTTACTGGAGGATGCGATGGAGGCTGTGAAGGGAAGTTCTGCATATGAATTGCGTGGGGACTGAACAAGCCATACTTAAAGTGATGTAATATCGCTACGTTGAATACTTCTCGACAGAGTCTTGTAAGGTGACCTTTCATAACGCAGATCATCGCTAGGGCTTGCAAACAATTAATTTTAGCTCACATCACGAAGATAAACATTTTAAAACGTACTGATTTGTATATCCAAGCTCGTTTCATTAATTTTTCCGATCCGAATGTTTAGGATTATCTTCGCCTTTCCATAAAAATTTTTGCTACTGTGTTAGCTAAAATGGACACATACTGCAGTGATCCGTCTTTCTGGTCCAACGTCAAGTCGCTAAGAGGATCGAAGGCCGCTATCCAGTCAGTCGTTGACTAGTCCGGTGTGGCAATAGAATACAGCGAAAGGAAAGCCGAAGTTTTAAATCTCGCAATTAAGAAATCATTCACGCAGACGGACGGTACAGATATACCGTTCACTTGTGAAAAAGCATTTAGATCATAACAAAATCTATGACTTTGTCTGTGAGAAATAAAACAATTGCGAATTAAACACAGACACACAATAATCTTCTTTCAGAGCGTGAACATTAATGTCTCTTAGACTTCTACTGTGTGATATCTTACGAATAGAAACTGCCATATTTATATACAGAGTTTCCTGCTAGGCACAATGAGAAAAAAGATATTACATTACTTCGTATGCCTATTTCCGAAATCATCTGCGTCCACGTTGTCCACTCTTCCACAAAATGTCATGCACTTGGTACCGCTGTTTACAAGATCAAATTCACCATCATTGATAGCTGAAAATCTTGATGGTAGATATATTTTGCAGTCCTTCAGATACACCAGCACTATCACTCCAAATCTTATGTTGACATGTTTGGACTGAAGACTGGGCGCTGCTCTCCCTTCTCCTCTGCCAATAGAGCATGCTGCACTTCCGGCTTTGCCCAGATGCCTTAAGTTGTGCAACAAGCAAGCAGAAGAATAAATTACAACATGTGACTCCTAGCACAACAGCTTGACTTATACATAGATGCGATTCAGTTACCGTAAATTGTCGATCTGTGTTTACAATAATCATGCACAATATGCACATTTTTGGATATATCATGGCATTATGCCTCTGTGAAGAAGATATTTTCATCTGCTAAACCAATACTAAACTTCTGAAGGTTACAAATTAATGTGTCGAAACCGGTAAAACGATTTAAAAATATATTTGCAACTGACGATTGAATTTTATTCTGAAATTCAGCAGTTACCTAATGTCGCCTCTTTGGGCATTATGAAGCTACATCACAGCCCGCTGGCTAGCCGCGCGGTCTACCGCGCTGCTTCCCGAGTGGGAAGGCGTGCAGGTTCCCGGCACGAATCCGCCCGGCGGCTTAGTGTCGAGGTCCGGTGTGCCTGCAGCCTGTGGATGGTTTTTAAGGCGGTTTTCCATCTGCCTCGGCGAATGCGGGCTGGTTCCCCTTATTCCACCTCAGTTACACTATGTCGGCGACTGCTGCGCAAATACTGTCTCCACGTACGCGTACACCATAATTACTCTACCGCGCAAACATTTGGAGTTACACTGGGGGCTGGGGGCCGAACCGGACAATAACCCTGGGTTCGGTGTGGTGCAGTGGTGGGGTGGGTGGACTGCTGTGGCCTGTTGTGGGGTTGTGAACCACTGAGGGCTACGGCGGGACGAAGCCTCTCCGTCGTTTCTAGGTTCCCGGTTTAATACACAATACACACAAGCTACATCACAGTGAAAACTGTTATAGTTACAGAATGATCTATTTCACACATCTGACACTGAGTGGGGTAAGCAACATGCAACGGTATCTATAGTAAGTTTTGCACAACTGTAATAGTTACGGGCGCAACTGTCTTAGATGTGACGTCGATATGAGAAAATGAAAAAAAAGCCAACACAGAGAACACACTGAAGTACGTGAGTGTAACTACTGAAGTGAAAACGCACATAGACTGATCAGCTATGGCCCACGCAACTCTGTTATCTGTTGCTATGCTGCAAAATAACAGCACACATCACTTGCAGATGTTCAGATGTGTGTGAAATCTTATGGGACTTAACTGCTAAGGTCATCAGTCCCTAAGCTTACACACTACTTAGCCTAAATTATCCTATGGACAAACACACACACCCATGCCCGAGGGAGGACTCGAACCTCCGCCGGGACCAGCCGCACAGTCCATGACTGAAGCGCCTGAGACCGCTCGGCTAATCCCGCGCGGCACATCACTTGCACTTGAACATGAATGTAGTGTACCTCATTACATGAGAGACTGCATTCCATGCAGCGTGTGGGACTTCACTTGAGTCTGTCTAACAAATGCAGATGAAAGTCGTTCTTCCGTGTACACAGATGACTAGAAATAAGTAGTCAGCTGAACATCTGCAAGTGTCTGGAATACACCTATGTAAGCGCTAGCTAGGAACAGTCCCCATGTTCGGCTCAGAAACACAACACAGAGCCAGTTAACTTACGGAACAAAACTAACACAATTTGCAAACAGTTGGCATACACGTATTCCATCCAGCCTTATTTAACGATACAATGGAGCGACAGGAAAGGTGCCCGGCAACAGGAATAAAAATAATTACTGGCTGAGTGCCAGTTGTGTGGAAACTCCGAAAATAGGAATAACGCCAAGAAAAAGAGGGAAGTGACCAACGCGTGGTACATACACGTAATATGTTCGGCTGAAGACACCGCGTGCTAATTATTAGGAAAAGTAGGCACTGATTCCGTGGGGAGTAGAAATATGCGAACCTTGCGTAAGTTATTTTCAATAATTTATTCTCAAATGCAGGTTACAACAACATACAGGCTACGCCAACTCACCGTCACAATGTTTGCCGCCTTAGATCGAATGATGACAGACTTATCGAGAGTTACTAGTGTGTCGAGGACGCCTGGTACTCGGTCCGATCCCCGTCTACTTAAACAGCGACCCAGCTGTGGAGACACTGTGCAGCGGGCGTCCACCTGCACTGACTCTAAAGCCGTCGGCACACGGACCGTGCATTCGAACGTTTAGCGTTGAGCGTGCCGAGTTTCTGACGTCATAGCGTGGAATAGCACGTGCGGGAGTCTTTCCGAACGTGCAGAGCAATATCTGGCGTGTCAGATATTCTGAGCGTGCGTCTGAGCGTTGACCAATGAGGTGGCACGACGCCACCTACGTCACACGCACCCCGTCTCCCTTCAGTACAGAGTTGTGAGGCGCCATATTGGCATTCATTTCAAGCCTACATGTACATATGCCGCTTCTGAGCACCAGAAAATTAAGAATCACTGGAAAACCCGTTGTTAACTGTGTGATTCGCTCCAATAAAATAATGAGAAACGTCATATTCGTGGCAAAAGAATTATTGTAACTTGCATATTATGAGAGTAGGCTATTTGAAGGCAGCGACACACTGAAGATTCACCCAAAACGCATTGTTCTTGGTACAATTTGCTATAATTAAATTTCAATTAGGAACTTATCTACGATTAAAGTTTTCAGCACGGGTAATATAATATGATTATATACAAACTCAGCATTATTGGTTTAGCGTAATGAGTAGTATCACTGTCCCGAATTGAGTTATTATGTTAAGGTGGTGGTTCGCGTCTTGACTCTTCCAAATTTTTTCCTAACATTCGTGTTTTTATTAGGTTCTGATACTTTATTATTAGTTTAATATAAATATATACTATAATCTTGATTTTGTGTAAATATAAGTTCACCTTTTTTTTGAGAGGTGACTTTGTTCGATTGGCTTAATCTACAGGACAGCTTGTGCTACTTGTATAAAGATATTTTGCTCCTTTTTCTTTTACGCTTCGTAATTCAAATGTCACATGTTGCAAAGATTCTGCTACTGGGTAGGAACAGTGATCAAGTAAGACTGACCTTGGGGTTTACTAAAATGTGGGAATGATGAAATAATGTTTAACTTATGCGGAGAAGTATTCCAAATTTGTACCGCATTGTTTGTAATGGAACTTCTTCAAGCCTGTGTCCTTATTTTTTGGACATCGTACTTTCCCTTTCGTGGAGGATGGAGGAAATGTGCGTTTTAATAGAGCTAACGGGGGAATTTTACGCACGCCCGTTGAGTAAACAGTGTGATTTACGAACTAGAAACATCCCTCAACTGCCGCTGGAGTGCGTTGCGATCACGTATACCACGTTGGGGCCCACGTACAGTATTCACAAGTCGCATCGTTAATGAACGTTCAGCAGCACGTTGAACTTGGCACTCTCAATGTTAACGTTCGACAGCACGGTCCGTGTGCCGACGGCTGAAGGGCTGGTCAGCGTGGCAGAGCGCCTGCCTGTAGCCCTCAGAATCCGGTGGCTCACGACGACCACCAGAGCGTCATCAATCTGTTGTGCTAGTTGCGGCATCAAGAGGCATTGCAACCTTTATTTCATTTGCAAACACTGTTAGGGTTGGTACTATTGAGTGAGCTTTTAAAACAACAACTTGGTGTGTGACATACGCTACAGAAACAAAACAAATAAATACAAGTGTTAATAACACAATACTGACAATTAAATATGGATTAATGTAACTGAAAAACTGTTTGCTGCCTGGATGAAATTTAATTCATTGCTAGTATCCATTAAATTTTTCAGGATACCCATAAATGAGCCGTTATCCCTGGGGAACCTAGACAAAGAATGGCTTGCATATGTCAATATCTATGACTCATTGTAATAATCGGGTGATATTATCGTTAATGAAAACTTTTCAGTTGCACAAAAAGCAGTTGGCAATACAGAAGGTATATCAAAAACGTCACATGACAATTCAGAGTCGTTAGCATTTAAAAGTGATCCACAGCCACTTAACATTGAATGTGAAAGGTAGTTCATATGTATCAAAATTTTTACCCGTAAAAGTCACACCGGGGGTTGAACTGAAGTAGTAAATTATACCATCGGGACGTCATCTAAGAAATGGCTTCTAAAGATGCATTACGTTCTAGGGTGACCATCTCTCGGAGGATTATTCATAAACAGTTCTGTCTCACATTTCTATACTCTACTGTCTAAGAAAGCTTCCGATTCTGAACAGATTAACTTATTACCTCGATTATTCATACGCCGATCGTGCTGATTCACAGATACAAGGTACATAACCTGAATTGTGGCCTGTTGCTACATCAAACAGGTAAATAGAATCTAATCTTTCCAAATTATGCTTAGCTCTAGCAATGGATGTAGGTCGAGGTTTTCTTGTGGCAAAAAGTTTTAAGGAACAGTTAATCTGTTTTCCACAATTAGCAAATGTAGGCCCTACCTGCATTTTGGTGGTGATCCACTTGTTATACCAAGACGTTCCCATTTCCAAAACTGTGTCGGTATCCTTAACTTAACGATTTATTTCAATTTTCTCCTTAACAAAATGGAATTTTTGTTGAATTTCACTTCAATTGTACTTAAGTACAAGTATAGCATTACTTGTTGAAACTACGATGTCTGCTTATGGCTCAAACAACACACCAGTTTTCTACTATACTGTTTCTACAACGCTAATGGAATAACAACATGATTATTGGAGTAGATGCACAAAGTGATCTTTATTCACGACAGACTGCAAAGTAAACATAGAGCATCGTAAGAGTAGAATTGTCAAACTACTGTCACATCGTAAACAACATTTTATTTTCAACATATTGGCATCATTTACCATCTTACTAAAACAGTGACAGCTATAATACAGCTCACTAACGACGTAATACGGACGTCACGTCAATCTAGACGTACTTGAAAATGATGAAAGTCCCTCGTGAATACTTATTATAAGCAGCTATTTGGGGCATCTATTCTATTAATCATATAGTTATCAGACATATATTATGCTGCTGGGCCTAAAGAAGGAAAAAAGTTAACTGAATACACTATGTTAGTAAAAATTAGAATTACAGTCAACATGGTAAATTAGTTCGAAGCACTAAAGTTAAAAAAAAAAATGTTCAAATGTGTGCGAAATCTTATGGGACTTAACTGCTAAGGTCATCAGTCCCTAAGCTTACACACTACTTAACCTAAATTATCCTAAGGACAAACACACACACCCATGCCCGATGGAGGACTCGAGCCTCCGCCGGGACCAACCGCACAGTCCATAACTGCAGCGCCTGAGACCGCTCGGCTAATCCCGCGCGGCACTAAAGTTAAACAGTCAACATAATACAAATGCATCTCTTGCAGGAAGCTACGCAATGGATCTACATCTACATCTACATGACTACTCTGCAATTCACATTTAAGTGCTTGGCAGAGGGTTCATCGAACCACAATCATACTATCTCTCTAGCATTCCACTCCCGAACAGCGCGCGGGAAAAACGAACACCTAAACCTTTCTGTTCGAGCTCTGATTTCTCTTATTTTATTTTGATGATCATTCCTACCTATGGAGGTTGGGTTCAACAAAATATTTTCGCATTCGGAAGAGAAAGTTGGCGACTGAAATTTCGTAAATAGATCTCGCCGCGACGAAAAACGTCTTTGCTTTAATGACTTCCACCCCAACTCGCGTATCATATCTGCCACACTCTCTCCCCTATTACGTGATAATACAAAACGAGCTGCCCTTTTTTGCACCCTTTCGATGTCCTCCGTCAGTCCCACCTGGTAAGACTCCCACACCGCGCAGCAATATTCTAACAGAGGACGAACGAGTGTAGTGTAAGCTGTCTCTTTAGTGTACTTGTTGCATCTTCTAAGTGTCCTGCCAATGAAACGCAACCTTTGGCTCGCCTTCCCCACAATATTATCTATGTGGTCTTTCCAACTGAAGTTGTTCGTAATTTTAACACCCAGGTACTTAGCTGAATTGACAGCCTTGAGACTTGTACTATTTATCGAGTAATCGAATTCCAACGGATTTCTTTTGGAACTCATGTGGATCACCTCACACTTTTCGTTATTTAGCGTCAACTGCCACCTGCCACACCATACAGCAATCTTTTCTAAATCGCTTTGCAACTGATACTGGTCTTCGGATGACCTTACTAGACGGTAAATTACAGCATCATCTGCGAACAACCTAAGAGAACTGCTCAGATTGTCACCCAGGTCATTTATATAGATCAGGAACAGCAGAGGTCCCAGGACGCTTCCCTGGGGAACACCTGATATCACTTCAGTTTTACTCGATGATTTGCCGTCTATTACTACGAACTGCGACTTTCCTGACAGGAAATCACGAATCAGTCGCACAACTGAGACGATACCCCATAGGCCCGCAGCTTGATTAGAAGTCGCTTGTGAGGAACAATGTCAAAAGCTTTCCGGAAATCTAGAAATGCAATGACATATCTGCACAACCCATTCACATAGGCACATGACTGAAAAAAAACATAAGCCCTGTACTCGCTCACACTGCACACTTGTACAGAGGTTGTAGGGATGTCTGGGGCAGGTTAGTTTGTTGGAGATTATAGGCGTGCCTGAGGCGTCGTCTTGCAGCTCTGCAGTTAATCTGCTCAGAAATATCTTTACAGGATTCTTATGGAGTAGAATCGAAGGAAAACACAATCGGGGCCTAAGGGGGATTGATGACAACAACTCCAAGAATGAGTGTGGTCTTTTCCAAAACTTGTTAAACTTTGTCACCTGACTCTTCTTTAGCACTAAGTTGCTCAGGCAGAAAGATTTACAATCAATTAATACAGCATGACTGCTTGATGATCATGTTGTTTTGCTTGGTGAAGAAAGGCCTGATGATGTTGCTGTTTCACTCTCTCCATGCCTCCTTTACTTGGTCAGGCAAAGTCCAGTGGTGAATGCATCTTCCTTCTATACACGATTTCATACGGACTTAGGCCAGTGGACACGTGAAGTTCTGTGTTGTAGGTACTTACAAAATACAACAGACAAACTTCCAAGTTGTCATTCTTGTCGGCCATGTAGTGGCTAATCATCGTTCCGTGGACTCGCTCAACGCATCCATTTCCTTCATGGTGTACTGTTTTAGTTCTTAAATGAGTTATCTGCATCAGGTTACAAGTCTGTTTAAGCAGTTCTCTCGTAAAATTCGTTCCGTGATCACTGACTATGCTTGACCGTGACCCGAACTTCAGAATCTACTCTTTTACAAAATTTTTAGCTATGGTCTGAATGCTCTAACCAGGTATTGGGTTCATTAGTGTGTATCTGGAAAAATGACCTAACACTGACAATGTGTACTTAATCCCATCCTAAGTCCTAGGTATGTTTCTACAAGATCAAATCTTATCCTTTCGAATGGGTCACTAGTCTGGCAATTTTTGCAATGGTGCCGCAGCTCTTCTCAAATTATTTCACCTGTTACCGGTATCACATTGTGAAACATACTCAAAAACATCATTATTACAACTTGAATAAGATTTTCACTCTGCAGCGGAGTGTGCGCTGATATGAAACTTTCTGGCAGATTAAAACTGTGTGCCCGACCAAGACTCGAACTCAGGACCTTTGCCGTTCGCGGGCAAGTGCTATACCATCTTTTTTTGCATTCTGTTCGTTAAATATGGTCGTAGCGGACTTCACATGACATCCGTTGAAGTTCGTTATTCATCCTCTCAATCAGTTTTTTATTACAGAGGGCAGGCAGCTCTCTGACCTAACGCGCTGAGCTACCGTGCCGGTAGATACCATCTGAGCTACCCAAGCACGACTCACGACCCGTCCCCACTGCTTCAGTTTTGCCAGTACCTCGCCTCCTACCTTCCAAACTTGGAAGATAGGAGACGAGTTACTGGCAGAATTGAAGCAGTGAGGACTTGTTGTGAGTCGTGCTTGGGTAGCTCAGATGGTAGAGCACTTGCCCGCAAAAGGCAAAGCTCGAGTCTCGGTTCGGCACGCAGTTATAATCTGCCAGGAAGTTTCATCTTTACAACTTGGTCACCAATACATCTCAGATTTTTAATGTCTGTTCCTTTCTTGCCACAGTGTCAAGACAATAAGGAATTGCGTTGTTCCATGTTGTTTCATGTTTTGTAGAATAACTATGCAGTTTTCGTTACTAATGCTTTGTACAACACTCCACCTATTTTGACAAAACGTGGATCGTCGTTTCATATTTTGCATTGCAGGTGATCACTCTTGACGGCTTTTAACTCTTTCCCTCCAACTTATAACACAGACGTGAACTTCTATGCTCATCAGTTCGGCATTCACATGTAATTTACCAGGTTTCTGAATAAACTTAAATTGGAATTCACTTATTCTTAAAGTCCATCTTGTTATTCTGGAATTAAGATCTTTTGTACTTACTAACCATTTCAGTGCTGTACAGTCTGTAATTACTGTGAGTTCTGTTCCTGCCAAAAAAACATCAGTTATGCGTTACTCCAAAAACTAGAGCAGAAAGCTACTATTCTGTTGTAGCATAATTACATTGCCCTCTCTTTAATTGCCTGGAAGCAGATGATGTTTGGTGTTCATGGCCATCAATTTCTTGAGGAAAAAATGACACCAACTGCAGAATTAGAACCACTTGTTGAAAGAATAAAGGGTTTTCCGAAATCTGGGTAGGCCAACACTGGCGCTGTGGTTACAGCAGTTTAAAAGTTCTCCCGTCGCGTTTTTGCATTCTGTAGACCAATTAAATTTGCCTCCTTTTTCAGTAGATGCATCACTGGACGTTCATAACTGGCTCTGAATCTTCTGTAGAAACTGGCTATTCCCACGAATGATTATAGTTTCTGTAAATTTTGTGGTTCAGAAAAATTCTTAACAATTTCAATTCATTTTGGATCTGGGTGGGCACCTGCACTGGTTGTGAGTTGTCCAAGATAGTGCAAGATAGTGCAAATTAACATTTATCTATTGATAAAGACAGACTTGCACTTGTTATATAGTCGAAAACTGCTTGAAGTATGCTGATTCATGTTTTCATCGAAAATTATTACTTCGTGAATCACAACATTTTATGTTGGGATGAGTCCTCTAAAACGGAATCCATCACTTGGCTGGTTCAATGTGAAGTCCAAATGGAATACGAAGATATTTAAAGACAGCTGTTTTGGTTGCAAAAGAAGTTTTTGAGTGATCATCTAGAAGAAGTGGCAATTGATGATATATCTTGTTAGATCACAAACTGAAACAATTCGACATCTAGTCAAGTAATCCAGGGTTCCATCATGTTTGGTAAGAGACAAATGTCCGGTGTAGGGACAAATGTCCGGTGTAGTAACTGCATTTAGAGCTCGGTAATCAACGCAAAAACGGAACTGTGGGTCTTCAGAAACCGATTTACTGTTGAAAAAAAAGCTATTGGTGAGGACCACAGTATATCTGCAGGCTCTGTTTTATAATTCCAGCTTCCGATTGCTCTTTAACCATGTAGTTTATCAACTGTCTTTGACTGCGTTGTATCTGATGCGGTTTTTGAGTAATAGGCGCTGCATGTTTAGTATGTTGACGATGCTGAAACAAGTGAGTGACAGGTAAATTCGAATGTTCTCTGAAAAGACTCTCATACTCCAATAAAACAGGTGCTAAAATCTTCCATTTATCAGTTGTCAAATTTTCGGTCTTCTGCCAAATGTTATACCTTTAGCTTCCCATTGGTTTCGATTACTGGTTACAATTTTGTGGTACCAGTACAAAAATTTGCATTGATGAATGTGACGTTTGATACCACGTATGGAATTTGGAATACATCACCTCTATCTCACTTCAACAATTACTTGTACATGCTCGTTTTCGTTGTTGGACGGTTGCTACATTCCGTCTCACCATTTTAATCAGGCCTACACTTCTGGAAACATAACAGTGCATCTCGTACAGTAATTCACATTTCTCTGGCTGCACAGTCAATAAAAGAGTTCCTTCTTGGCATCGAGGTGACCTGACTTCAACGTATATTGTTTTTGCTGTTCTCTGGGGAATTTTAGGAGGCTGAGCAGAAGGTCTGAACTGATGCATCGATCGCGTGGTCCATTCCCCTAAATCAGTGTTGGTGCTCCTCTGTGTATAATCTGAAGAAAGATCTACGTTATACTGTAATTACTATGACGTGGTCTCGTCCTGCTATCTGCTACAAATATCTGTGCCCCGTCAGCGGGAAAGAGATCAAATCCCAGTACGCTGCTGTAGGGCGTTTCCTTAATTGAAACTACTTTCACTCTGGCTGTATACACGGTGATTTTGCTAAGCGGGGACAGACTGCAGGAAATTATCCCTGAAAGGATAAAGAGGAGAAAACGTCATACAGACATGCATCCACTTCCTACTGTGACGTCCGCAGCTCGTGGTCGTGCGGTTGCGTTCTCGCTTCCCGCGCCCGGGTTCCCGGGTTCGATTCCCGGCGGGGTCAGGGATTTTCTCTGCCTCGTGATGACTGGGTGTTGTGTGACGTCCTTAGGTTAGTTAGGTTTAAGTAGTTCTAAGTTCTAGGGGACTGATGACCATAGATGTTAAGTCCCATAGTGCTCAGAGCCATTTGAACCATTTTTTCCTATCGCGACGCTGCATGTTGCCTGTTGGTGTTGCGGGCACGTGCCGCGGTAGCTAAATTATGTAAGATAGGCCATGCGGTTAAAGGCGCTGCAGTCTGGAACCGCAAGACCGCTACGGTCGCAGGTTCGAATCCTGCCTCGGGCATGGATGTTTGTGATGTCCTTAGGTTAGTTAGGTTTAACTAGTTCTAAGTTCTAGGGGACTAATGACCTCAGCAGTTGAGTCCCATAGTGCTCAGAGCCATTTGAACCATTTTTTATGTAAGATATGAGCTGCAAATGGGGAAATCCATTGAGATAAGCGACTTTGACAAAGGGCAGATTATTATTACGCAGAGCCTGCGAAAGATTATCTCGAAAAAGGCGAAGCTGGTCGAATGTTCACGTGCTACTGTCGTGAGTACCTTGAGAAAGAGGTAGAAGGACAGTGAAACTACCGCTAGGCACTAAATGGTTGGACGTCCACGACTCTTCACAGAGCGTGGGCTTCGAAGGCTTGTGTGCTCTGTAAAGGCAGATAGTGGTGATCTGTAGCATATCTGTCGAAAGAGCACAAAGCTGATGTACGCACAAGTGTTTAGGAACACACCGTTCACCGTACACTGTTGAACATGGAGCTCCGCAGCAGACCACACCTACGTGTTCATATGTTGACCCAACGACAGGGTCAATAACAGGACCATCGGGATTCGACCGTCGACCAATGCAAACGTGTCGGTCTTGCTACACTAGGTCGCTGGTCTTCTCAACAATCGCCATCATCGACGTGAATGGCGGCTCGAAACGTGCAGCACGCCGTGCACGCAGGCTGGTGGTAGCAGTATTAAGCTATGGGAGACATTCTCCTGCACTTGAATGGGACCTGTGCTAGTAATAGAAGACACGCTGACAGCTGCGGGCCACCTACATCCCTTCATGCTTGATGTACTCCCCGACGGCGATGTCACCTTTCGGCAGTATATTTGTCCGTGTTTCGGATTTAGAACCGTGCCACAGTGGTCTGAGGAGCATTATAGTGAACTCACGTTGATGTCTCGGAGACCAAATTCGCGTGATATAAATCCTATGGAACTCATCTGGGTCGCTATCGGGCGCCATCACCCCGTACGCAAATCAGCGGCCCGTTATTCACGCAAATTACGTGACCTGTGCGTAGACATCTAATGCCACATATCTCCACAAACCTACCAACAAACTGCCGGACCCCTAATACGCAGGATCAGTGTTGTATTTCGTTCCAAAGTCGGACAAACAAGCTATTACACAGGTGGTCATAATGTTTTGACTCATCAGTGTATGGCCGCAAATGCGTTACACTTGAAGATGGAGAGAAAAGATATTTGACAGTGCAGATTTAAACGATTCAAAACACACATGAGAACAAATGTGAATGTTTTGTCTCTACTAGTGTTTTAGCTCCACACACAAGAGGGCAGCCATGTTGTCGATGGCAATGGCGCGCTCACACGTCGGAACTACGGGGCACCTGTTTCACTGCTGTTGCCCACTCACTCTGGTGTGACACGTTTCGTATAGTGCAGCGCTGACAGACGATGGCTTCTGTACCATCCAAGAATAGGCCCACATAGTCTTTACATACCGACAGTCATAATAAGGCAATAGGCGTTCCCGCCAGGGTAGCCGAGCGCGCTAACGCGCTGCTTCCTGGACTCGGGTAGGCACGCCAGCCCCGGATCGAATCCGCCCGGCGGACTAACGACGAGGGCCAGTGTGCTGGCCAGCCTGGATGTGGTTTTTAGGCGGTTTTCCACATCCCACTATGTGAATACCGGGCTGGTCCCCACGGTCCGCCTCAGTTACACGCGTCGCAGACATTTGAAACACGCCCGCACTCTTTCACGATTTCCACTAGACGCAGACAGTTGGGGTACAGTGCCTCAGTCCTGGGGGGGTACGGGATGGCGGCACGAAGGGCATCCGGCCATCCCTAACACTAACACTGCCAAATCCGTTGTAACTACGCCGACCCTGCGATCGCTGCGGGACTATGGCGTAAGCGAAAGAAAGAAAGAAGGAAAACTCATACGGCAATAGGTGGGCGGCAGTACTACTGTACCGGGAAAAGTATTACAGCCGAGAGCAACCGCACCATAAACTGTTTGCATGTGTTTCGTCGTTTGTGTGAGAGAGACTCGTTCAAAGGAATTGTTAACAATGGGAGGCGGGTGCGCCCAGTATGTACACAGGCATTGGAGGAACAGTTGTTGAAACTGTAGAATATGACTCCATAGTCGGCAACAGGAAAGACGGCCCGCCAACATGGAGAACGGTGTGGAACATTCTCCTAGACAACTGCAACTCTTCGTATCACTAACAACACGACCAGGCCTTATTAGCCGGCCGGAGTGGCCGTGCGGTTCTAGGCGCTACTGTCTGGAGCCGAGCGACCGCTACGGTCGCAGGTTCGAGTTCTGCCTCGGGCATGGATCCGTGTGATGTCCTTAGGTTAGTTAGGTTTACGTGGTTCTAAGTTCTAGGCGACTGATGACCTCAGAAGTTAAGTCGCATTGTGCTCAGAGCCATTTGAAGGCCTTATTACCTAAGGACTTGCCTCTGCGACGACGATTTTGGCGCTGCTCGATACGTGACCGCGACTCTTTCCTCTTCGAACTTCATTCAGCCGCCTTAATGCTTCTACAAAGCCAACAGCTGCCTCTACTGCTTCGTGAAAGTCTTACACGGCGCCTATCTGACTGGTTCGCTTACTTCCTCTCCACACAACCAGTGGATGAATTAGTCCAAGTCTCAATGATCAGAAAAGCTGACTCTACATCTACATACATACTCCGCAGTCCACCATACGGTGCGTGGCGGAGGGTTTCAGTGTTAAAGTTTCGAATTTTGGCGGCAAATTGCTCAACAGATACGTCCTGTTGCGTACACAGACCGTTAAGTTGTTCTCTGTAGACTCTTATCGCATATTTTCGGTAAAAACTTTAAACAATTGTCGTTTTGAGCTTATTATAATCTTTTGATTTCAAGCAAGTGAGCTCTGCGCTAATGAAATGTTGCGCGGCTTCATGTCTTCTAAATTTAACATTTGATAACTTCTAGGAATCACTTTATGAACCCAACAGGGCAACCTCTTCGAGTTTCCGAAAGCATGCTTTCACATCTTCCTCGCTTTTGCCGGCCGCTGTGGCCGAGCGGTTCTAGGCGCTTCAGTCCGCAACCGCGCTGCTGCTACGGTCGCAGGTTCGAATCCTGCCTCGGGCATGGATGTGTGTGTTGTCCTTAGGTTAGCTAGGTTTAATTAGTTCTAAGTCTAGGGGGCTGATGACCTCAGATGTTAAGTCACATAGTGCTTAGAGCCATTTGAACCATTTGAACCATTCTCGCTTTTCCCACTGAAAACTGTTAACGATAACAATAAGGAGAAAATCTTTATTGAGCCACTGCATGACCTATCATTTGTCAAGTAATGAGGGAAGCAATGCCCTCTTTTGTCTGCTTTTAACTCCTAAATCTCTCTTCGTAATTCGTTCAATACAGTCTGACGATCAGCCGTGTTGCTCTGAATTCTTCCATTTTGACCAGTCTACGCCAACGAATCACTCAACGGCAGGAAAAACTATTATAAATCCATCGCTATCCTTTGTATTATAGCCAAAGTTGAGCAGGCCAAGCTGAATTCCAGCGTTGGATGTCCCGGCGTTGTCGGAATGATGCAGATTAGGCAGTCCACTGCTTGGCCATCTCTCCGGCAGGAACTCGGGACTTCTGAGGAGTTCACGCTTCGCTGCACCTCCCCAGGATTGTATGATTTCCAAAATTTATCTCATGCTGACACAACTTCTGTAATGGTTTATCCTCGACTGAAGACACTACGTGCAAATTATTAGGTAATTTAGACATTGGATTTATAAGGATCAGAAATACACGAACACCGAGTACCATTTTATTCCCCAACACAGATTACAACTGCGCCAACGGGTCATCACCGTGTCTATCGCCTTAGCCCGAATAATTACAGACTTATCGAGTAAGACTATCACTTCGACGATCCTCGTTTAGTTAAACAGCTTTTCAGCTGTTTACCACGCGCTGATGGCCAGCGACGAAGCTGTGGAGGCTTTCTACGGCGGGCGTCCATTTGGTACAGACTATAGACGCAAGTAGTTGTCGGTGTTTCCGTGACGGTGGCAGCTACACGCGCGAATGCGTACGAGTTGCTGCATACGTGCCTTCAAACGTTACATAGAGTTTTTGAAATATATACAATGTTGTTCAAATTATATATCCAACGTTTATCGTGAATACTAGATATGGAACGAGTACCTAATTAACTAAGTAACTGTGCCCCTAGCATGATAAACAAAATTTTTTGCTGCAGGAATACTTAGCACGGGGGAACTTGCATTAACGATTATTTGGAGCTAAGACAAAACGTTTATTGCTCTCAGGTGCGGACGAAACGGCAGCGACGCTGCGGAAGATAACGCGTGTCGAGAACACCTGTGTTAATTACGAAAACGTATTCAAGAGTTCCCTCAGTTTTGCTGAAACTTTTTGATTCAGGCTCGTTTATACTTTTATATGTATTTAATTAACTAAGAAAGAACTGCGCAGTACAATATATGACGAGATTTTTTTATTATTTCTTTTTCCAATTCGGCAGAAAGCTTTTTCTAAATTAAATTAAACTCTTTATTCCCGTTAACTTGCTTATCAGAAGAAAAACACGAGTAATTTACTTACACGGGGCTGTAAGTGTACGCAAGCGGAGGAGAGGTGAATTGTGGCTGGCCGTATCTATCGCCTACGTGCCAGCGACCCTACATGTAAACATAATTTAACGTCATTTGCTCTTTTAAAGCAGGCTCAAAGGAATGAGTCTATTGTCTGAATGCGTGCGCTTGTTGCCGAGGGTGAGCGGAACGCAGGGGGAGAACACAGGGGGGCTCCTTCACACATTTTCTTCTTTTTAAAACGGTGGCCAAATCACCAATTCAAAACAATTTTCTCGGTTCTTCATTGAAATTTGTATTTGCAACGTGAGCGATAAAGGCACTTTCACTGAAGAGAGAACCGCTGTTAATTACGATATGTATACATGAGCTGACAAATCACATCAGTAGTTCTACTGGGCTCTTCGCAGACGACAGTTTCATACAGCGAGACGACGTTGATAGGAAGTTTGTTGCGAACTGAAGACAAACCTGCGGATGATCAGCGCCTGGAGCAAATATTAGCAGCTTACTCTAAAACTAAATAAATGTAATTGATGGTCGTAATTAGACAGAAAAATCCGATATCCTGTTGACTACGCGATCGGCGACCAGTCACTGGAAGCCGTCACTACTTCTAAGTGTCACAGGGTTCGTTTCTGGAATAGTTTACAGTGGAACGACCGCAAAAATCTAACCCATCTGCAGGGAGATGCCAGAATCTGATTTATTGTAAGAAAGCTGAGGAGGTTGAAAGGATACAGTACCGCCCGACATTGAAAATAGGTACAACATTCTTCGTTATTCTTGTCAGAACAACATATTTTTTGTAATAATAACTCAATTTCACTCAATACACTTAAGCCGGATACCAGTGTAGGAAATAAGGACAATTTATTTATTTAATTGATCACATGTGCACTCCCACAAAATAAATCCCTATATCCGGTTTGGTGAGATCTGCGAAATGAATGAATGTATGGTCGTCTGCTAACCGCAGATAGTGAATGTGCAATATATGATCATCTTTGAGACGGTCCTTTGGTCACCTTTGGTGGAACCAAAGAGATGAAATTTACCTGAGCTTTGAGCGCCTGAAATGTGGCTGACCAATACAGTAGCAAGGTGCTCCCCCACTTCGGCAAAGGTGCGAGCTGACCTGAAGAACGGCCATGATTTGAGCACTCCGGTGCTGGATCTTGTGTTGGTAAGACCTGTCTTAGGTGTGCTCCATAAAGACAAAAGAGTGGAGAGAAGGGTATGCATGTGGAATACTTAAGAGTAGTTTGGAATAATAATTTCTCTATTTCAGGAACTTTTGTGGGGAGAATTAAATGTCAGGCAGGTAATATTAAGGGGATCGTAGTAATCTTCGGAAGTGACCAACAGTCACAATGAAACCACGTGTAGCAATAAGTTGAAATACTTCCATGTGCTTAAGTTAAGCTGAATTACTGGCGTGTGTACTATAAGTTGGAAATATTTAAGAAATGGCGTGTGCAGGACTTAAAATTAGAAACGAGTACTTCCACGTGGTGAGTACTGTGTGAGTCTCAATCTGTGTATGAGACAAAGGATAAAGAGAAGTACTCGTCCATGGTATCAGTTGAGGACTCGCGTGTGTGACGAATATGTTCTTAATATTACTTTGCGTGTTATGTTTCCGTGTGACGCTGGATTCAAACTCTAATACTCTGAGAGAGAAGTAAGGTGAGTCAGCCGTCTATCCGGCAACGACATTTGGCTTGCATTGCACAGGAAGGCGTATACATATCCTCCAGAGTTCGTAGTATGAAAGAAAAGTTACGAAGTGGGGCAGTGTCGTGTGAAACTGGGATGAATACTAATTGAAGTGGGAAAGCTGAAAGTGAAGTGATTCTAACGTTGTGACTATTCTTTGTGATGTATGTTGCCAGTGTGATGTACTTCATGTAATTTAAGTATGTGTGGTTTGCATGGGAGAGTAGCCAGATAGGTTCAGAGGCAGTGGGTCATGCATGTTCCTTTTTGTACCGCTCGGTCTGGAGGAAGTTTTCGTGATGATGGGTGTGAGAGTCGAAGTTTGAGATACAGCAAAAGATCCACCATCCTATCCAGAAAGTGCACTGTAGCATTAAATAATTACGAGACCATAAGATAGAGAATCACCAATGTAAAGCCATGCCCACTGGGCGGAGTTTCTCACGTGTAATTGTTGTAGAAAATATAACGGTGTGTTTAGGTTATAGAATTTATCGGAATAAAAAAAAGATCGTGAAAAGAAAAAGATTGGTGGCCTTTTCCTTCGAATAGTATGTTGTCATGATATCCAGAATTTATAATGTGTGCGCCATTCATATTCAGTGCGATGGCCACGTGTTGATCAAAGCCGTTGGGTAAGAAAGAAAATGTGGTATTGCCAGTGCGTAGTGAACAGTCAGAGTTGTTTAAATTACTACTAGTCAGAAGTGCGTTATCCGTTTCCGTTGCGTAATATTCAAACAGGAGAATAATTTGTAACTTGGTTGTGGGTACCAGAGCTCATGTTACTTGATAAATAAGAATGAATCCACTCGCTTGGCAGACCACTCATCTTGCAGGCCTGACTGCTTGATGCCACAGTATGAGCAAGGCATGTGGGTGCCTCTCAAGGTGTGTTCATGCATCAAAGAGGTCACTAACAAGACCATCGTTGGATCAGTTCTTTAGTATTGTTCTTCTGGCGGTGACCCTTACCATGTTGTATTAATGGAAGAGACAGAGAATATTCAAGGAAAAGCCTCATGATTCGTAGTGGGTTTGTTTCGTCGGCATGAGAGTGTCACGCAAATGCTCAACGAACTGCAGTGGCAGACGTTACAAGAAAGACGTCGCGGCTCACAAAATTCCGAGAACCCACCTTCTAAAAGGAGTCAAGAGACATATCAGTCCCTCCAATATAAATCTTGTGTAATAACTATGAAGGCGTGTGGGGTAGCCGCGCGGTGTAGGCCGTCTTGTCACGGTCCGCGCGGCTCACTCCCTCGGGCCGGGCGTGGGTGTGGGTGTTGCACTTAGCGTAAGTTAAAGTTAGATTAAATAGTGCGTAAGCTTAGGGACCGATAATCTCAGCAGTTTGGCCCCGTAAGACCTTACCACAAATTAAAAAAAAAAAAAAACTACGGAGTTAAATTAGAGAATCTGCCCCTTAGCAGAGTGGTCAGCGCATCTGGCTACTGCGCAGCGGGCCTGGGTTCGATTCCCGGCCGCGTCGGAGATTTTCTCTGTTCGGTGACTGGCTGTTGTGTTGTGTTCATCACCATCATCGACACGTATGTCGGCCATTGTGGTGACAATCGGAGAGACTGGCAACTCGGCTCCCAGGTGGGGACTCCCTAGCATCAATGCCATACGACCTTTTCGTTAGAGAAATTTTGGCTCATACAGAAAAGCATTGATAGTCTTTCATCTCCTGAAAGTAGGTGATCATACGATTGGTGAGTCTTCCAGAGCTCATTCGGGTCATATGTCCATAAAACATAATCCTTCATTTCCGTGTGGTATCGGTTACCTTCTCTATGTGGGAATACAGTTCATGATTATGACGTCTTCTATATTCCCCATTCTCTTTTATGGGACTTAAGATCTTTCTCAAAATCTTCCTTTCCTTGGCCTTCAGTTTTTCGATTAGGCCATTTTTGTTCATTACTAGGCATCCAGAAGCGTACAAGACTTCCGGACAGATAACACTATAGTAATGCCTTAACTTTGCATTGAACGATACTGATATTATGTTATAGATGTTTTTTGTTAAATGGGATGCCAGTGAAACTAATATTATTGTGCTTTAGTTTTCATTAAACAGAATTACTGTTTTAATTTTTAATTTTTTCAATTTTAGTATCGATAACTCGGTCAACGATTATACAAAGACAGGAAGCAAAATTTGCAATCTTCATTATTAATTGTTAGGCGCATAAATCTTTATATAAATAATTATTTCCAAAAAACATTATGTAAATTGTACCTGAAAAGTAATTTCTCTTAAGACAGCCATAATAAAATTCATTTGAGCTACATCCTGTTCTGGAAGGATCTGAAAGCTATGTTCGTAAGAGTTAGAGAAATATTAGGCGCCAAACATGCCCTAATAGTTTGAGTTGTTATCGAGATTGGTTAATGTAAGTATCAAGTTCGTTTTTGTTGTTTTGAAATGTTACACAGTGCATTTATTTAACAAGTGGTGCTGTAGAAAGTACCAAGAATATATGAATAAATACCGATGATGTCAAGAAGCAACAATATTCCAGCGACTTTTACTGAAACAAAAAACCTTGGACCTCTTCACTAGCCGGCCGCAGTGGCCGAGCGGTTCTAGGCGCTTCAGTCCGAAACCGCGCGACTGCTACGGTCGCAGGTTCGAATCCTGCCTCGGGCATGGATGTGTGTGATGTCCTTAGGTTAGTTAGGTTTAAATAGTTCGAAGTTCTAGGGGACTGATGACCTCATATGTTAAGTCCGGTAGTGCTCAGAGCCATTTTGAACCTCTTAATTAGAAAACGTAAACAGGAACCGATACCCTAGTCTACGAGACAGCCATAGCAAGGTAAGTAACATTTATCTGCTAATATAATGTTTCTGCCCTTATGAAATTACATAAACGTTGGCAACAGTAGATTAGTTAGTTCAACGTACGATATTTACTTTCTGCACATCTACGAATATTCTGGTAGTAAGAGATATGTAACATTATGGATGGAAAATTTTGGACTGCAAATAAATCTCCAGGAAGGGATTGTAAGGTGTACACGAGGATTTCGTATATAAAATTAGATACCTTTATTACTACAGTTAAGGATTTACGCGTGCTGGGGTGAAATTCATTGTAAAACCAGGGGGAGCAATAATTATTTCAGCATCTTTCACATGTTATAATTAACCCATTTGTTACAGTTACCTGGTTGTTTTAAAGTTTCTATAGTAAAATAGACTTGGTTTACATCTATAAAAGGTTCTCTCTCATCTCACAGTATGGCAGCAAACCAAGCGTAACACGTCATTTTGTCAAATACTGGCGAGAACAGCAGGCGTTGTACAATGGATGTATTTTGATGCAGTCTTCTCGTAATGCTTTTTCCCCTCTCTCTATGAGATAAGACCAGTTTTGAAGCTTTTTTGTCACATTCCTTAACTAAAGACAAAACCAGACATCACAGGATTGCACTGGTGGAGTTCATATGAGGGAATTCCTTTAATACTGCATGATGACAATCCTCATTCAGCCTGAAAAGTCTTGTCGTATAGTTGTGGAATTCTTTGCTCTACCACAAGTGAAATAAGAGAAAAAAATTGTTCTCCTGCATTTGCAATCCCAAATTTTGCTTTGCCTTTCCATTTCACACATTCTGTAAAAATGTTATGAAGCACAATATACTGAGCATTATTGCAGTTTATTTGCGGTGTAAGAAAGATAAAAATTGGAAATAAAAATAAAAAAAGCTGCACATGGAGACTCGACACCATGACCCTCTGGTTACCATTCTGAACTATGTCTGTCGCGCCAAACGCTGCCTGGAACCTGTGCTAACATAAATGCCTCATGCCTCGCCCGACCGCGCTAAAAATGCTAATTCTTCTAAAGGCTTGGCCATCTGGAGCTCGCACTCTTGTCACTTTCATTTCTGGCCAAGTCCTGTACATATCATAAATGTGGACGAAATCGATGATGACTAATAGGCCCGGTCCCTTTTTAAGTTCTAGCTGTTTACTTAAAGGTGGCAATAAAACTGACCGCCCCGCAAAAGTCCGGCAATCTGCACGATCTGGCAACTCTGTAGAGCGCAGAAGGGTCAGGAGAAAATGTTATCTTCCACTGGAATTGTAACAGTGTTGTATCTGCTAGTGGTCTAATGGTAAACATTGCGCAATGTACACACAAAGTGACGGGTTTCAGACCACGCCTTCCTTTATTTTGTAAGCCGCATTTCTACTGCCTACTAACGGAAACTCAAAGATAATTTGCTTCCCTTTCTAATCCACCATTGATACCAAAACATTCAACGAAAGAGCTCGTGGTTGCGCCAAGATCCGAACAGTTTAACCTAGACAGTAACTTCTCCATACAGCCTCAAAAGCTGCTACCGGCTACCGTCAGACCAGGTGAAGGTTCCACGGTGCATACTGGACACATTTCTGCTCTCACTTTGGTAAGCACAAAACTGTTCCTTATTTTTGGTTGATTTTATGCACGAATTGGGCCTTGCCGCAGTGGATACACCGGTTCCCATGAGATCACCAAAGTTAAGCGCTGTAGGGCGTGGTCGGCACTTGGATGGGTGACCATCCAGGCCGCCATGCGCTGTTGCCATTTTTCGGGGTGCACTCAGCCTCGTGATGCCAATTGAGGAGCTACTCGATCGAATAGTAGCGGCTTCGGTCAATAATACCATCATAACGACCGGGAGAGCGGTGTGCTGACCCCACGCCCCTCCTATCCGCATCCTCCACTGGGGATGACACGGCGGTCGGATGGTCCCGATAGGCCACTCGTGGCCTGAAGTCGGAGTGCTTTTTTATTCACGAAATAACTTCGATAAAACTGAATAAACACTATACAGCACTACAACATGCCTGAGTTGCTGCGAGTGTTCCTATCAAGTGCTATTTTACTATCTGAAGTACAACTATTTGTCTTGGTTCAAATGGCTCTGAGCGCTATGGGACTTAACTTCTGAGGTCATCAGTCCCCTAGAACTTAGAACTACTTAAACCTAACTAACTTTAGGACATCACACACATCCATGCCCGTGGCAGGATTCGAACCTGCGACCGTAGCGGTCGCGCGGTTCAAGACTGTAGCGCCTAGAACCGCTCGGCCAAGTATTTGTCTTGAAGTTATGTGTTGAAATTTGCATACTTCAATCTTATAAAAATTGATTAAGCATTATAAAATAGTGGCATCTGGAAACAGGTCTAACATTCTTCGTGTTGAATTTAATGAAGGGGTCTAGGCCGTGGAGGTAGCTCGAAATATTTGTATCGTGTTTAGGAGGAGTGCTATCCCATAAATTACGTCAGAAAAGGATTTTCTTATTTGTATGGTATGAATTATTTTCCACATTCAGGAAGTCGCGGTAACTGACATATTTGACGAATTTAGACATTTGCATTCAACAGGCTAGGTGCAGAGATTGGGTGCAGTACTCACACATGTCCGATTCAAAGGAGTAAAAATCAAAGGTGTGGCTATTACTACATTTTCACTCGAACGTCATGAGTTCACTCATTGAGAATTCATATGCAGTATCCTTACTGGTGACGAGTTATGATACATTCGTGTTAATTTATTGACAAGAAATTAGTGGCTGGGCCCTATCAAAAGACATCTCTTCGAGTAAACGACAGTCTGAGCAGATAATAGTTTGCATCTAGTGACGCAAATAAGGCCCAAAAGTAGAGTTTCCATCGCAGCTGACATTTCCGCCAATAACTGAGACACCATCCGGTTGCAGCATAAGAGGAACAACCAACAAAACTGCATCAGTTTATAACACTCAAGCGTCTGCTACTGCCGTACCATAACCTTAAAGCTGGAAACAGTTTGCGAAATAAAACTATTTTGTTAAAGCAATTATGGTATAAAGCAACAGAGCAGTGTTACCCTCTGAGAGGAATTTTGTTATGTTGACCGTGTTGTTCCTAACGGAGGTGGCTTATCGGAAATGAAAGTCAGAATTACGTAAATATTTGAACAGTAACAAACAAAATTTTGCCTATCTGCACTGTTTAACGGATAGCGAAAACGGTCGCCAGCCTAACTAGGCAAGAGAATGATTAACATTCTCCTTCAAGAAAATAGTTATTAGTAACTTTAATGGATAAACACAACCTTTACTTTGTCACACGCGAGTGCAGTGAACTCTGACACATACATATGTTTACGGTAAGATTGAAACTAACAGTTAGAGCAGCACAAACTATTTGCAAACTTATAACAGATACCGAAACACACTATTATTTTCAGGGCTTACACAAACTGAATGGTCTTTATAACGTTATTATTACTATTCACTGCAGAATCATTAATTGGATATAGGTTAAGTCTCTCTCTCAGTTAAATACTTTACTATTTAAAACGAAAGTTAGTTGGAATTCACTACCAGGTTGCTTCTCACTATCATTTGAATAAAGAAATTATGGTTTTCTTAATTAGTGGTCTTCCCATTACTTGTTACCCAGCATTAACACGATAGAAAAACTGTGGATCCTGTTATATTATTAATATGCGCTTCCAATACCCAAGAGAGACAAACACTTAGCAAACATGGGTATGTAACTTTTCACAACTGCAGTTTTCCACTTTTACTACATTGAGAGACAAAATTAACATACACTCCTGGAAATTGAAATAAGAACACCGTGAATTCATTTTCCCAGGAAGGGGAAACTTTATTGACAAATTCCTGGGGTCAGATACATCACATGATCACACTGACAGAACCACAGGCACATAGACACAGGCAACAGAGCATGCACAATGTCGGCACTAGTACAGTGTATATCCACCTTTCGCAGCAATACAGGCTGCTCTTCTCCCATGGAGACGATCGTAGAGATGCTGGATGTAGTCCTGTGGAACGGCTTGCCATGCCATTTCCACCTGGCGCCTCAGTTGGACCAACGTTCGTGCTGGACGTGCAGACCGCGTGAGACGACGCTTCATCCAGTCCCAAACATGCTCAATGGGGGACAGATCCGGAGATCTTGCTGGCCAGGGTAGTTGACTTACACCTTCTAGAGCACGTTGGGTGGCACGGGATACATGCGGACGTGCATTGTCCTGTTGGAACAGCAAGTTCCCTTGCCGGTCTAGGAATGGTAGAGCGATGGGTTCGATGACGGTTTGGATGTACCGTGCACTATTCAGTGTCCCCTCGACGATCACCAGTGGTGTACGGCCAGTGTAGGAGATCGCTCCCCACACCATGATGCCGGGTGTTGGCCCTGTGTGCCTCGGTCGTATGCAGTCCTGATTGCGGCGCTCACCTGCACGGCGCCAAACACGCATACGACCATCATTGGCACCAAGGCAGAAGCGACTCTCATCGCTGAAGACGACACGTCTCCATTCGTCCCTCCATTCACGCCTGTCGCGACACCACTGGAGGCGGGCTGCACGATGTTGGGGCGTGAGCGGAAGACGGCCTAACGGTGTGCGGGACCGTAGCCCAGCTTCATGGAGACGGTTGCGAATGGTCCTCGCCGATACCCCAGGAGCAACAGTGTCCCTAATTTGCTGGGAAGTGGCGGTGCGGTCCCCTACGGCACTGCGTAGGATCCTACGGTCTTGGCGCGCATCCGTGCGTCGCTGCGGTCCGGTCCCAGGTCGACGGGCACGTGCACCTTCCGCCGACCACTGGCGACAACATCGATGTACTGTGGAGACCTCACGCCCCACGTGTTGAGCAATTCGGCGGTACGTCCACCCGGCCTCCCGCATGCCCACTATACGCCCTCGCTCAAAGTCCGTCAACTGCACATACGGTTCACGTCCACGCTGTCGCGGCATGCTACCAGTGTTAAAGACTGCGATGGAGCTCCGTATGCCACGGCAAACTGGCTGACACTGACGGCGGCGGTGCACAAATGCTGCGCAGCTAGCGCCATTCGACGGCCAACACCGCGGTTCCTGGTGTGTCCGCTGTGCCGTGCGTGTGATCATTGCTTGTACAGCCCTCTCGCAGTGTCCGGAGCAAGTATGGTGGGTCTGACACACCGGTGTCAATGTGTTCTTTTTTCCATTTCCAGGAGTGTATGTAAGATACTGACTCACCTTCTGCGATTTACAACAGGTAGTAATGTGATCATTTACTAAGCGAGACTTTATAAGCCTCAGTCTTAAGAACTTTTAAGTTGAAGTTGGCAACAACACATTAATAAGCAGTTTTACTAGGAAAATTATTTTCATCAAGCATCATTAACTTTAACTCACTCTCTTTCCACATTAACTTTAACTTTCTTTTTACTATGTTCAAGAGGCATCAATTAGCAAAACACTGGGCTTTAATGTTCTTTCAGTAAGGACACTCGGATATCACTTTAGTTCAAACGGAGAGGAACCTGAGAGGTGTTATGATGAGGAGAAAAATCAAGGTAGGTACATAAATTCAGATAGAAATTACCTTATATTTGAGCACAATAACACATCCATTAAGCTGATCGTTCACTGTACATCATTATAGCATTCCGATGCAATGATTGCGCAATGTGATGGCAACTGCATGTTGGTAGGTGGAATTGCAGGCAGAATTGCTGGACTCTGTCATTTCTTGGTGGCGATGATAGATACAAATTCCAGAATAGTTCCAGCTATTTATCCGTCCATCCGAGGCATTGGAAAGTAGCAGAAAAAGCCTCTCTCGGAACCAGCACTATGCAACTTTTGCATGGCAGTTCTCAGTTTCGTCGTTCGTCCCCGACTGATAGCTCGTCCCCGACTGACTCTTGTTCCACCTTTTCCACCTAGGCCAACCACAATTTGCACGAGCTACACAGTTCCGTTCCCGAGGGGAACCACAACAACTTGTACATACAGAATAACTAAGAACCCTAAGTGAGGATCAGCAGTTTACATAACAGCAACCAAATTCATTCAATAAAACAGAACGTTTGCCCATATAGATATTTCTACAAAAAATTATTCATTCAGAAATTACAATTATATACAGTAAGTTTTGTTCCCTCCAAATGGAACAAAGAATTTAAGTAACAGATACACTACATTGCACAGAATCAAATCATGACATCAAAGTTTTAACAAAGAAAGGAGTATACAATTCTGTGTTATCGATTCAATCAAACACATTTACAGAAGCTCAACGAAGTAACATTACATAAACAAAAGCAAAATAAATCAATAGAGTACTAGAGTTATGGTGTTACAAGTTGTCGCTACTACACGATAATGCACACTACTGATTCCACACTAATGCATCTGATCTTGCACCTCAAATGTCTACCTTTCCCGCTCTTTATAGAACAAACGTCGTGAAAATTGCTTTCCAGGCGAAAATGTACTTCAAACCTGTTTTGACGACATCTTCAACACCGAACGAGCAGATTTCTGCAGGAGTGGAATCAGTAAACTACCTGAGCATTATCATTTTTTTAAATAGTGTTAGGAATATATTGTTGATTATTAACGTCGCTCGTATGTTTGCTGTTGTGTTCAGTAAAATAATAGAAAAACGCTATAAACACTATACTAAAAAAATTAAAACTTAAGACGAAAGTCTGTTTGAATAAAACATAAAGTATGTGTAACGTGACACTGTCCAAATCGACCGATATTTGTGAGATATTAAAAACTTTGAACTTCAGAATGATCTGTGTTCACGTGGTGTCCCGTGTCACACTCAAGTAGTATGGAAATTTGGCAGCTGGAGTAGATGCATAAAGAAGCCCAGTAGGAAATTATTCCGTACCACAATTTCATAAATATTTGTTTAATTTAATTTAATTTAATTTATTTACTTAATCTGATCTGATTAGAGCCATCAGACCCTTTCTTACATCGGACCAGTGTTTCACACATCTTCTTCTCATGGCATTACAACACTGTGTGGGTTTTAGCCTCATCAACAAGTTTCTTCCATTCTGCCCTCTCCAGCGCGGTTCTCCGCCATCCTCGGACTCGGGAGATTTTATATCTTCTTCCACATCATCTATCCACCGTTTTCGTGGCCTTCCTCTCTTTCTTCTACCGGCTGGGCTCCATTCAAAATTCTTTTTAGTTGTTCTCCCTGTATTCATCCTGAGGACACGCCCAAGCCAGGCTATTATTCTACTTTTTATAATTTTTATGACGTCAGCTCCTTGTATGAGGCGGTCCAGCTCAGTATTCGTTCTAGATCTCCAGAAACCATTATTATCCTGAACTGTCCCATACATCTTACGCAGCTCTCTACTTTCAAATATCCTGAGCTGTTGCTTATCAACACTCTTTAGCATCCATATTTCGCATCCGTAGGTTACAACTGGCCAGATCATGGCCTTATTTAGTTGCAGCTTCAGCTGCCCATTTAATAACCTCGAGGCCAACAATTTCTTAAAAGTGTGGAAGAAATTACCACTTAGGATGCGCAGTTTTATTTCAGTTGACATGGAATTTGTGCTGTTAATATTAGAGCCCATATAGTCAAAGTTCTGCACATGCTCAAAAGTGAAACCGTCTGCTGATAGTCTATCCAAGCTATTATTTCCTTCTTGGTGAAATTCATGTGCTTAGTCTTTGTTTCATTTATAGAAAAACCTCTAGATCCTGTGGCTTCTTTCAGCTCACATATTGTCCTCTTTAGTGATACCCTTCTTCTGCTAATAACTGCTACATCATCAGTATATGCGCATATCTGAGTCGACTTTGTGCCTACGTAACCAGATGGCATGGCTGCTTCGAGAGTCAGTTTGAAAAGCATTGTAGCGAGTGCGTCCCCTGGTCTGACTCCCTTACTAATGCTCAACGAATTAGCCAGTTCTCCACCCACTCGCACTGCAGCCTTGGAACCAGCCAATGTTTCCTGAATAAGTGGGACATACATCGTGGTATACCAAGCAGCAGCAAATCATTTAGGATTTGTGCTCTATCTACATTATCAAAGGCCTGCTTGAAGTCTGGGTAGAGGTTATGAAGCTCAATGTTATACTCATATGTCTTTTCATGTATTTGCCTCAGCACAAATATACGGTCTGTTGTTGATCTATTAGGCCGAAATCCACACTGACACTCCCACAGAATCTCTTCTGCATATGGTGCTAACCTGTTGTAGATAATACTAGCGAAGATCTTATAGGTTACATTCAGCAGGGTAATTCCTCGGTAATTTGAACAACAGGTCTTGTCTCCTTTCTTGTGTCTTGGTTGGCCCATTCTTCTGGGATTCTTTCCTGATTCCATATCAACTTAATAAGTCTGTGGAGCCGCTTATTAAGGTCGTTTCCCCCAATGTTTAGCATTTCTGCAGCATACAGTTCCTTTTTTTACATCATAGTTACCTAAGAAATACCGGTTTTAGTAGGACAAATAGTATTGAAATGATCTGAGTGTCTATCGAGAAAACGTGAGTAAATAACATGGCTCTGAGCACTACGGGACTTAACATCTGTGGTCATCAGTCCCCTAGAACTTAGAACTACTTAAACCTAACTAACCTAAGGACATCACACACATCCATGCCCGAGCAGGATTCGAACCTGCGACCGTAGCGGTCACGCGGTTCCAGACTGAAGCGCCTAGAACCGCACGGCCACACCGGCCGGCAGTAAATAATACTATGAACTAATAACGTGAATTCTGGTAGTACTTCTACTACTGCTGCTGCTGCTGCTACTATTATTATTAATAATAATAACAGTAATGACAATAATAATAATGATAGTGGCAGATATAAAAAGAAATTATAGGTGTACAAAAGAGATGTTTTCTGACATAGCGAGTTCTGGGAAAGGAGACTGCACCAGCTAAGGATACTGGGAAATGAGGAAGACCTGGCTGGAAAGAAACATGTGCAGGAGTAACGAGTGCATACAGGGACAATGGTAGTCATTACTGTTACTTCAGTAGATACGTCATTAACTGTCTTCTGAAGCTGGATATATTACTCAGTTCTCTAATATAAATAACATTGTGTATTTAGAAAAAAACAAAATTATGTCAGAAGAAGCAGAAAAAGGCGTTATCAAATGTGCAGTATCGTAAGTTTTTCACCCTTACCGTGTAGGGTACTGGAAGTAGTGGGATGACTTATGATGGGGAAAGTTTCTTAATGTTTCCTTATTGATTTTCGATCTGGCTGCTTGTGTCTCTGCCATAGAAGAAGTGAAAAAACTGGTCTCCATCGAGACAGGAAAAGAGACCCAATACAGGCTTCACATCACAACACGACCCCGTTTTCACAGAGATAGTGAAGAGCTGTAGCATTCTTCTTTCCCTTCTTGTCCCATTGGTGGGAGGACTGATAAATCACAACGTAAAAGATGAGATTAGTAGCAATTTGCAAGTAGAACGACCTTCCTGGATTCAAAACCGTGTATTGATAACCTGAGGTCACACCTGAAGCGAAAATCACTCAGATTTTTCAATGGAAAGTACAAGAAAATATCAGATGAATTTAGCAGGATACTTCTGTGCCATCCGGCAGTAACTCAACAGTCGGCAGATGTATTCTTCGTTGTTATCCAGGTTGTGTTATGCTTTCAGAAGAAATAATTCGTTGCCTTGGATAAAACGTTTCTTGAGTGGGCACAAGAGTGACAACAAGGAATAATTCGTTGCCTTGGATAATACGTTTCTTGAGTGGGCACAAGAGTGACAACAGTTTGCATTTGAAAGACACGGTAGCCGACGATCAGACTATCAAAAGTATATGTCAATGAGTTTTATTCGCATTTCATTCACTAGGTTTAGGATCTAGAGCAAAGTTACTGGTGATACTGAAGTGCACCGACTGTAAACTAAACTTCATAAATAGATAACTGTCACCATTTTTTTTTCTTTATCTATTTTAAACGTACTGAAAAATTAATTCACCAGATACGAATTGCATTTCTGGAGAATCTTCAGTGGCTATGCTGTAAACATTATAAGTAGACAACCTGTCTTTTGATAATTACAGAATCAGAAATTGTTTTTCCTAACAACTTTGTCATTGCAGCTATCCCCAAAATAGAGGAACACAAATGAAAAGGCAACAACACGACATTGATTGTAAAACGTGAATATCCACAGACAGACTTTGTAAGCTATGAATTAAATAATGTTCCAAATCAACAACGACCGTAAAAGTCAGTTCAAAAAGGAGAAAATCAATCTAGCAAATGTGTGCAATGCAAGTTCGATTACAACTTCAGCTAACATGTAAGGAGAAGTAGTTTCCATCAGAACGTGGAACAAGGGACTCAAAACGCTGAGATTAATGTCTAGAATAAGTCATCCTTAAGCAACACACTCATTCAGTCTATAAACACTGAAAGAACGACAAGCGTCATGTACTGGTAATGATTACAACATAACACCTGCTGATACTTCGTCAATAAAAGCAAAAAGCGTCTAACAATAGTTCACCAAGCTGAGTACGGTGAAAATTTTGTATGAATTGTCTCACAGTAAGTGCAGAGTGTTATTAATTTAGTCCTTGATGCTTCCATAGAAACGAAGTCTCTAGTCTATTTCAGAATTCATATGAGAATTATCCTGGTGTCATGTGATGGTACAGATGAGCAGACGACTCTAGTTTTTGTAGAGACTGTTCATATCCGCTGATTCATGACGCTAAGACTACCACTACTTAAATATAACAATGGCCATTGTAAGCCAGTTTAGAGCACAGACTTAATTCTTGCCTGTGAAACAACTGCTCAACAGTGCGTGAGCAGCATTGATACTTACATATAACACAACTCATTATACGCCAGTTAATCGCAGCAAAATGCCCTATGATTGCATCTTTCTGCCAGTGATTTAATTTCTTTCTGTGAATGGCTCATAAATTATGACACTGGACACAGATTTATACCTACTTTATGGGCTTCTTGTTGTCAGCTTTGTGACTGGCTATTCTGCTGTTGCTCTGAAGATTAATACTTAAGATAAATAAGAATAGTCTGTGTGGTGAACATCCAATATTTCCATTCCTCCAACTCCACTATTGAAAAAAGTAGTGAAAATAAGTGGCAGAAAATCACCTATCAACTAATAACAGAGTAATAATTAGTGAAGGTTGTCAATGTCCATCACTCGATTATAAGAGGTACCTTTCTTATCTACACAGTACTGCAGAATGAATTCAAGGGATTCTTAGGATTCCGTTATTTAATTTCGTTGTGTTCATTTTATATTACAACAGAGAAGGAGGAAGAACATCTAACTTTAAATATACTTTTCCAGTGAGATTTGAATCTATAGCTATAGTTGCAGTAGCAGACAGCTATTGAGACATCATTACGGTGAAACTTTCTTTTTCTGACGTGATTTGTCTGGTGGCACTCGCCCAAAACACGATTCAAGTGTTTCTGCCACGTGTACAAGTATGAAACCGGAATTTCCCTATAGGTGGTGCTAGTCGTAAGTGTAGTGCCCGAGAGACCGCGTCTGCAGCGCGATCTGCTTCCGTGTAACGGCTGACGACGAATGTCAACACACAGTAAGCCAAGTTCCATTCATCGGTATCTGTTTCAAACCTGTAAACATGTCGAGTTCTGTGCCTATAAACTACAATTTGCGGACAGCATTGATTTTCTGTTATAATTTGAAGAAAACTGATGCAGAATCGCATCGAATGCTTGTCGAAGCTTTCGGCGAACATGCTCTTGGGAAACCACAGGGTTTCGAGTGGTTCAAAAAATACAAAAGTAGTGATTTTGATGCGAGAAACGACGAGCGCCGAAAAGCGCTGAAGAAGTTCGAAGGCAACGAATTGCAGGCCTTATTGAACGAAGGTGATGCTCAAGCTCAGCAGGAACTTGCGGGACAATTGACTGTTATGCAGAAAGCCGTTTCTCTTCAGGTGAAAACTATGGGAAAGGTGCAGAAATTGGGAAAATGGGTTCCGCGTGAACTGAATGAAAGCCAGCAAGCAGCTCGGAAGACCACTTGTGAAATGCTGCTCTCCAGACAGAAAAGAAAGTCGTTTCTCCATCGAATAGTAACAAGTGATGAAAAATTGATATATTTTGAGAACCCTAAACATCGTAAGTCATGGGTGAATTCAGGCAAATCATCGACATCCAAGGCAAGACCAAATCGCTTTGGAAAGAAGACAATGCTCTGTGTTTGGTGGGACCAGGAGGGTGTCATCTATTATGCGTTGTTAAAACCTGGTGAAACCGTTAACACTGATCGCTACCAACAGCAATGATCGATTTAAAGCGAGCATTACGTGAAAAACGACCGGAATATCGAGAAATGCAACACAGAGTGATAGTGTTCCATGGTAACGCCCCATCACACAGCAAAACGGGTCAGGGGAACTATCGAGGCGTTCAGTTGGGAAATACTACGGCATGCGGCTTATTCTCTAGACTTGGCTCCGTCCGATTACCATCTGTTTGCAACACTGCGACACATTCTCGCTGAACTACGCTTCAGTTCGTATGAAAATGTACGAAAATGGCTCTCTGACTGGTTCGCTTCAAAAGAAGAACTGTTTTTTTTTTTTTGTCGCGGCATTCATAGCCTGCTGGAGAGGTGGGAGAAATGTATAAATAGCAATTTTGAATAAAATATTGTTTTTCAGTTTCAAACAACAGATGCGTAATTGTTACAACCAAATTCAGCTTCTTCCGCTGCGTGTACGCCTCCATTAAACCCAAAGTGAGCATTATGTCTCAAGTGTTAGAACTTTTTCTACTTGAGACCCCATTCATAACGCTTAAACAACTCCATTAACACTGAAGCATGCAAAATCCATTCCGTAATTGCACAAGTATTAGCAGTTAGCGGCTACTGTAATACAAGGCTACTCTTCAGCATGAACAGTTCTGATCTTGAAGCAGCTACGAGCTCTTTCGTGGGACGTTTTGCTGTTACTGGTGCGTTAGAAAGTGAAGATAATTACCTTTGAGGTTTCGTGAGACTGATATCATTAGCAGACAGCCGAAATGCAGTTAAAAATAAATAAATAAAAGAAGGCGTCGAATCGAACACACGACATTGCACATTTACCGCTAGACCATTAGCAGATATAGCACTGTAACAACTCGGGTGGTGGACAACACTTTCTCCAGACACTTCCACATCCTTCAATGTTGCCAGATCGTGCAGATGGCCGGACTTAGAATTCTGGGAGCTGGCCAGTTTTATTGGCACCTCGAGTGGACAACGCAGTCTTAGAATCTGCGGTGGCCAGGTTTTATGTCGAGGACTGTACCTTGTTAATACTGGCTCGGCAATGTGCCAGGATACGTAATTAGATGGGAGATGATGAAGCTGTTGGATTCGAGTTTGCGACATGTGTAGGATGTACTGAGGTGCTCAGTGAATTCAAATTAAACACACAGCCCACATGACATCATACAAAGGTGTTGCAGGCAATATAAAACCTAAAAAAAATGTAAATGTTGTATGGCGTTATTGGCAGGGATATCCCACAGATAGGGCTCAGCTGCCTGTCGGAAAGAGTGTTCAACACTCCACACATTTGCCTTTTCCCTTTCGAATATATGAGACTTTTGTCATGTGTGTTTAGTAGGGTATATATCTACGTCTACATACATACTACACAAGCCATCATATAGAGTGTGGACGCCTGTACCACTACTAGTTATTCGTTTTCCGTTCCACCCGCAAAAAGAGCGAGGGAAAAACGACTGTATATATGCCTCTATACGAGCCCTAATCTCTCAAATTTTGTCTTTACGGTCTTTACGTGGAATGCACATTGTCGGTTGTAGAATCGTTCAGCAGATGGCCTCAAATGCCGATTCTCTAACTTTTCTCAATACTGCTTCTTGAAAAGAAGCCATCTGAGTTGCCAATGAATCTTTGTAATACTTGCGTGTTGCCCGAACCCACTGGTAACAATCTAGCAGCCCAATTTGAATTGCTTTGATGTTTTCATTTAATCTGTCTTGGTGCAGATCCCAGACACTCAAATAGTACTCAACAATGGGCCCAACTAGTGTCGTAAATGCGGTGTCCTTCACAGATGAACCACACTTTCCTAAAATTATCCCAATCAACAGAAGTCGACCATTCGCGTTCCCAACTACAGTTCTTACATGCTCATAACATTTCATATTCCTTTGCAACGTTAAATCTATATATTTAATCGACGTGACTGTGTCGAGCAGTACACTACTAATAATGTATTTGAACATTATGGATTTGTTTTTCCTACTCTTCTGCATTAACTTACATTTATCTACATCTAGAGTTATTGCCATTTATCACACCACCTGGAAATTTTGTTTAAGTGATCTTGTATGCTCCTACAGTACTCCACCTCGACACCTTGCCATACACCAGAGCATCATCAGCAAACAGCGGCAGCCAGCCGCAGTGGCCGAGTGGGTCTAGGCGCTTCCGTCTGGAACCGCGCGACCGCTACGGTCGCAGGTTCGAATCCTGCCTTGGACATGGATGTGTGTGATGTCCTTAGGTTTAAGTAGTTCTAAGTTCTAGGGGACTGATGACCTCAGATACTAAGTCGCATAGTGCTCAGAGCCATTTAAAGCCAAACAGCGGCAGACTGCTGCTTATCCTGTCCGCCAGATCGTTTACACAACCGGCCATTAAAATTGCTACACCACGAAGATGTGCTACCGACGCGAAATTTGACCGACAGGAAGAAGATGCTGTGATATGCAAATGATACACAAACAGCAGTTGACCGGCGTTTCCTGGTGAAACGTTGTTGTGATGCCTCGTGTAAGGAGGACAAATGCGTACCATGAAGTTTCCGACTTTGATAAAGGTCGGATTGTAGCCTATCGCGATTGCGGTTTATCGTATCGTGACATTGCTGCTCGCGTTGGTCGAGATCCAATGACTGTTAGCAGAATATGGAATCGGCGGGTTCAGGAGGGTAATACGGAACGCCGTGCTGGATCCCAACGGTCTCGTATCACTAGCAGTCGAGATGACAGGCATCTTATCCACATGGCTGTAACGGATCGTGCAGCCACGTCTCGATTCCTGAGTCAACAGATGGGGACGTTTGCAAGACAACAACCATCTGCACGAACAGTTGGACGACGTTTGCAGCAGCATGGACTATCAGCTCGGAGACCATGGCTGCGCTTACCCTTGACGCTGCATCACAGACAGGAGCGCCTGCGATGGTGTACTCAACGACGAACCTGGGTGCACGAATGGCAAAACGTTATTTTTTCGGATGAATCCAAGTTCTGTTTACAGCATCATGATGGCCGCACCCGTGTTTGGCGACATCGCTGTGAACGCAAGATGGAAGCGTGTATTCGTCATCGCTATACTGGAGTATCAGCCGGCGTGATGGTATGGGGTGCCATTGGTTAAACGTCTCGGTCATCTCTTGTTCGAATTGACGGCACTTTGAACAGTGGACGTTACATTTCAGAAGTGTTACGACCCGTCGCTCTACCCTTCATTAGATCCATGGGAAACCCTACATTTCAGCAGGATAGTGCACGACCGCATGTTGCAGGTCCTGTACGGGCCTTTCTGGATACAGAAAATGTTCGACTGCTGCCCTGGCAAGCACGTGCTCCAGATCTCTCATCAACTGAAAACGTCTGGTCAATGATGGCCGAGCAACTGGCTCGTCACAATACGCCAGTCACTACTCTTGATGAACTGTGGTATCGTATTGAAGCTGCATGGGCAGCTGTACCTGTACACGCCATCCAAGCTCTGTTTGACTCAGTGCCCAGGCGTATCAAGGCCGTTATTACGGCCAAAGATGGTTGTTCTGGGTACTGATTTCTCAGGATCTATGCACCCAAATTGCGTGAAAATGTAATCACATGTCAGTTCTGGTATAATATATTTGTCCAATGAATACCCGTTTGTCATCTGCATTTCTTCTAGGTGTTGCAATTTTAATGGCCAGTAGTGTATGTGTACAGAAAATAATAGCAGTCCTGTCACACTTCCCTGAGGCACTACTGACGATACCCTTGTCTCTGATGAACACTCGACGTCGAGATGAGTGTAATGGATCTATGCATAGTGTAGTGTTATATTTGTGTTCTATCGTGATGAGAAAAAACGGAGAGGATAAAACACAGTGCTAGCGCAAAGCCTGCTCATGTCGAATAGCAGCATAGCAGCAAGGGCACTCTCGAGCTTAATGTTCCCCTCCTCCCGCCCCCCCCCCCCCCTGCCTCCCTCGGCGGACGGATCACCATCAACAGTTTCTCGCTTCATGAGACACTGCGCAGAGGGTTGGAATAATCCAGGATACTGGCGCAAATGTCGATGATTTCGAACTTCACGCCACCACCTGTCTTTCCCTTGGCGGTCAAATACTAGCAGTAAAAGCATCATTCAACACCAGGATTCGAACTGCGTTGCGTCCGAGTCGAGCACCACCGTACATGCGTGTGTTAGTGACCACGCCGACGGAGGTGTGTGAAAAAAAAAGTCTAGCCTAGGTTTGCAGTATGGATTTCGTCTTGAAATATTACGCATTCTGATGCGTTTATTAATGAGAGTGTACGCTACGATTACATACTGTTGGCGTCTGAATGCGTTGATCATGTTGACTTTTGTGTCTTTATAATAAGTGTGTTTGTTTGTTTGACATCGAAATAAGTGTCCAAGGAATAGAAAAGCAACTGGAATCACTCAACAGAGGAAAGTCCACTGGACCTGACGGGATACCAATTCGATTCTACACAGAGTACGCGAAAGAACTTGCCCCCCTTCTAACAGCCGTGTACCGCAAGTCTCTGGAGGAACGGAAGGTTCCAAATGATTGGAAAAGAGCACAGGTAGTCCCAGTCTTCAAGAAGGGTCGTTGAGCAGATGCGCAAAACTATAGACCTATATCTCTGACGTCGATCTGTTGTAGAATTTTAGAACATGTTTTTTGCTCGAGTATCATGTCGTTTTTGGAAACCCAGAATCTACTATGTAGGAATCAACATGGATTCCGGAAACAGCGATCGTGTGAGACCCAACTCACTTTATTTGTTCATGAGACCCAGAAAATATTAGATACAGGCTCCCAGGTAGATGCTATTTTTCTTGACTTCCGGAAGGCGTTCGATACAGTTCCGCACTGTCGCCTGATAAACAAAGTAAGAGCCTACGGAATATCAGACCAGCTCTGTGGCTGGATTGAAGAGTTTTTAGCAAACAGAACACAGCATGTTGTTATCAATGGAGAGACGTCTACAGACGTTAAAGTAACCTCTGGCGTGCCACAGGGGAGTGTTATGGGACCATTGCTTTTCACAATATATATAAATGACCTAGTAGATAGTGTCGGAAGTCCCATGCGGCTTTTCGCGGATGATGCTATAGTATACAGAGAAGTTGCAGCATTAGAAAATTGTAGCGAAATGCAGGAAGATCTGCAGCGGATAGGCACTTGGTGCAGGGAGTGGCAACTGACCCTTAACATAGACAAATGTAATGTATTGCGAATACATAGAAAGAAGGATCCTTTATTGTATGATTATATGATAGCGGAACAAACACTGGTAGCAGTTACTTCTGTAAAATATCTGGGAGTATGCGTGCGGAACGATTTGAAGTGGAATGATCATATAAAATTAATTGTTGGTAAGGCGGGTACCAGGTTGAGATTCATTGGGAGAGTCCTTAGAAAATGTAGTCCATCAACAAAGGAGGTGGCTTACAAAACACTCGTTCGACCTATACTTGAGTATTGCTCATCAGTGTGGGATCCGTACCAGATCGGGTTGACGGAGGAGATAGAGAAGATCCAAAGAAGAGCGGCGCGTTTCGTCACATGGTTATTTGGTAACCGTGATAGCGTTACGGAGATGTTTAACAAACTCAAGTGGTAGACTGCAAGAGAGGCGCTCTGCATCGCGGTGTAGCTTGCTCGCCAGGTTTCGAGAGGGTGCGTTTCTGGATGAGGTATCGAATATATTGCTTCCCCCTACTTATACCTCCCGAGGAGATCACGAATGTAAAATTAGAGAGATTAGAGCGCGCACGGAGGCTTTCAGACAGTCGTTCTTCCCGCGAACCATACGCGACTGGAACAGGAAAGGGAGGTAATGACAGTGCCCGGGTTCCCGGGTTCGATTCCCGGCGGGGTCAGGGATTTTCTCTGCCTCGTGATGGCTGGGTGTTGTGTGCTGTCCTTAGGTTAGTCAGGTTTAAGTAGTTCTAAGTTCTAGGGGACTGATGACCATCGATGTTAAGTCCCATAGTGCTCAGAGCCATTTGAACCATTTTTTTGTAATGACAGTGGCACGTAAAGTGCCCTCCGCCACACACCGTTGGGTGGCTTGCGGAGAGTAAATGTAGATGTAGATGTAGATGTTTGTGTGTGTGTGTGTGTGTGTGTGTGTGTGTGTGTGTGTGTGTAGCTACTCATGTTACTTTCAGCTATGTTGATAATCTGTCGTTGACAGTTGCCAGCAGTACGCACAAAGTTGGAGCGTTTCTGATCGAGACTGAGGAGCGGATATGAAACAGGCCACAATAGATTAAAGAGGTACGAGAATCTTATGGTGAAGAACTGGGTACGATAGCGAAACGTTAACTGGTAAACATGAAAACTGGAATGCATTTCACGGTTTGGTGACGCCACCGTAGCTGATCATTATAACTACCGTAAGATTCACCCCAAATTCCGTTTTCACTGTTGTATTTGCTTAAATATTTGCAGTGTTAGGTTCTGTATACAACCACTTAATTAAGCCATACACGTAACATGTGCTGATTTCAGCTCAGTTGAATACATCGGCATGCTCCTTTTGTATCATGCAGCTTTTAAAAAAAGTGTGCGCTAATTTGCTCAAACACTTCCTCCGGCCTACCTGTTAATTGGCTTAATTGGCGATGCCGTCAATCATCGAGTTCATTACAATCGCCCTTTCTGCGAACGAAGAGGCGAGCGGCGGAGCCTTTGCTGGATGGCATTCTTACCTTTCTCACGTTACTCACACTCCAAATTCGCTTTTTATTTCTATCTTAACTATTGGCTTCGTCAAATGCGCGTAGTTGAAAGAAAGTTTTACTCTGGAGAGAGAAGTAGTTAGGACATGAGCGGACAGTTTTTATTGCTCACGATAATTTAAACTATTTCCAAAGGGTGGCGGACCCTGTAAAATTAATTATTAATAAACGAAAGTAAACAGCTCGGTGGATACTTTCGAAAGCAACACATTTTAGGCTGATGCAGTCGAAAAGATTATTAGGAAATTAGCGAAGGAATTTCCAAAATTTAAAAGTAGTTGCGCGGATATTTGATGCAGGTATCACTTTTATTTTACGTAAAGTACATAAAATAAAAGTGGAACTATATTAGTGGAATTATATCAGACAGAAAATGGCCTTAAGAATAATAAACAAAAATAGTAAACTGGCCCACCGTAAAGGATTCTCGCGTTCGACGAGTCCACTTACATCATGTGAGTACGTGCTAGTCTGTTATATACATTAAGAAGAACATAAATAGTTATTACCCTAACAGCAACATTAATAATCACGGCACAAAAGCAACACTAAACTTGCAATTAGCGACAAATCTAAAGAAAAAGACGCGAAATGTAATTTTCTACCAGGAGTAGATAAATGACCCAAGGAGATTAAACAGACACCTTAAATCAAGATATTTAAAAAGCCCTTTCTAGCATACCTCTTAAACAATGCTTACTTCTTCGTGAGGGGTTATTTAGACTGCTGAGTTGCGTTTGGTAAAATATTAACGTAAGTTAATAATAAATACCTTCGTCACACTGCAGTATACAATCAAAGTATATTACGTCTTCTGTGAACTTCTATACCAAAGATCTCTAATAGGAAACATACGTAACCTTCTCCCATGTTCCTGGGGTCAAGATCTCTTTCATATATGAAAGGACGCTGACTTAGTTTTTTTCAGAGAGACAAGAGGAAATACGCGAAGAACGTAATACGAAGACAGAAGTATCGTCACGGTTCCCATGTCAGTCAAAAGTGTGTGTGTGTGTAGTTAGTGTGGTGCGTGTAATGTGTGCAATTTAGTGTGTATGTGTGTGTGTGTGTGTGTGTGTGTGTGTGTGTGTGTGTGTTTTGTGTAAACGGTGTGAAATGACTCGAATGAATAATGCAGCAACATTCATTGATTGACTTGTTTGTAAATATATACTTACAAAAAACGCATTGTACGTAACATATAAATCTTTGTCACGTAAATCTGTTTTGTGATAATATGGCTATGTGAATGAACGGATTAATTTAATAGTTTATTTCATCGTATTATGATGTGTGGACAAAGTAAACAGACTATTCTGCATTTGTAGAACGAGATATAGCGCTGCTGAACCCAAAAGTGATATTTAAACTCGCCCGTCTGACGAATAGTTCGCCCTCCAAGGAAAATCTTACAAAAAGGTGCAATATTCAGGACACAATTCAAAATGTAACGACTCTTTCAAAAAACTCATATTGCATTTTAAGAGCGCTCAGCACAACTCGTCAGTCTCTCTGAACGAATATTGTGGTACTTAAAAATAACGAAACACTGTGGCAATTTCTTCTTTCTACATGTTTCTTTTGATGACTTGTTAATTACCAGAGCCAGTGCTACACATCTTAGAAGCTGGGAGTAACAAAAAGGATATAAAACGTTAGCTAAGAATTCCGACCAATCTCATTACTGCACGTATTTCAACAATATGCAACAGAACTTAGTACAGAAAAACTTACTCAGTAGTAAACAGCGTGGATTTCAGAAATATCTGTCAACCTAACAGACAATATTAACCTTGCAAGATGATGTACTAGAATCAATAAATCAGAAATTATTACCGCCTAGTGTACTTCGTTCATTGGCTAAGTTTTACGATAGTGTAGATCATTATAAATGGTTCAAATGGCTCTGAGTACTATGGGAATTAACATCTGTGGTCATCAGTCCCCTAGACTTAGAACTACTTAAACGTAACTAACCTAAGGACATCACACACATCCATGCCCGAGGCAGGATTAGAACCTGCGAGCGTAGCGGTCACGCGGTTCCAGACTGAAGTGCCTAGAACCGCACGGCCACACCGGCCGGCGTAGATCATTATACCGTTAAGCAATTGCTAAAATACTGTGAAATAGTAAATAGAGCATACCAATGCTTTCTATCATATCAGTATCACAGAAAGCGCATAGAAAAAGGCAGTCAGGATTTGAAGCACTCACACATGATATACCGAAGGCAATATATAGCGACTGACCGGCAGCGCCAGATGTGGTCCGAAGAAGCGTCAATGTGCAAGTAGCTGACGGTCGAAGTGCCTGATCCTCCCTGCTTGAATCAGAGTTCGCTTCTGCCATGGCCGATATCTTTCATGTCCCCATCGTGCAAGGTGCCAATGGCCTTTCTGTGGTACTTTTCTTCTCTTGATGAGTACGACACTGGTGGATATTATTTGTAGCCTTTAAGAGAATTGTATCGCAAAACTCACAAAATTTTAATCAAAATTCAAGCAAGAAATATTAAGGGCATCCATTTTGTAAGAGTCAGAGAATATTATTATTTTGAGGAGTAACTGATTTTAGAGCAGTCAGACTTCTAGTGATATTTTGTTTTTTACTAAGCTCGTATTTAAATTGTATGAGAGAGTAACTAATCGAATAATTATTCAATTCTGTGGCACGAATGAAACTAGTAATGGTATACTTGTCTTCAGATTATGCACATGAATGTAAGCGCCTAAGCTCAACAGCAATCCGTTTGCCCTTGTATTCGGGAACACTAAAATCCATTATCACTCTCAATTTGGAACGAAACCAGGTTCAAATTAAATAGCCGAATAGAATTTTTTGTTTGTATGCTTAGAGCCATTCAAAGAAGCAAAGAAGTAAGTGGCAGAACAAGAAAGCAAGTGCAGCAGAAAAAAATCGCTAAAATAAACCTGAGTAAGACAGAATAAATGTTAAACGATGCGCTCATAAGTTTAGTCTCTAAGTAAAATTACAGATATACTGGGAAAAATAAGTTCAACTATTCAGTGTAATGGCGCTGAGTAAGACGTCTGAATTCTGTCAGGCAATGCTTATTAAAATCTGGTTGGACAACAGACGACGAAATGCACTACGTTTTGCCTTACTGCAGATAGAACTTAATTTGAGAAAATGACTATGTTCTGATTTGACATTGTTTTAATTAACGCACAAGATACTGTCTGTCATTACTGAAAATTATTTTGAATTTAGAGGAAAGGGGCAGTCTGCTAATTCGATACAGCTAGATTCTGGCAAATGTAAGTGCTCAGCTCTGTTGGGAAGTATCAGAACTTAGTTCTCACAGTGCCTGAGGTGTAGAGCAGAAAAAATGACACCATCGACAATCCTTGACTTTAAAAATGTTGAATTTCAAGTTTTTTTGAGTGTATGTTCTTGTAGGGCTTTAATATCTGAAGTTGAGTAGCTGTGTAACAATATTTATATGATAATAAAAGTAATAATAACGCGTGTGGTTGGACTGAGAGCGACACATGCCGGGAGCCTGGCTGCCTGGTACATACACTGTGTGATCAAAAGTATCCAGACACCCTCAAAAACATATGTTTTTCATATTAGGTGCATTGTGCTGCCACATACTGCCAGGTACTCCATATCAGCCGCCTCAGTAGTCATTAGGCATCGTGAGAGAGCAGAATTGGGCGCCCCGCGGAACTCACGGACTTCGAACGTGGTCATGTGACTGGGTGTCACTCGTGTTATACGTCTGTACGCGAGATTTCCACACTCCTAAACATCCCTTGGTCCACTGTTTCCGATGTGACAGTGAAGTGGAAACGTGAAGGGACGCGTACAGAACAAAAGCGTACAAACCGACCTCGTCTGTTGACCGACAGAGGCCGCCGACAGTTGAAGAGGGTCGTAATGTGTAATAGGCAGTCATCTGTCCAGAACAACACACAGGAATTGCAAACTGCGTCGGGATCCACTGCAAGTACTATGACAGTCAGGCGGTAGGTGAGAAAACTTGGATGTCATGGTCAAGCAGCTGCTCATCAGCCACACATCACGCCGGTACTGCCAAACGACGTCTCGCTTCGTGTAAGGAGCGTAAACATTGGACGACTGAACAGTGGAAAAACGTTGTGTGGCGTGACGAATGACGGTACACAACGTGGCGATCCGATGGCAGGGTGTGGGTATGGCGAATGGCCGGTGAACGTCATCTGCCAGTGTGTGTAGTGCCAACAGTAAAATTCGGAGGCCGTGGTGTTATGGCGTGGTCGTGTTTTTCATGCAGGGGGCTTGCACCCCTTATTGTATTGCATGGCACTAGCACAGCACAGGCCTACATTGACGTTTTGAGCACCTTCTTGCCTCCCACTGTTGAAGAGGACTTCGGGGATGGCGACTGCGTCTTTCAACACGATCGAGCACCTGTTCATAAAGCACGGCCTGTGGTGGAGTGGTTACACGACAATGACATCCCTGTAATGGACTGGCCTGCGCAGAGTCCTGACCTGAATCCTACAGAACACCTTTGGGGTGCTTTAGAACGCCGACTTCGTGCCAGGCCTCACCGACCGACATCGGTACCTCTCCTCCGTGCATCACTCCGTGAAGAATGGACTGCCATTCCCCAAGAAACCTTCCAGCACGTGACTGAAAGTATGCCTGCGAGAGTGGAAGTTACCATCAAGGCAAAATGTGGGCCAACACTACACTAAATTCCAGCATTACCGATGGAGGGCGCCACGAACTTGTAAGTCATTTTCATCCAGGTGTCCGGATATTTCTGATCACATAGTGTATCTTTCTAGTTGACGCCATTTCTGCGATACCACGGATATACTAATACGTGACAGTATTATATATATCAGGACACGCTTTCTCACATTAGTGTAACTTTAAATAGCCACCCTAGCACCTGGATTTAGAGTCATAGTAAGAGGTTTGACTATTTTGTGAACTTCGTGAAGCTATCTGGTGACGATTCTGTTTTGCTAATACTTGTTTGGCGTCATACCACATTTGCGTGATAGACAAAGCAAGAGAAAACCGTGTCCACATCGTCTGCTAATCATTCCATTCCATGCATTAAACGCAGCCTCATGTGTGGAATTCATGGGAACATTTAAAACGCATAATTCTCATAAAGCAGAAACCTTGTTGGCAAATAACCCAGGTCAAATTGTAACTTCATTTTTGATTATTATTTGGAGCGATTACTTGACAGCAATAACAATGGTAAATGCTATAAACAATCTGTCGAAAATGGCATACGCTTAGAGGTAATGAATTTGCAGTACACCAGGAAGTTGACATACAAGGTGCAAACAACGGAGTAAATGTGAGTCCATATGGTGTCCAGCCAGCTTAAAAAATCAGCAAGCCACCTCAAAATCCACCAACTCAGCACGTTCTGGATCTGTTAAGCAGCTAATATTGTCTCTATGCGGAGAACATTTGAAACAATTCAAAGAAAAGGAAGCTGTGCCAGTAACAAATCACACAGAAACGGAAGTTTCGTTCCCGAAAAAGGGAAAGAGGAAAACGCAGGAAAAATAATCTTCCATTGATTCGGAGTCTGATACAGATTTAACTAACGACAATGGTTCAGGTGCGAAATCTGATGAGGAAGACAATAAATGCATATTCTGTAATGGTCGTTTCTCTAAAATTAATAGAGAGAAATGGGCACAATGCATGGAATGTTATCTTTGGGCTCCCGAAGAATGTAAACTTGAAAAAGAGCTTTTATATATCCCGACTGCACCTATTTTGTACAATAAACGCTGAAAATGTTGGTTAGGCAGTAAGGAAGAGAATATTACTAATTTGTTGTTTACTTGCTGTGATATTGGTCAATATTAAGTGCTCTCTCTGTCTAAGATCAGGACACCATTTATATTTCGATTCATATTGACTTGGTTATTTCAATTTTATCTGTATTAGGTGTTAAGCAGCAGGAATTCAATAAATAAAACTTAAAGTACAATGAGTGCACCTAAATTTCGAATTAACAAACATATAGTGTTATATCAAATGTAATATGAAGTGGAAGTATATGAGACGAGGGAAGTTTCACATCAGGGATGAGGCTAGTACGAGGTCCACCCACACTGGCATCAGTTGCCTGCCTCATCTGACGAGGCATGGAGGCAGTCAGCCTCTGGACGTATCGTCTGTGAGCCTTTCCCAAGTATCCAACACTCGGTACCACAGTTGACCATGTATGCGTGGGGCCGGTATCAGTGAGTGTAAGTTCATGTGACACTTCATTTTGGTCCCCAAGCTTTTTAATGGGATTCAAGTCTGGCGCTTGAACAGTGCAGTCGATCAGGTCGACGTCAGACTGTTGCGAAAACTACTGCTGCATGATTCGACTCGAGTGAACCGGTGGGTGGTAGTATTGAACCTGGATCATCCCAATGGGGCAGCGCATCCTCACACTCGGCACCATAATATGTTTCATTATGTGCACATACTGATCCGTGGCAAATGAAAACAAATTGGAAGAAGTATTCCTGCCTCATCTGAAAACATGCAATTCCAGAACGCGAGACTGTGATGCGGCCAAAACGCGAATGTTGCGTCACATACTCTGCGCTGTAACATGCTCCCCGCGGATTGTGGACCATCGTCGGACCCTCATTCACTGAGTTGAGCTAAATATTGACTTACCTGAAAAGGTGACACGGTGTATTATGGTCTATATTTAATTCAGTGAAGGCACGCTTACAAAGTTTGTAATCTTCAGAGAGGGCCTTTTTATTAGTAGCCTTATGAGCTCTAAGGCCAGCATACTGTAAGCTGTTGCGAATGTTTTGCGAGCATCCAGGGAAACTAGTCTCTTTCTTGAGTTTGACGGCCGTTAAAAATGGATATTCCATACAGTTGTCAACTAACACGTTGTCTCTCTGAGGTGTGAGCACCTTTCCTGAGCTTGGCCCTCGAAACCAGCCAATGATCCTTTCTCGTACCACCACTTTATCCACTTCTGGGCACAGTGGGGTAGAACACCGTACCTTTTTTTCACTTCACATACACTGAAGTCATCATACTATACATATGAAAGGTGACTTTCTCTCGTGATCTGTGTATGCTGAGACATTCTAGCAATAAATGACTGTTTGTCATATACCCGTCTATAGCACAGTGTGTTATTCGGAATGCCTGGCCTATATTCGCGTTACACTTGCAACACATCAACAACAATACAATGTAAAAAAAAATGGTATTGGGAGGGTGTAAACCATTACTACTTCAGCGTAATTCCAGAGCCTCAAACGCTGTGACACAGCTACAAATTAACTATCTTAATCTTATTTGTTTATTTAAGTAAAAGAATCTTGGCACTTCAGAGAGATAAAAATTAATGTTGTGATATATACATAAAACAATATGTGGTAAATATATGCCATCACAGAAAATCAAAAAAGTCTATAAGTAAAATCGTTAAAATAAGGAGGGAAAAAAAACACTGCCAGAAGTGTGTTACATGTGGTGCTGCCGCCATTGCCAATATGTTTTCGTCACCACTGTTGCGAGCTGTACACAACCGAACGTACCCTAGCTTATCAAGACATCTGAACAGTATTGTTTTGTCGACCATTATTAAACCTGTGTAAGAGTACACATAGCACCAGCAGAGGTATCGAGATTCACCACAAAAAAATGAACGATCGATCTCTGCAATATGAATATTATGACGATCCCAACGAAATACTAGAATGCATATATCAGTCAATTCAGAGCTTCGGCAAAACATGTTATGGAATAACTATGGAGACAGTAGCTCAAGAACTCCACAAACTGGCATGCAAAACATTCGTGTGTAGATGTGTTATAACATGATATTTGGATTATTTATGAGTGGAACACCTCGTGGATATGATTCAATATTCATGAGTGAATAATGATTTCAAAAAATATATTCATTTGCTGACTGACACATATTCCAAATCCGCTTGGGCCCAACCTGTGGAAATGAAGATGGGGAAGGAACTTGCATGGGCGATGGGGCAACTGCTAGAGGTGGGAAAGAATCGATGTGCTGTAAACCTTGAAACTATTATGGTGGTGAGTTTCATAATATATATTTCAAAATGGTACTAGAGCATTACAGAATATCCCACTACTCAGCATTCAACAATATGAAAGAAAGTATCATGGAACTTTTGAACAGAATGAGAAAAACCCAAATCTGCATAAATTTTAAATCTTCATGGCTCATACAAATGTAGAGATCTTCTTCCACAAATAATTGGGCAATATAACCAAACTGTACATCGAACAATAAAAATGAAACCAGTTGATGTTCATGATAATGAACTATTAAATACAGTATAGTCATATTAAAATAGTGGATCTGTGCAAGCAGTGGTGTAGTATGTATTTCAAAATACAAACTGCAGTTGAGAAATCATACCAATCCAACTGGTCAGCAGAGGTATTCACAGTTTCCAAAGTGCAAGACACATATCCTAGAACTTCATCCTAAAACTTAAAAAAAATGCGTAACACTGTGCTGTCTGTAATATTGTTACTTTATTTTGCTACTGGTTTCTGTTCTGAACCATCATCAACGGCAGCTGTACAACATACAAATGTGGATATGTGATAATGCCAAACAAAATAAGAAGAAACAGGAAAACCATTAAATTGATTAAAATACGAAAATTGTCACAGATATATCACATATCATCCATGCTTTGACATAATTGGAACAGAAAACTATAATTGTCAAGAGAAATAAAAAATTGACACAGTATTACAATATGATGGCACATTGACACAAGGACAACATGTGATGTACAGCAATACTAGTCAAAGAACTTCGAAGTCAAAGATTACAGTCTTGTTATTAGTGAATACTTTTGTGATCAGATTACAGAACTGAAGTATTAACAGTTCACACTCGACTGCTATTACAAAAAACACCAATAAAATAAAATATAAAGTCACAGACACAGAGGATTGAGGAATGTAAGAATATGCAATATTTTACAATCCAGTCAAAAAATGTAAGCATGTGGAATACAAACTACAGAGCAGTCCATGAAATTAAAATCAGTCAAGCCATATGTGACGAAAATACACATTAAAATAAATTAATATGAAGGAAATAAATTTTTTAGGAGTGAAGGAAAATACAAAAGGAATGTAGAATATGTAGATGCAAAAATCTAAAATTTTATGCTTATGCAGCAATCTAACCAATTTTTTTGTGCAGAACATGGTATATATCTAAACTGTTACACATTGGTTAGAAAAGTACGTCATCTGAATGTCTATACAATCACAAAATGAAATTAAAATTCCATTTATCATACAAAAAAGTTAAGAAAGAGATATGGTGTGAACCTATACTTTAACATATTGATTAAAAATATTTCATTAACATTACTGCATTGTAATAAGACAAAATCAAAAGGACAAATTAGCATACAGATAAAATTTGATTAAGGAACAACAGTACCCAAATATAAAATCGAAATACAGAGAAATAATCATATCATATGACTACATTTTTTTAAATTGACAAATGGGAAAAATGAGAGGTGTTTTATCCCTGATCTTAAACATATTGTAAAAAAATGTAAGTGTGAAAAAAATAAAATATTGTGGGACTGTGGGGGTGTTTATAGGAAGGGGGTAAGGAAAGGAATTAAATGTATGATAAAACTTAAAATGTCATGATGTTAAAAACTAATATATTTATAAAAAGTTACAAAAGTACAGAACTAAGGGACATTGCACCCACAGAGCTACAGAGCTTACAGAAATGATAGAAGACAGAGACCATAATAATTATATACACTCTAACATATATGATATTCCTTATCAAAAAGTAAATAAAAATAGAACAAAAATGCCAATGTATAGAATTTGATCAGGGTTAATGAACAGAAAGCCAAAACCACTGATGAATGATTTTACATTTAATCACGGTATTAACCATAAGCTGGGAATTTGGTTAAGAAAAGTCAATTATAAAGTGAAAAATGTTAATATTACATCAATTTAGAAACTGGGAGAAGAGACGAAAAATGTAAAAAAATGAAAAGATATTAAGGGGGATTGGGAAGGTATTGGTTAGTAAGGAAAGTGAAGGGTTAAAAGGAAAATGCAATGTTTGTGTATCAAAGAATGTGGATTAAAGAACCATAATGTTTGGTTTGCAATGATAAAAAATATAATAGAAATGCAATAAATGACAGTGAATAAATGAATAATTCACACATTATTCTACCTAGTAAGTATCATAAATATCAACAAAGATAAGAATTAAAATATTGTTCATAAGGTATAGCCCTTCAGGATGATAATAAGCTAGAGTAAAATATATATGTAAAAAAGTCCTGTTGGCTAAAAAAAACAAGAAAGTGGATAGCAGCAAGGGGGGAGGTGGGGATTGGGGGCACAGATGAGAAAAAACAGGGGGGGGGGGCATAATTGAGGAGAGTTGTGGTTTAAGAAGGTCTAATCAAATATTTAAAATTGTCACTGAAAATGTTTTTGTTTTTCTGTTCCACCTGCTCAGTGAGAACTTTTTCTGGATGAAAAGTCCTATTTACAAAAATCTCTGTTTTTTCTAGAAGATTCATAATGACACCCTTTTCAGCTCTATGCAACACTTCCGTCTGATGAGCAATTCTATGCAGTGCATGTGATCTTAAATGTGAACTTAATTCAGAGGTACTACTTGGATAGGAATGTTCATTAAATCTAATTTTTAATTTCCTTGCTGTTTGGCAAATATACGACATTTTATCACATTGCAAACAACTAATTTTGTACACGCCTGACTGATAGTAAACTGATTCTTCATGAATATTGTGATGCAATTTTTCATCTACATGTACGTGATTACGTTGCTATTAACAATAAAGTGCCTGACAGATGGTTCAATGAACCATCTACAAGCTGTCTCTCTACCGTTCCACTCTCGAACGGCGCGTGGGAAAAACGAACACTTAAATTTTTCTGTGCGAGCCCTGATTTCTCTTATTTTATCGTGATGATCATTTCTCTCTATGTAGGTGGGTGCCAACAGAATGTTTTCGCAATCGGAGGAGAAAACTGGTGACTGAAATTTCATGAGAAGATCCCGTCGCAACGAAAAACGCTTTTGTTTTAATGATTGCCACTGCAATTCACGTATCATGTCTGTGGCACTATCTCCTCTATTTCGCGATAATACAAAACGAACTGCCCTTCTTTGAACTTTTTCGATGTCAGTCCCACCTGATGCGGATCGCACACGGCACAGCAGTACTCCAGAATAGGGCGGACAAGCGTGGTGTAAGCAGTCTCTTTAGTAGACCTGTTGCACCTGTAGGCGTTCTGTCGATGAATCGCAGTCTTTGGTTTGCTCTACCCACAACATTATCTATGTGATGGTTCCAGTTTACGTTATTTGTAATTGTAATCCCTAAGCATTTAGTTGAATTTACAGCCTTCAGATTCATGTGACTTATCGCGTAATCGAAATTTAGCTGATTTCTTTTAGTACTCATGTGAATAACTTGACATTTTTCGTTATTCAAGGTCAACTACCACTTTTCGCACTAGACATATATGTTATCTAAATCATTTTGCAATTCGTTTTGGTCATCTGATATCTTTACTAGATGGTAAATGACAGCATCATCTGCAAACAACTAAGAGGGCTACTCAGATTATCTTCTATGTCGTTAATATAGATCGAGAACGGCCTACAACACTTCCTTGGGGAACGCCGGATATTAATTCTGTTTTACTCGACCAATTTCCGTCTATTACTACGAACTGTGACATTTCTGCAGGAAATCACGAATCCTGTCGCACATCTGAGGTGATATTCCACAGGCACGCGGTTTGATTAGAAGACGCTTGTGAGGAACGGTGTCTAAAGCCTTCTGGAATTCTAAAAATATGGAATCAATTTGACATCCCCTGTCGATAACACTTATTACTTCACGAGTATAAAGAGCTAGTTGTGTTTCACAAGAACGATATTTTCTGAATCCGTACTGACTATGTATCAATAAATCGCTTTCTTCGAGGTAATTCACAATGCTCGAACACAGTACATAATCCAAAACCCTAATGTAAATCGATGTTAGTGATATGGGCCTGTAATTCAGCGGATTACTCCTATTTCCCTTTTGGGTGCTGTTGTGACGTGAGCGATTTTCCAGTCTTTAGGTACGGATCTTTCTATGAGCGAGCGATTGTATATATTTGCTAAATATGGAGCTATTGTATTTTGAAAGGAACCTGACTGGTACACAATTTTTGCCCTAAATTATCTTCAGTTGGAAATAAAATTATAGCGTTACTTTTTTAGAATAAATGTTTGATTTTATCAGATATTTTACCACAGTATGGAACTGTAGCAAATCTCAGCTTTGGCCTATCTTTTATTTTTTCCAAAGTGATTTCTTATCTACATAACTTCTCTTTAGCTTCTCTAAAGTGCCGAGAGGCAGAAAGGAATAAGAAGAAGAGTGGTTAAAGTATCTCAGGTTCTACCATTACGTAAGACATCGGACAGTATTATTCCACTCCTAATTTCTGAGCTGACAGGTCTTTCAGCTATTGGAACATTATCTAGAGAAGCACCAAACATCGCCCAAACAGCGGAAAATGCAGAAGTGCTCAAGAACAGATAGATAACGCAAAAAGACAGAATGGGATGATAGTATCTGTTGCTAACCGGAAAGGATTATATTTAACAACACACAGAGAAAGGTTTAGACTGTTTGTTTTAAAAAAAGCTCCGAGCTATGCTACCCAAAAGACTGCGTACAAATACAGGTCTCTTTAAATTCGTCAAATAATTCCTCGCGCCAAGATTCCGTGAACCGTTTATGAGGAACAGGATGCCTGTAACTATGTGGGAATCTAAAGAATATGAGATTGTAAATTTAGATGTTGTGGGAGTACCTGGAGCTCATCGGGTGGCATATTTAAGAAAATGGAATAGCATCGGCACCTCCGCTTTATTTGGAGTCTGGCATCTACCTAAAGTATTACGCCTTTACTTTACCAACAACCATGCATTGAACAGTTACCGACACTAACAAAACTTCGATACATATATACATGTTTATGCCTCGTGTTCCTCCTGATGAATGCAAAGAAGAAATAAAAACAAGCATCATGCACAACACTGTGTCAGTTGAGGTTCAGATGTTATGCCATACACTCTGATATTTAAAGAACTATCATCAGTTCTACGTTGATTTAAACAAGGGGGAATGAAGTATTGCTTTGCTTGGGTAAGAAACATAGAACAGGATTCCTAATATCACTGAGGCAAACAATAATCTACATCTAGGAAGTGGTGACAGCGTTGTGGAAACACCTCCTGCCTCATATGATATTTATGATTTACATGCATTTGTAAAAGAATTTCTAAAAGGGGTTGAGCTATGTGCAAATGCCAATACGCTGAGAACGAAAATAAAAATAACAGTAAAGACGAGTGACTTTCGATGTAAAGTTTCAGTACAACCAACACTTCAGTTCTCAAGGATTCAGGCTTTAAGTCCTTTCGAAAAATCCTATTAGTCGGCTCAACTGGTAGACATACAAGCGGTTAGCACAATTTATATTGTGTATAATCTTACAATGAACACTTACTCAATTGGCAGTTGATTCAAGCAATCTGCGGATTCTTCCCTACAATTGGCCCAGCATATAAAATCGATGGAGGCCCTACAGAGTATCACAGCTTACACTTGATGCTTTTGGATTCCTCTTTCAAGAAATAAGGTACACACTGAATGGCGTTGAAACTGACCATACGAGAAATGTCAGAATCACATTAACCCTCAAAACACATGTTGCCACAACAGCTTCAGACTTCAGTGATTTAAAAATTGCGGGATGACTTATAGATGGACTGATAAGTGACAACCAGCACTTTAGTGCATGAATACCATTCAAGAACGTAAATAGAATATTTGAGGACATGAAATACTTTACCATGACTGTTAAGCAAGAACTAATTCTGGGTCAAAGAGAAACAGTTAACAACTTATAAATTCAGGGACTGCAGGTTAATCCTGAAGAGAATCAGATTGTGCTTGAGAAATTAGTGTGGTAGATCCTCATATTACTGTAAACAATGAAAAGCATTTAAAAAATTATGGTTATTCAATTGTCATTAACTTTCCATTCATGGAAGTTGTTTTAATATCCCATTCTACCCCCTATATCTCGACAAGCACCGAATATAAAAAAAACTGTGTATTACTATGAACGTCGTGGCAGAGGGAACTTCTTACTTATAAAGTAGCGTTTTTCCTCCTTTTCTTCACTGATGGGGCGCGGATGAGCGACTATTTCTTCGCCTTTGTGCAGCTGTTATTTGTCAAATTTTGTATGCGCGATATCTACGACATACCCCGTAGATATTGTGGAGGCACAAGACTGTTCGTACTTTCTTCCGTGAAGTCCTTGAAGCTTTTTATGCAGGTTCTCGAGAGATGTTGAACACCCAGTGTCAGATAATTCAGAGTGGTCAACACTGCTGGTACACTCAGCCACCAAATAAGCCTTTGACTATTCGCGGCCCTATACGCTAGATGCCTCTGTTAGTCTGACCTATTATGGATCATACCGTTCAGCAGTGTAGGCCGTATACGTGTTTCGCGTGCAATCCCACCCAGCGAGGTGGCGCAGTGATTAGCAAACTGGACACACATTCAGGAGGACGACGGTTCGATCCCGCGTCCGGCCCTCCTGATTTAGGTTCTCCGCGATTTCCCTAAAACGCTTCAGGTAAACGCCGGGAGGGTTTCTGTATAAGGGCGCGGCCGACTTCATTTCCCATCCTTCCCTAATTCGAATCAACCGACCAACCGTTCAATCCTTTTTTCAGACAAACTGCAGTTTCCCAGTACCCTACCAATAAATCGTAGACTTCTATTTGCTTTATCAACAGCTGAGACTATATAGGCGTTCCACTTCATTTCTCTACACATGGTTACTCCCGAATATTTGCAGGCTGTGAGTGACTGAAGTTGTAGTCAAAGAGTAACACACTTTTACATTTTGTCAAATGAAGAACTGTCGTTCGACCAGTACTTGAGTATTGCCCCGGTCTCAAATCCTTACCAGACAGGATCCATAGACGAAATACAGAAGATGCGAAGAGGAACTTTACGTTTCATCACGGATTCTTGTAGTAAGGGCGAAAGTGACGGTGCTTATTCAGCTCCAGTGGCAGAGAAGTATTGTGCGTCACGGTGTAGTTTACTTTTAAATTTACGAAAGCATACGCTCGTACAAGAGTCGACCAACATTTAATCTCGTACTACAAACATATTTCGAAAAGACAATGAAGATAAAATGAAAGAAATTCGGAGGTTTACCAAAAATTGTTCTTCCCGCGCATCATTGGCAACAGGAACAGGAAAGCGTGAAGTGACAGCGGTACACAACGCGTACTCCCCACACTTCATAAAGTGACTTGCGTGGCATAATTGTGCACGTCAAACTGCTCTTTCTCTGCATTACGACAAATTTCCAATCTTTCCACCAAGCTGGGATTTTGTCGAGTTTTCTTCAGATTGTAGGGAAGCAGCCTACTCACGCCGTAATAAATTCACATCAGTCTTTCCATTGTGTGCCAGCCAGTCTGCTGTAACTAGCTCTGACGTCATAAATGTTGCGCAATACTTTAAAAATCAAGTAAATAACCTAAAATGTTTCTAGCATGTCAGGAGTAATACTAAATTAACATGTGTTGAATATCAGTTCGATAACTTTAACCATTTTCGAAATTTGGACGTTTTTCTGCAGATCATTGGCGCAACAGAAAAGAGCTAGAGACTTAAAAAATTATATTTAGATGCCTTTTTCATAATTATTGAATAGAAACAGTCTTCTGGATCTCACAAATTAAGATTTTAGTTGAAATTCATGATTTTTCTGGTTTTTGTCTTAAAAATTAAGGAAGCAAGATAGATTAAGTAGGCTAATAAATAAGGCTAGGATGTTTATATTTAAGTAGAATGGAGATCCGCTATAACCATAAAGAAGTGAGAAGTTTCATTTGAATAACTATAAAACTATAGCAATAGCGTATCTCCAAAGGGCAAGTTCAGAGCTCGTCTACTGCGTGCAGTGTGATTAAATTAATTCTCTCGCCCAAAATATTTAACTTAGCCACGTAAAACTTTTATTATGATTACTTACCTGTGTGTTGAATGCACATTTCAATTGAGAGCTTCATAAGCTATCAGCAAAAGAAGCTATGATTTATTCAATAACTTAATGTGGTGCATTACTAGCCCAGCGGCTAGTCGGGAGAGCTGATTTGATCAGGCGTTCCCTTAGCCGTCCGCACCGCGGCTTTATATATAAGAACGCTGCGCGAGGAAGCAAGGTCTCAGTTCTCTCCAGACGCTGAATAGCACGCCATCTGTGTCGGGAGTCGCGTCGCGTCGGTATCATTGTTATAAACAGCCTCGGATGCCGTATTAAGTTACTCGAGTTATGCGTAACCATGAAATCATTTTCGAGTGAAGTGTTAATTCTGGGATGACTTTAATTATCGATCTTCAGTTTGCGTATGTCGTATTTTCACGTGCTGCCGCGAGACAGACATTCCACCATTATTTAGCGTGGCGTTTGATGAACATTATCATCAAATTATGGCGAGCATTCATTTAAGTATTTAATTTGGACAGTTATAGTGGCATCAGCGCATTAGACTCTGAACTGCTCTGTTAGTTAGATTGTGTGGATTTTTTTTTTCATCTGTGACTTTCAGAATATAGAGAAAGTTTTTTTTCACGATCGTTTTTGATTATAAATCCCAGACAATCTCCTAATTCCTCAAAGCTATAAGCTGTAGCTATAAGTGTATTTCGCAGATGAAGTGGGCACTAGGAATTCTAATTACAGGCTTCACGTTTTGCTAATCACTTTCTGGTTGCGATTATTGTAATTAGAGAGCCAGTGTTGAGAATGGCAAACAACAGCATAAATAATAGGAACTGATTTTACATTCTACAAATCAAACATTTATATAAACAACATAAAATTGATTAAATTCCACCCGCCGCCCCACATATATAATAGGAACACTTATATAACAATAAATTCCACCCGCCGCCCTACAAGATATTATTGAAATTTTTACCATATAGAATTTTCTCACAGATAACTGCATCATATGCAGTAGGTCTCAGATGAATATTAATAAAACCTCTAAGTCGCTAAGAATTTCAAGAACAACGACGGTCCCGTTAAAATGACCCATGTCGCACCAGGTCTCACTTTGGTATCTGTTCTCCAGGGTAATGTGCCGAGACCTCATTAGTAGGAAATTTTCGATCCACTCGCAAAACTATCTGGTCTAGTTTCTTTTGAAGCCGTCCATAAGATACTGAATCGAAAGGCTTACAAAGTTTTCATGCACCGCATTAATCTGGTTTCTTCTGTCCATAGCGCTGAGGATGTCGTGCGTTAACATCGTGATCTGGGTTTCGCATGACAAATATTTCCGGAAGCCATGTTGATTTCTGTGGAGATGGTTATTTCGTTTTAGGTATGTCATCAGGTTTGAGCACAGAAAATGTTCCAGGTGCTGATATAAGTTGATGTGACTCATGAGAAATGAAAGAGAACAGAGGGCACTGCAACACAATGTCTTATACTCCAGTGTCACTTACCGAGAGAGAGGGCGCAGCAGTAAGACATACTCTCGACTCGCATTCTCGAAGGTGCTTCAAATCACAATTTAGGCTCCGCTTGATATTCGTGAATCACTTAAGCATGATACAAGGACATTTGCTTTGAAAAACACCACGACCGATTTTCTTCCTCCAATCTGGTTTTGTGCTCTGTCTCTAATAAATTACTTGTTGACGGAACGTTATATTCTAATCTTCCTTCTTCCCTGCTACTTACTATCTCTCATACGCTATCCGTCAAAACTGCAAAGATGGAAATGTTGGTGGATACCTGGCTAAGAATCACCTATTCCAGATGGAGTCACGGCAGTAATTTGTCTACCTCGATCAAAAAGGCGAGTGGTGTCGGCATTCAAGCTAATATCACCACTTCGTGTCTTTACACTGATAAGCCAAAACGATATAACCACTGCTCAACAAAAGAATGTAAGAGGAGCAGATACGGACGGGGTCTCACCCTAGCAAAGATATGGGCTGAAAATCAGGAAATCCATTGAGATAAACGACTTTGACAAAGAGCAGATCATTATGACGCAGAGCCTGTAAACGAGAATCTCGAAGCTGGTCGAATATTCATGTGTTACTGTTATAGGCTTCTACGGAAAGAGGTAGAAGGACAGTGAAACTACCAGTAGGCGCTAAATGGTTCAATGTCCACGTCTCTTCACAGAGCGTGGGCTTCGATGGCTTCTCTGTCTGTAAATAAGGATAGATTGTTATCTGTGGCACAATGCTACTGCACGCACAAGTGTTCCGAGGCACAGCATTCATCTTACATTGTTGAACATGGAGCTCCGCAACAGACCACCCCTACATCTTTATATGTTGACCCAACAGTGTCGTCCGTTGCAATTGCAGTGGGCACGGGACCATCGGGATTGGACCGTCGATTAATGGAAATGTGCCGGCTCATTGGATGAATCACATTTTTGCTACACTTGCTCGATGATCGTGTCCACAAACGCCGTCATCGAGGTGAACGGCTGCTCGAAACGTGCAGCGCGCCACGGACGCGGGCTCGTGGGAGCAGTGTTATGCTGTAGGAGACATTCTCCTGCACATGCATGGGACCTATGGTAGCAATCGAAGACACGCTGACAGCTGCGAACCATCTGCATCCCTTCATACTTTACGTCTTCGCCGATGGCGATGTTATCTTTCAGCAATGTAACTGTCCGTGTCCCGGAGCCAGAAACGTGGTGCACTGGTTTGAGGAGCAGTATAGTGAACTCACGTTGATGTCTCGGCGACCAAATTCGCCTAATGTAAATCCTATGGAACGCATATGGGTCGCTATCGGGCGCTATCACCGCGTACGCAAATCAGAGGTCCGCTATTTACGCGAATTACATGACCTGTGCGTAGACATCTAATGCCATATACTTTCACAATCCTACCAAGAACCTGCCGGGCCCCTGATACGCAGAATCATTGATATATTTCGTTCCAAAGACGAACAAACAAGCTATTAAGAAGGTGGTCATAATGTTTTGGTTCATCAGTGTAAGTTTACTGCATGTAGTATAAAATGTTTTTTCTCAGTAAAGAATATACGAGGATTGGAACCTTAATAGTGGCAACTATTTATTTACAGCTCTCTAAGCTGGTCGTAGGTAGTGTTCCAAAAATGAACAGCATAGAGACAGAAGGGATGACACTTTCTGCAGGACCTGACCATTATTTTGCAGGACAATGCTCACGCACGTACAGTGCAAGCTGTTACTGTTTTGTTTGACTGATGGGGCCTGCTAAGTGCTATACCGCCTACTATACTACCCTGACTTACGCCCTCGTAAGTTCAACTCGATTTCTAAACTGAAGGAAACACTTCAGGGCATTCGCTTCAGAACTGCTACAAATTCGTCGGGCAATAGACCGCGGCGCTCGAACTGTCAACACAACTGGCACTGCTAAGAGTATCCTACGACTTTCACATCGCTAGCAACGGGTTATACATAATGCTGGTGACTGCTTTGAATGTCAGTAAAACTTTGAAACATGTATCTATTTTGTACGAGCTGTAAATAAGTAGTTGCCACTATTAAAGTTCCAATCCTCGTATATTGGCATGGTAGCATCGTGGGATATTCGCCTGTTCACTCTCAATTTCATCTTGATCTCGGTAACGAGGTAACAATCACGTGAAACTACAGCTAGTGTTCATTATTCAGTACGTGATAATCAAGTTAGTAAAGCGAGCGTATCCGCGAGTGACTTAAAAGTTTCAATTACATTGACTTTACATCTGCTGGCACAAAGTGTTTACAAATGGTGCGAAAATACCAGGCACCTGCCTGTACATGGACATGACCGAACCTTCTTGCTGCCCATAAAAATGTCCACCATAAAATTAGTGTTATTTGCTATCTTAGAGGTGCAAAAGTGCTGTATGCCAACAGAGTCGTGACATTTATCGATTAATGAGTGCTCTGATGTCCATTGAGAGAGCAGCTTCGGCAACAATTGCAAATTGTCTTACTGAGCTGATCCTCAGGTACCGTGCTGTAACCACGGAAATTTCTACTAGCAGCAAAAAAGATCGGCCATATCCCAGAACCTCACCGAAGAACACAGGTGCCTGGTATTTTCGAGTCATTTGTAAACCTTTTGTTCCACCCGTTTTAATAGCAATGTGATTTGGATTGGATTGAGGCTCTTGTGCCACTCTCTCGCTTTACAGTATTGAAAGATATCCATAAATCCACATGTTTCAAATGGATAGCGGGTCACATCGGCATAATGGTCAGTGAATGTGTTGAACAGCTTGTCCGAAACGTTCAGAAACTCGTTCCGGCGTTGATAACCCTTCCAGACTGTGACTATTATCGACGTTTTTCAGAAGGCAAGGCTCAATGGTCAACGCTATGCAGCATAGACAATAATTTTTAAGGGACTTGGCACTAGGGTATCCAGCAGCACGTACATCATTCTTGATTCCTTAATTCCGATCTCAAGTGGAAGAGCCGGCCGGAGTGGTCGTGCGGTTCTAGACGCTACAGTCCGGAACCGAGCGACCGCTACGGTCGCAGTTTCGAATCCTGCCTCGGGAATGGATGTGTGTGATGTCCTTAGTTAGTTAGGTTTAATTAGTTCTAAGTTCTAGGCGACTGATGACCTCAGAAGTTAAGTTGCATAGTGCTCAGAGCCATTTTCTTCAAGTGGAAGAAGACTGCCACTATTAACAGGTTAAGAGCATGCCACATGGCTACCAACTGAACGAAACAAACTATAAATACCCTCTCCGAATCGAAATTAGTATGCGGTTGAAGAAGGCATCTTACAGTTTTAGTGGAGTTTGTATGATACATCCAAGAAAGAGGAAAAAGAAACACTGCTTGAAGTTATCAAAATTGCCGATTACTCATTACTCCGATTATTTCTAAGTTCTTTGAAGAATCAAGCGTGAGAGTATATTTTCAAGTTCGTCTACATATACAACTGAACCACCTTCAAATTAATTCTCTGTTATTTCATTCTCGAACAGCGTGCGGGAGAAACGAACACCGATATCTCTCCGTGTGAGCTCTAATTTCCCTTATTTTATTATTATTATAATCGTTTCTTCTTATTTAGGTCGGCGTCAACAAAATAGTTCCTCTTTCGGAGGAGAAAATTGGTGATTGAAGGTTCGTGAGAAGGCCCCGCCGCAACGAAAAACACCTTTGTTTTAGTGATTTCTAACCCAAATCCTATATCATGTCTGTGACACTCTCGGTAATACAAAATGTGCTGCCCTTCTCCGAATTTTCTCGATTACTCCGTTAATCCTATCTTGTAAGGATCGCACACAGCGCTTCAGTACCAAAAGAGGACGGACAACCGTAGTGTAGGCACTCTCTTTAGTAGATCTGTTGCATATTCTAAGTGTTCATCAGACTTCCTGAAAGGAATGTGTAATGTTAATTTAAGTTCTCATTCTTACCTGTTTCTTTAATTCAATTAGTTTACAGCAAAAGTTGAACCTCGAATCACACAATATTTCAAGTCTTTACATTCGAATAGTAAATTTAAAATAAATCAGTATTTCGTGCTTTATAAACGAAGTTACTTGAATTTAATCTGCCTCGTGTTTTCTTAATTTAGAATTCGGTTGTGTGAGCCATTGCCCGAAGCCATTTAAAATAAACAAAAACAATGACATTGGCGGTGCAAGTGAGGCGTCGGGCGACGGCAGGGAGGTGTATTGTGGGCAGCACGCGACTCACAGAGGATATGTCCAGTCAACGAGCCGTTCGGCGCAACGAGGAAGCGCTCACTTACTTGTAATCGGGACTTAATTTGATTGGCATAGTTAATTATAGCGTGATGAGGAAGGCGAGAATCAGCTGGCGCGCTGTGCCGGGAGGGTTGGAGCGTGGTGGCCGGCGCTCGCAGCCTCGCTGTTTCTGTTTGCGCTGCGTTCCTCCAGTTAACACCGCGACAGCTCAGAGCTCAACACCTGCAGGATCCCAGCACTCCTCATAACCCGGAAGGGTTCTGAATCCTGCTCCTCCCGATTACGTGACTGCATGAAAGAGAGCAGTGACAATAATATGTGTTCACCCACAGCCGTCTTATAGACAGCTCTTCGAACAGTTGGACACTTTAAGTACATCTACACAATATGTATATATTCTACTGAAATTCTTCAGACATAATCCTCCATAATTTGAGAAGAATATCTTCAACACCAGAAGAAATATGACCTTTACTACTCTTTACGAAAGCAGCCAGTGGGTCAGAAAGGAGTGCAGCATTCAGCCACAAAAATCTTTGATCACTTGCCCAATAACATAAAACATCTGACAGATAGCAAAACAAATTTCAAGTCTACCCTGAAAGCATCTTTTACAATTACTTCTATTCCATACACCAATTTTTAATTGTAAATTGTCGGTATGTGTAGCTAATCAAAATAAATGGCTCTGACAAGGGAACCTCCCCATCGCACCCCCCTCAGATATAGTTATAAGTTGGTACAGTGGATAGGCCTTGAAAAACTGAACACAGATCAATCGAGAAAACAGGAAGAAGTTGTGTACAACTATAAAAAAATAAGCAAAACATACAAACTGAGTAGTTCATGCGCAAGATATGCAACATCAAGGAGAACGTAACCTCAGGGGCGCCGTGGTCCCGTGGTTAGCGTGAGCAGCTGCGGAGCGAAAGGTCCTTGGTTCAAGTCTTCCCTCGAGTGAAAAAGTTTAATTTTTTTTGTTTTCAGACAATTATCAAAGCTCAGGCACTCACACGTTATCAAACTTCCAGGACATGTTCAGATTTGCTTGGATATATTCAGGACTTGACGGTCTACACACGGAAAAATTTGAAAACGTTAAAAACATATGGTTTGACAGAGGACAGGGAAAACTGTGCGACTGTGAAACTGTTGCATTCATTTGTTGCAGTTTATGTGACAAACTCTTATGTTTTCATCACTTTTTTGGGAGTGATTATCACATCCACAAGAAAACCTAAATCGGGCAAGGTAGAAGAATCTTTTTACCCATTCGCCAAGTGTACAAGTTACGTGGCTCGACAACATATTCCTGTCATGTGACGGACATGCCGTCACCAGTGTCGTATAGAATATATCAGACGTGTTTTCCTGTGGAGGAATCGGTTGACCTATGACCTTGCGATCAAATGTTTTCGGTTCCCATTGGAGAGGCACGTGCTTTCGTCTACTAATCGCACGGTTTTGCGGTGCGGTCGCAAAACACAGACACTAAACTTATTACAGTGAACAGAGACGTCAATGAACGAACGGACAGATCATAACTTTGCGAAAATAAAGAAAAGAAACTTTTCACTCGAGGCAAGACTTGAACCAAGAACCTCTCGTTCCGCAGCTGCTCACGCTAACCACGGTACTACGGCGCTCCTGACCTCACATTATCTTTGATGTGGCCTATCTTACACATGGACTACTCAGTTTGTATATTTTGCTTATTTTTTCATAGTTCCACACAACTTCTTCCTGTTTTCTCGATTGATCTGTGTTCAGTTTTTCAAGGCCTATCCACTGTGCCAACTTATAAATAAATCTGAGGGGCGTGCGATGGGGAGGTTCCCTTGTGAGTACTATGGGACTTAACATCTGAGATCAGTCCCCTAGACTTAGAAATACTTAAACCGAACTAACCTAAGGACATCATACACATCCATGCCCGAGGCAGGATTCGAACCTGCGATCGTAGCAGCAGTGCGGTTCCGGACTGAAGCGCCTAGAACCGCTCGGCCACATCGGCCGGCTATGTGTAGCTAAAAGATGAATTTAGGTGTATTACTAGTTATACGAAATGCACTGAAGATTAATACGTTCATTCCTATGGGAATGTAGGCTTTTGCGAACTTTATCGATAATGTTAAGGGCTAGTGTGTAGCCAGTTCCTAGCAGAAGGCCTTAGTAGCAAGCCCGCAACGTCAGAGCAGTAGATTCTACAAGAATGATGCTCTAACAACACACCAGAAATTTTAAAGTTGTGTTTATTCTCATTAAATTTAAACCAGTGTACTATTCAATAATCTTTAAAGGGCTAGCATGTAGCCACACTAACCAAGAAATAGCGTATACGTAGCCTGTAAACTGATTATTTCCACATAATTTCCACAAAAAATCGCTCAAATCATCTATATTTGCAAGAAAAATGTGTCTCTTTGGTGCACATTTCCTGCAAATAAATAGCTAGCTGTTTATTCATCCACAGATCATTTTCTAAATATCTGACATGTTAACTTAGTTGAAAAAAAGAATCAATTTTAAAAAATTAGGTAATTCATGTAAATAGTAAGATTATCTTACCAAATATACTTTTACACTCTACATTTGTATCACATTGCATTTACACAAAAATCGTGTGTGAAAGGATGAGTGTGTAGCGTTTAAATTCCTCAGACCCAATACATGTTTTCTGTTAACGTCACCTTGCAGTGAATGCTCGTATTATGCTGGAGGAACTTTTCTTCAACGTTCGTTACACTTTGTCAGCGCCCACTCGGTGAACAGCTACAGTAAGTGGCTAGCAATAGTATAAGTGAGAGTTGAAAGTAAATTGTCAAAATTGGTTTATAATTATAGGCAGGAATACTGCAACACAGCAAATGGATAAGAATTCGTAAAATTACGGACAGTTGAGAAATAACGAATCTAATCAGTCAGAGGAAAAGCCGAGATATAATAACAACTGATACACAATAACCAAACAGCTACATAAACTCTGCGTAAGATGGTTAATGTTGTCGGTGTCGTCTATACAGAAATTACTTTGAGCTACCATCTATTTGTTTTGCTGGGCAGAGCCGTTTTGACTGGGTTAAAACTAGGGCCTAGATCGCAATAATATTTTATTAATGATCGGTTTCGACTTCATGTTGAGTCATCTTCAGGAAATGAGCGCCGTAAGAAAAAGAATAGCAGAGTTGCAGAAGGTTTGGTGAATATGGCGTCAGAGGAAGGTAAAATGAAGTAGCGATGTATTTGTAGTGTTTACATATCTGGCTGCTGCTGGTGGCTTGTCGGATGCTAACTTGGCAACACGATCGTAAACTGCTGGTTGACGGCTGCAGAGCAGCAGATTAAATAGTGTGCAAATTTCGCGCCGGACGCGGATTTAGTCAGCCGCAGACAATGGTAAACGCTTCACAAAATATAAGACATTGATGCTGTACGGAATTTGCAAAATAAGTTATCGAAAACTAGGTACGACGATACAGTACACATGGTAAAAGCTTCAGAAAGTGTGAGATATTGATTTTATATGGACTTTACAAAATAAGTCATCGCAAACTAGGTACAAATATAAGTTGTACATTCGTACCTAGTTTCCGACAAGTTATTTTGTAAGTTCCATACAACATCGATATCTCACATTTGCTGAAGCGTTTACCGTTGGCTGGGGATGATGTAATCCGTTTCTGGCGTGAAATTTGCACACTTTTTAACGCGTGGCTCTGGAGCCGTCAGTCAACAGTTTGCGATCGTGTTGTCACGTGAGCGGGCAGCCAGCAGTAGCCGGATGGGTAATGCTACAGCGCTTATAACGATCATTAATAAAATATTATTGCGATCTAGATTGATTCTATCCAGTAGTAACTCGGGATTGTTGTTACTCCTCTGGGCCATGTTGTCCAAATTTATGAAAAGCTGTCTTGGGTGACAGGCCACCATTGGGTAATTTATCTTTTTTATCTATTACTTACATTTCCCTTGTAGAGGAAGGGCTGACAGCGGCCATGCTGTCCGTCTTCAGTCTTTGAATAACACCGTAAAAACACATAAAATGCTTTGATAAGAGTAAAAACGATGGCTTGAAGCTTCATGAGATGATAATATTGTATGTGGTCTTCAGTCGTGTTTCGGGGTGCACTCTGGCTCGTGATGCCAATTGAGGAGCTACTCGACCGAATAGTAGCGGCTCCGGTCAAAGTAAACAATCATAACGACCGGGAGAGCGGTGCGCTGACCACAAGCCCCTCCTATCCGCATCCTCAGCTGAGGATGACACGGCGGTCGGATGGTCCCGATGGGCCACTTGTGGCCTGAAGACAGAGTGCTTTTTTGCTTTTTCTTCAGTCGTGTGTTGATTGGTGTTGTCGTATACTGTTAATGTTTTATAGGTAAGGGAATCGGATCCACATGGGATTTCAGAAGGAGTGATATGAAAAAGAAATATTTTGGGACGAATACTGGGAAGAGTTAGGGGACGGGATGCAGGTGGTAGGATTACAGTTACGCAATGTGAGAGTATGTTGGAGCATCATCTGAAATGGAACAGGTAGGTTATACTCTAAAATTTTTCGAAGCTGGTTTTCGGAAATGTCATCGGTCATAAAAACCATTAAAATACAATAAAAACAGTCTAGATTGCGTAAAATATTTTATTTTAGAAGACCGCGACTGGTTTCGACCAATATCTGATCAATCTCAGTGTGTTACATACTCTGTATGAGTATGAAGATAAAACCACATAAATGCAATATAAGTAAAAAAAGGAAGAGATGCTTTTGCTGACTGCTGGAGCTGGTGCCATAGAGCACTAACTGCTCTTGGCTGGTATGAAGCTCCGCCCACCGCCTTGGATCATGACCACAGTCATGTGATTATTAAAATTCGCTTGCATAAAATATAGTAAAATAACATGTAAAAAAGCGCAATAAAGAAATGAACCATTAACATTCGAGCTACACCCAAAGTTCCATCTGTAAGGGTTTGTGCGTAACATTTTTTTAGAGTACTCACAGGGACGCCGCCAGTAACCATAGTATCGATATGAATATCGATATGTTCCGATTTCCAGTCAAAGATACAGAAGTGTGGCTTACCATTTTTGACTTGCAACCATTTTTGGATTCACAGCGTGAATCATCTAGAACTTGCACCGCAGATATTGCGAAAATGGGAAGTGCTATTGAACTGCGGTTTTCACAAAATGGATTGGTTGTCAGGGTCTCGTATTGTTATCCAATAAATAGATTGTAATAACAGTTAGAGAGTGTACTTTTTGTGGAAACGTACACTTTTTTAAATGGAACAATGAGTACTGACATTAATACACTAAAAGTAGAATAATTTAGAATGTCAGTGGTGTTTATTGGAGGTCAATAGTGCGAGTTGTTTACGAGATTCGTATTTTGTTAACTGCTTGTGCCATTCAACCTGCGTGGCTGCTAGGTACGATGTTATATTTGTTTACGGTGTACTTTTACGTTCTTTGAGTGCACTGCGACTTGCCAGCCAGTTAATGTGTAGCATTACAAGCATTAAATGGACGATAGGATTTACCAATGCAGGAAAAGCCGACATGCTCTTACTGTATGGAGAGTATAGGAAGAATGCAGTTCATTCTTGTATGTTTCCTTCTGTTACGTTGTCTAAGTGTTTCACTACCACTTTCGTGTACATGGTTGAAGAGGTTGATGAATAATTACCGAGTTGGTTGACGTCTATTGGGATATCTTGCCGCATACACCGTAATGCGGCAAGATATCCCAATAAACTTCAACAATCTCGGCCGTTATTCATTAACCTAATCATCTTGAGGTTGAAGCTCTTTTCTTCCGTGTTCGATTTAACAATACGTATGTTTTTGGATAGGGTCCGCCTTTAGCAAAACACAATTTTATTTTTTAATCCAAACATGTTTCACTGGAGATGCTGCAACTGCAGTGAAACATGTTTGGGTTAAAAAACAAAATTGTGTTTTGCTAAAGGCGAACCCTATCCAAAAACATATGTATTCATCAATCTCTTCAACCAGTTACGTGACAGTGGTAGTGTAACACTTAGACAACGTAACAGAAGGAAAGACGTGACGGTAGAAGAAGGGGAAATGAGTGTTCTTGTTGCTGTTGCAGGTGATCCGCACGTAGGCTTCCGCGTAATCGCACGAGGAAGCGGCAGAAGTCAGGCATTCTCCATCGACGTAGGTCCCATCCCTATCACATCTCTCTCCATCAAGAGCTGCATGGAAACGATAATGGGAATAGTGTTAGCTTCTGTAGGTGGGCGTTAAGACACGATACTCCAGATGTATGATGTATCTTGTTTAGTGATAAAGCCACGGGTACCAATCTTGCCACGTAAACTGTCGAAACGTGCAATGTTGGTCTGTTGACAATTCCCGTTGGTTTCGTGAGGGGGAACGTCAGAGACCATGGAGTGTAATCGTGTAGTGTGGGATAGTCAAAAATCAGGTCATAGGGCCGGCCGAAGTGGCCGTGCGGTTAAAGGCGCTGCAGTCTGGAACCGCAAGACCGCTACGGTCGCAGGTTCGAATCCTGCCTCGGGCATGGATGTTTGTGATGTCCTTAGGTTAGTTAGGTTTAACTAGTTCTAAGTTCTAGGGGACTAATGACCTCAGCAGTTGAGTCCCATAGTGCTCAGAGCCATTTGAACCATTCAGCTCATAGGAGCATCTTTCATAGACTGAACACTGAATGCGCACTAAAGTGCGCGTCATATATCTTGGCGGCCGAGTTTAGGTTCGTTCTGCGCATCTGACGTCACAAAACACAGTCAGCCAATGAACAGAGAACGATGTTGCCAGATCTCGACTGCAGTGCAGAGCACGGACGAGTGTCTTCAGTTTTAGAAACGTTCAGTCATGAATAAGGTAATTGAACAAAAGCAATGTCTTGATAGCAGACATTCTTTTATAGAAAGTTTGGAAAAAGCATTCTTTATACCAATTGCTTCATATTCCATTAATTAATTAAACCAAACAAGCAATAAGACTCCTAATTCAGGCGATAGCAAGGAAAGGTGCTTGTATCATTCTCACTAACTTTTTCGCAATAAAGAACAGCGGTAATTGTTTATTTCCTATCGTACTTCGACGAAGCGTGAGTAATTCATAGTCATACCAACAGTGTTTATAAGTAGTTGCGTGAGGAGTTAGAGTCCTTATGGAGTTACACTGTCTGAGGAGGTGAGATAGCGGAACGATTAAGGTGTTAGGCTGCCAACTGAAAGGTTAAGAGTTCTAACCTTGTGCCGTGCTTAATATTTTCTTTATTTAAAAACAATGTTGGAGTGGCTTACTTCACGAATTTTATTCGTTTGAATGAAATTTCTAGTGCTTTGCCTCTTCATTAACTTTTTCGCTGCTGCAGACACGTGCTCCCCGCATTCCGCGCTGTGTGCGGTTTTGTCATCACTGCACTTCTCGCCTGTGCAGACACATGGTTGGTGTTCCCACTGCTTTGACACACTTATCATTCGATTTCCAAAAACTATTTGGCCAAAAAATTTGATTTTTACACGTCTTCTTGACTGATACCTTCCCCCCATAAATGACTTAATTTTGTTTTGATGTGCAGCATTAAATGTAGTAAACCATTGCACGAAATTCTGAAGAGTTTGCAGAGGTAAAAGTCCATAGCGTATACTTTCTGTATGGTCGATTTTAGTTGCCACAATGTTGAGAATGAAATGTGGACAAGATACCTAAATTTCATATAATATTTACTGTATAACAATATCTCATTTAACTTAAGTACCACATAGGTGTCGTATGTAATATTGAGAAATATTCCGTCTTTCGCGACTGTAATAAAAGTTTTATTTACACACGGCGCGTTTGGCTTTATTTTAAAGCACTTCCATCGGTGAAAGGTATGGCACATACACAATGGTATTCATGTTATATTTCTTGTTTTTGTTCCACAGTCGCAGTTTTACCAATGGTATTGAAATATATCCCTCTTCTGCAACTGTAATAAGCGACTTATTTAGAGCAGACGCGTTTCTCTCTTTTGAAGCATCATCTATTTTGTGTCCTCCATTGCCAAGTCACCTTTCGTAGTTTTGTGCTGCGGTAGCACAATATTCAACGTTTGTGTTGGCTCATCAGTGTTTTAGCAAATAAATGCTGTTTGTATGTGCCACACACAAAATTATATTTGACATAGCTCTGAGCACTTCACTGACAGACGGTATATTCAAGTCCTAATGTTTTTGTAAGTCCACAGTTTTGTTTAATGTATTTTGTCTACTTCCTTTTGATTGATTGTAGTGCTTTAAAATAAAGCCAAACGTGCCCAGTATAAGTAAAACTTTTGTTACAGTCGCGAAAGGTGGAATATTTCTCAATATTTCATACGACACCTATGTGGTACTTAAATTAAATGAAATATATAGGTATCTTGTCCACATTTCTTTCTCAACATTGTGGCAACTAAAATCGACCATCCGGAAAGTATACTCTATGGACTTTTACCTCTGCAAACTCTTCAAAATTTCGTGGAATGGTTTACTATATTTAATGCTGCGTAATAACTGCGTTGAACATCGAAACAAAATTAAGTCATTTATGGGGGGTAGGTATCAGTCAAGAAGATAGGTAAAAATCTAATTTTTGAGCCAAATAGTTTTTGTGGAATCGAATGATAAAGAGTGTCAAAGCAGTCGAAACACCATGTGTCTGCACAGGCGAGCAATGTAGTGACAAAATCGCTCACAGCGCGGAATGCAGGGAGCACGTCTTTGTAGCAGCGAAAGGGTTAATGCGGCCGTGGTGGCTTTACTTCATGAACTGCGCGCTCCCCCCTAAACGTAAGCTTGCGAACTATGCTATGCTATGGCGCTGCTTCTATTGGCGCGTGCGTCGTGTACAACTGGCAACGCAGCAATCTCCCGCGTCTAGGCGGGTATGCGCGAGCCGCCAAGATAAAAGAATTCAACTATAGTGTCGCACCCTCCTAACGGACCATCTTTCACGGATGGCAGAAGATGGTCCTCTGCAGACGAGGAGGAACCTGTGGAACTAGCGTGATGGCTGTCCACGCCATAGTGCACGAAGTATTACAGCGTCTTCATGAATTGTTTCCAAATCGTTGGACTGGACGCAGAGGACCTACACCGCATACCAACTACACCCGATGGTATGCAGCGACGTATTTTTGCAGCAAGCTCGTACATCTCCGCTGAAATACTAGAAAGAACGCAGCAGTCTTTTCATACCAGACTGGAAGGGTGGATTGCCCTTGCCGATGGTCTTTTCGAACACAACCTATGAGAGCCAATTGTCTTGTTACAGGTCAGAATCCACACAAGTAGTGCATGCACTTGTGTTGTCCTTTAGTGTGTGCTACCACACGTATTGTGCAAGTGCCGGTGTGGGAACTGTTCAAAACACGATACCTCGTAAACGACTCGTACTAGACTCCCGCAACAGACGCCACTGACATTCTAATTTATCCTACTTTTTGTTTGTTAATGTCAATAGGCACTGCTTCATTTAAAAAATGTGTGTTTGCTCAAAAATACGCTTTCTAAGCCGGCCGCTATGACCGAGCGGTTCTAGGCGCTTCAGTCCGGAACCGCGCTGCTGCTACGGTCTCAGGTTCGAATCCTGCCTCGGGCATGGACGTGTGTGGTGTTCTTAGGTTAGTTAGGTTTAAGTAGTTCTACGTTCTAGGGGACTGATGACCTCAGATGTTAAGTCCCATACTGCTTGGAGCCATTTGAACCATTTTTGAACGCTTTCTAATTATTATTACAATGTGTTTTGACAACCTGCTTACTGGCTAATAATACGAGCCCCTGACTACCAATCCATTCTGTGAAAACCGCACTTTTCATTTCCGCAACATCTGCGGTGCAAGTTTTAGGTGATTATTTTATGCAAACCTATTTCAATAATTACATGACTGTCTTCGTGTTCCAAATATTTCATACTACAGTTATCTTTTTACTGATTTTATTCTATCTGACGGCCATTGGCTATCACCGAGGTAATATTGGAGACGGAGGGCGAAATTCTCGCTATTTATGCGACGGCAACTGCATGTCATGCTGCAGTTGCTCTTCGAAACCAGTCAACGTCTTCAAAATAAAATATTTTTTGCAGCCTAGACTTTTTTATATTTTAATAGGTTATAGTTAATAATTTGGGTAATTTCCGGGATGACGTCATGGTGTGTGTGTGTGTGTGTGTGTGTGTGTGTGTGTTTGTGTGTTTGTTGGGGAGTTGAGAGGGCTGTCAAAACTACTTTAGAAAAAGAGGTGGAGTGCCCAGAGGTATAAGAAAGGTGTGACATACTGATGCACACACGGCAGCAGGCCCTAGTGTTCTGAAGGATGGGGACTGCAATGCAATGCTGAGATTCAATTTTGAATGAACTTAAGACTGACAAAAGTATTCCAGGTATTTGAGGATAATTGGAAACTTCATCAGCTGTTAGAGGAAGGTACAGGAAATGAGATGGCGTGAATGGCGTTTAAGAATTTGGAGGGAATGGTAAAACTTGGGAATGGCGGAGATCCATGCATCATTTGCATAGGTGAGAGTCTTGTAGGTATATATGATGTTAGTTGTACTTAGACACGATGTTCGGCCAATTAGTAGTTTTATAATTGTTTGTTTATTGGGTTCTTTCTTTCGAATGGTTAATAAGTGGAAAATATCAAGTTAGCTTTCGATCGCGTATATATTTGAGATTTAATTAGGTGATATGGGCGGTTGTAGACTGTGAGGTTAAGATCACAGGGACGGAAATCTTGGGTATTTCTTTCAAAAGTTGTAGACTAGATTTTTGTAGGACTGATGTAGAAGTGCAACTGGTAGCACCAGAAGGTCAGATCATTGAACTGGAGTTACAGGAATCATTGGGACGAATGGAGGGTGAGGTGGAAGCAAGGAAAGCGGTGTTGTCAGCATACTGAAGTAGGTACACAGAACAGGATCATTTAGAACCGTCGGACGTATGAGAGATCAAGGAGCAGAGACAGGACGGATCCTTGGGGGGAAAACAGGGGAGAGTGAATTGTTTGTTGTTTCATAAGATGCTTCAATGATTATAAAGAATCACTGTTCTGAATTAGAGATTTGGAATAAAGAAATACAAAACACGGTGTGATGGATTGGCACTTCATGTAGTCGTACTGAATAAGTAACGTAAAAAAGCGACACTTTTGCGTGAAACAGTGGTTGTTCCGTTCGATCGGTGCGGAGGGAACTTGGAGCTGGCGCCCCGGCGTAGTGTCTTGTGGTGTCCCGAGGGGGCTCTCGCAGCTAATCTCCGCGTCATTGTCTTAATGCGTTTACTGTTGGCCCGCGGGCCCCTGCGCCGTCGCACGTTCGCCCACTTAAAAAAGACGATTCTCCCTGCCAAATACTCGCCTGCCGGGATTCTTGCCGGTACGGCATCAACGTGCTTGAAACTCGCTAAGCGAGCGTAGTGGCCACGGTGTCACACCAGCTGGCCCTTCCATTTCATAGCGACCTGCACTCTTGTAGTCTATCTACCATTTGTGGACGTCCCTTGTAGAACTAGCAGTCTGGGAGAGAAGAGATGGTTGACATTAAAATACTGCTAGCAACGTCGGTCAGATAACTAGCCTACGGGCAGGCTAATTTTTAGGAGAGAATCACTAAAATATCATGTAGATCAGTTCAGAAACAATCACCGCTAACATACAGAGAAGCCAGAAATATTTAAGGAGGCGTTGTAGTTGTAGTCGTCTTCATTTCAAACCCTGGTTTCATGCAACTCTCCAGGCTACTCTATTTTGTGCAAACCTCTTCATCTCTGCATAACTGTCGCAACTTACAACCATTTGAACCTGCTTACTGTAGTCAAACCTTGGTCTGCCTCTACAACTCCCTCCCCCTTGCGCCCCCCCCCCCCCCCCGCCCATCCTCCCTGACACGTTGTGACGTAACAAAATAAAAGTGATATTCAATGGAAAAGTTGGAATTTGAGATTTCGCTTACTGTTTTATCAATCACAATTGGCGTAAGAATCATGGATTGACCATTGTCATAAAATATTACATTATGAAATGTGAATAGTCTTTACTTGCAGTTTCGCGTGGCATGAAGCAGTCAAAGCTAGCATGCTATTGATTAAGAAATTGCATTATGGTCTTTCTAATTACTTCATGATCGTAGATACGATCATACCCGGTCTTGAAGTTATTGTTATGAGAAAACAGTGTCGTAAGGGACCAGAAAGTTCTTAAGGGCGCAAAAACAACTGTACATCACACAAAAGGGAAATTCAATATTAAAGCTGATGCAAGAAGACGATAAAACAGTTTTCTTTTTGTCAACGTAACACGCACGTTGGACTGCTGATCTTGGTGTCTGTAATCTTAGCGAAATGCATAATTAAAATGAAAATAAGACTGGGGAGATGATAGGAATGAGCACTGCTAAATGATCCAATATTTCCAGAACAAATATTTATTATAACTACAACATATATCGTACCTTAAGCTTAGTACTACAATGACGGTAGATTTTTATGTCCGTTTCTTGTCCATTGAGCATTCTTTTATATAGCCATTGTCCTCTTGGGTCGCTCGTGCGTCGTCACGATAAGTTATAACAGTTCTTCTTTTTACACTTCACTCAAACTTAGACGGAACACGTTTTTATTTATTTACTAAAAAATTAGATCAGATCGCCACAAATATGCGTCCGTCTTACTTAAGAAAAACAGTACAAGTGTTTAGCGCTCAAGGCTTCATTTGTTCTCCAGCGAACAAAATAGTGAAGGATCGCATATCTATCCGTATTCTTCTGTTTATGTTGCCGCCCAAAGATGACGAACTACATTATTTAGGGAATTCCACCGTCGCTATGCGACGCTTTATTAAATATTAATCATTCTTTATTAACAAGTATTTGCCTTCTGGCTGAAAGTATTAACTATTTGCTGTTTTAATGAAGCCAAAAATAGCGAATATCACAACGTCCATCCGTCTCCAGACTGACAATTCCTTCACGCCTGAGGATGAGTCCTGTCTGCCGATCCCTTCTTTTAGTCAAGGTGGGATGCAAATTTCTTTTTTCCCCAATTCGATTCAGTACCTGCTGAGTCATTCGATCTACCATCTGATCTTCAATATTCTTCTGTAGCATGACATTGCCAGAACTTCTATCTGCTTCTTATCTGAATTGCCACACTTCACTCGAATACCTTCCGAAAAGACTTCCAAACATTTATATTTGTTTTAGACGTTAAGACAATCCTCTTTTTCAGAGAAGCTTTCTTGCTGTTGCCAGTCTGAATTTTATACCTTCCCAACTTCGACCAGTATTAGTTATTTCGCTCTTCAATATTCTTCTGTAGCATGACATTGCCAGAACTTCTATCTGCTTCTTATCTGAATTGCCACACTTCACTCGAATACCTTCCGAAAAGACTTCCAAACATTTATATTTGTTTTAGACGTTAAGACAATCCTCTTTTTCAGAGAAGCTTTCTTGCTGTTGCCAGTCTGAATTTTATACCTTCCCAACTTCGACCAGTATTAGTTATTTCGCTGCCCAATTAACATAACTCATCGATTATTTTAAGCGTCTCATTTCCTAATCTTATTCCTTCAGCATTGCACGATTTACTTCTACTACATTCTATTAACCTTGTCTTACTTTTATTGATGTTCATCCTGTAACCTCTTTTCATGACGCAATCCGTTTTATTCAGCCGCTTTCCCAAGGCCTTATCCGTCTCTGACAAAACTCCAGTGTCATCGGCGAATGTCAAAGTTTTTATTTTTTCCCTTGAACTTTAATTCCCTTTCCAAATGTCTCCTTTGTTTTCTTTACTGCTAGCTCAATGTAAAGATTGAATAACGTCGGGGATACGCTACAACCCTGAGTCACTCCTTTCTCAACCACTGCTTTCCTTTCACGCCGTTCGACTCTTACAACTGCAGTCTGGTTTCTGTAAAACTTGTAAATAGCCTCTCCCTCCCTGTATTTTATCCCCGAAGGGATACCTTCAAAATTTCAGAGTGTTGCCAAGTCTACACTGTCAAAAGTTTTCGATAAATCTACAAATGTTATAAACGTAGGTTTGCCTTCTGCCTCATGTGTTCCTACAGGTCTTCGGGACCGAAACTGATCTTCCCCAAGGTCGGCACTGACCAGTTTTTTCATTCGTTTGTAAATAATTCGTGTCAATATTTTGTAAGTATGACTTATTAAAGTGATAGTACGCTAATATTTACACCTGGCAGCTCCTGCCTTCTTTGGAATTGGAGTAATTACGTTGTTCCTGATGTCTGAGGATATTTTGTCTGCCTCACGTATCTTGCACACCAGGTGGAATAATTCTGTCATGGCTGGCTCTCACAAGGACCCCAGTAACTCTGAAGGAATGTCGTCTACTCCAGTGGCCTTGTTTCCATTTACATTATTCAGTGCTTTGTCAGAATCTTCTAGCAGTATCATATCTTCCTTCTCCACCCAACTCATCCTCATTTCCTGTAACATTGTTCTCAGTTTTGAGCCTCTTACATAGACTGTCTACATGTTCCTTCCACCTTTCAACTTCCTCGTTATTGCTCGGAACTGGCTTGCTATCTGAGCTATTGATATTCATACAGTTTTCTCTCTTTATTCCAAACCTGCATCTAATTTTCTTGTCCTCTAGCCATCACTGCTAACCCATTTTACACTAGCTGTCAGTCTCGTTTTTACACTACTGGCCATTAAAATTGCTACACCAAGAAGAAATGCAGATGATAAACGGGTATTCATTGGGCAAATATGTTATACTAGAACTGACATGTGATTACATTTTCGCCGCGCGGGATTAGCCGAGCGGTCTAGGGCGCTGCAGTCACAGACTGTGTGGCTGATCCCGGCGGAGGTTCGAATCCTCCCTAGGGTATGGGTGTGTGTGTTTGTCCTTAGGATAATTTAGGTTAAGTAGTGTGTAAGCTTAGGGACTGATGACCTTAGCAGTTAAGTCCCATAAGATTTCACACACATTTGAACATTTTTTTTTATTACATTTTCACGCAATTTGGGTGCATAGATCCTGAGAAACCAGTACCCAGAACAACCACCTCTGACCGTAATAACGGCCTTGATACGCCTGGGCATTGAGTCAAACAGAGCTTGGATGGCGTGTACAGGTACAGCTGCCCATGCAGCTTCAACACGATACCACAGTTCATCATGAGTAATGACTGGCGTATTGTGACGAGCCAGTTGCTCGGCCACCGTTGACCAGACGTTTTCGATTGGTGAGAGATCTCGAGAATGTACTGGCCAGGGCAGCAGTCGAACATTTTCTGTATCCAGAAAGGCCCGTACAGGACCTGCAACAGGCGGTCGTGCATTATCCTGCTGAAATGTAGGGTTTCGCAGGGATCGAATGAACGGTAGAGGCACGGGTCGTAACACATCTGAAATGTAACGTCTACTGTTCAAAGTGCCGTCAATGCGAACAAGAGGTGACCGAGACGTGTAACCAATGGCATCCCATACCATCACGTCGGGTGATACGCCAGTATGGCGATGACGAATACACGCTTCCAATGTGCGTTCACCGCGATGTCGCCAAACACGGATGCGAACATGATGATGCTGTAAACAGAACCTGGATTCACCCGAAAAAATGACGTTTTGCCATTCATGCACCCGGGTTCGTCGTTGAGTGCACCATCACAGACGCTCCTGTCTGTGATGCAGCGTCAAGGTTAATCGCAGCCATGGTCTCCGAGCTGATAGTCCATGCTGCTGCAAACGTCGTCCAACTGTTCGTACAGATGGTTGTTGTCTTGCAAACGTCCCCATCTGTTGACTTAGGGATCGAGACGTGGCTGCGCGATCCGTTACAGCCATGCGGATAAGATGCCTGTCATCTCGACTGCTAATGATACGAGGCCGTTGGGATCCAGCACGGCGTTCCGTATAACCCTCCTGAACCCACCGATTCCATATTCTGCTAATAGTCCTTGGATCTCGACCAACGCGAGCAACAATGTCGCGATACGACAAACCGCAATCGCGTTAGGCTACAGTCCGACCTTTATCAAAGTCGGAAACGTGATGGTACGCATTTCTCCTCCTTACACGAGGCATCACAACAACGTTTTACCAGGCAACACTGGTCAACTGCTGTTTGTGTATGAGAAATTGGTTGGAAACTTTCCTCATGTCAGCAGGTTGTAGGTGTCGCCACCGGCGCCAACCTTGTGTGAATGCTCTAAAAAGCTAATCATTGCATATCACGGCATCTTCTTGCTGTCGGTTAAATTTGGCGTCTGTAGCACGTCATATTCGTGGTGTAGCAATTTTAATGGCCAGTAGTGTAGATGGTTGGCCGACCGCGGTGGTCTCGCGGTTCTAGGCGCGCAGTCCGGAACCGTGTGACTGCTACGGTCGCAGGTTCGAATCCTGCCTCGGGCATGGATGTGTGTGATGTCCTTAGGTTAGTTAGGTTTAAGTAGTTCTAAGTTCTAGGGGACTGATGACCACAGCTGTCAAGTCCCATAGTGCTCAGAGCCATTTGAACCATTTTTTGTAGATGTCTGGCCGGCCGCGGTGGCCGTGCGGTTCTGGCGCTGCAGTCCGGAACCGCGAGGCTGCTACGGTCGCAGGTTCGAATCCTGCCTCGGGCATGGGTGTTTGTGATGTCCTTAGGTTAGTTAGGTTTAAGTAGTTCTAAGTTCTAGGGGACTTATGACCTAAGATGCTGAGTCCCATAGTGCTCAGAGCCATTTGAACCATTTGTAGATGTCTGTACTCCTTTTCGCCTAGTTCATTTGCTGCATTTTTATATTTTCTCCCTTTGTCAACTAAATTAAATATCTCCTGAGTTATCCAAAGATTTCAAGTAGACCTTACCTTTTTTATTTACGTGATGCTATGGTGTCACCCCTGTTCCAAAGCAACCCATTCGTTTTATATTATATCCCTCTCCCCTGTTTCAGTTCAACGTTGCCTGACGCTCCCTCCGAAACTCTGAAGAACTTCCTATTCCTTAAAATTACTCAGGCCTCATCTCCTTAATTTCCTGCTTTCTTTAAAAACTTGTTCAGTTTTAATCTGCATTTGATAACCAACAGCTGCCCCAGGAAATGTCATACAGTTTAAAATTTTGTTTCGAAATCCCTGTCTTAGCTTTATATAACCAATCTGGAACCTTCTAGCGTCCCCAAGTCTCTTTCACGTATAAAACCTTTTTTCATGTCACATAAACCAAGTGTTAGCAGCCATTAAATTATCCTCTCTGCAAAATTCTATTTGGGAGCTTCCTCTTTCATTCCTTCCCAACAGTCAATGATCTCTTACTACTTTTCCTGTTCTTCCTTTTGCTACTACCAATTCCATTCACCCACCACAATTTAATTTTTCACCTCCTTTAACTATCTAAATAATTCCCCTTATCTCATCATATGTTCTTTCAATCTCCTCATCATCTGTGGAGCTAGTTGGCATTAAAATTTGTACTACTGCGGTGGGCGTTGGCTTCCTGTCTGTCTTTGGTTGCATTCACTATGCCTATTTTCTTATTCACTATTAGGGCTAATGCTACATTACCTCTATCTGATTTTGTGTTGATAACACTGTACTGGCCATACAAAAAGTCCAGTTCTTCCTGCCGCCATAATTCACTAATTCCCGTATACCTAACTTCAATCTTTCCATTTCCCTTTTCAGACTATGTAACCTACCTACCAGATTGAGATCTAATACTCTACGCTTTGACTCGTATAATGTCAGTTTTGTCTTTCCTGATGACACCCCCTGAGTAATCCCCACCCGAAGATCCGAATGGGAGACTATTTTATTTCCGAAATATATTACCTAAGAGGATTCCTTCATCATTAAGCCATAAAGTACAGCTGCATTGCCGGCCGCAGTGGCCGAGCGGTTCTAGGCGCTTCAGTCCGGAACCGCACTGCTGCTACGGTCGCAGGTTCGAATCCTGGCTCGGGCATGGATGCGTGTGATGTCCTTACGTTAGTTAGGTTTGAGTAGTTCTAAGTCTAGGGGACTGATGACCTCAGATGTTAAGTCCCATAGTGCTTAGAGCCATTTGAACCATTTTAACAGCTGAATTACGGCTGTAGCTTTCCCTTGGCTTCAGCCGTTCGCAGTATCAACACAGCAAGGCCATAGTGGCTGATATTACAAGGTCAGATGAGTCAATGATCCAGACTGTCGCTGCTGCAACTACTGGAAAGGCCACGGGTTAGTCTGGTCTCTTCACAGACACCCCTCCATTGTGGTTCCACATACAGTACAGCTATCTGTATCGTTGAGACACGCAAGAAGTTACATTTCGGCAAGGTCAATGGTTCATAGAGAGAGAGGAAGTGTTATCAAAGAGCAAATCGATATTCCGTATGGAGTTCACTCAATGAATATTGTACTTCCTTCTGAATGAGTCAATATTGCCAACAACAAATTCTATAATGGATTGTATGTACAGGGATGGCAGAGGTGGAATTCCGAGCCACCTGAAAAATGGCCTACGCGACGTTCGCGAACTAACACTGCTGATATCTACCTGCCCGCTCTTTCCTGGGCTAAGAATGTTCTTGGTGAGTGCACAGAGTCGCCCCCAAATATGATACGGTGGGAGATAGAGTGAAAGTTAGCAAAGTAAGCAAGCCTTCACGTCTCAGTGTTAGGAACACTTCTATTTATTCTTATAGTGGAGACAGCAGCATTCAGTTTCTGCACGAGATCTTGGATGTGACACTTCCAACTAAGCTTTATAACAACCCTCATGCCTAAAAATTTAAAATGGTCAACTTCAGTGACTGTTTGGCCACATTAAGACAATAAAGTTTCGCTTTTACAGGATACAGGACTCACATGTCAGAAGCTGAATGCCTTTCGTTTTCTTTGAGTTAAGCGTTAATTTGGTCTCTCAAAGCCAAGTTCTGATCTTACCGACTACCATATCGGCTAGATTATGCACACAACATGACTATCCAAAGCGTCTACAAGGTATGGTCAACCAATTACAGACTTTTAACATGGCGTAAGAACACTGACGGGAGTGAGGTGGCGCAGTGGTTAGCATACTGGACTCGCATTGGGGAGGACGATGGTTCAAACGCGCGTCCAGGCATCCAGATTTATGTTCTCCGTGATTTCCCTGGTTCGCTCGAGGAAATGCCGGAATGGTTCCTTTGAAAGTGCACGGCCAGTTTCCTTCCCCATCCTTGACACAATCCGAGCTTGTGCTCTGTCTCTAATCACCTCGATGTGGTCAGGACATTAAACCATCGTCTTCCTTTTTATTTTTGGTGTTCCGTTTATCGTGACCATCCCAAATAACTTTTTTTTCAGAATCCAAATAAAAATTGTACCAACCAAATTTAGTTTAAGGGGCTCTGGAAAGGTTCAAAATCGTGAAATGTTCATTTTTTACTTTTTAGGATTTTAAAAATCTACAGACTTTCTCCTTTCAATTGATATACAATTTATTCAGTTCAGAAGACTACAACTATTTTTAAAATATTTTTGAAATATGTTCCGCATAGGCGTGACCCAACGTGTCGCTGTTAACTGCTGTCAAATGTTGTACTCATGAATCTGCATTCTCATCATGTATATTTTAAGATATGAGAGAAAATGAGAGTTACAAAATAAGTGTTGTGACAAACCTGTGATAGTTCGATATATATCGCCCGCTCGATTGTCGTATGTTTCATATTTATTTATTCTTTTGTAATCATGAAAATTTTCGTAGTGAATTCTGTTAATCAAAGTCTCTATTTTATTGAAGGTTAATCATATGTAGGTGTAAAGTGACTAGAAATCCTCTGAAGCCATTTAAGAAAAGGAGAAATGTTTGAAAGCTAAAGGTAGGTGTTATTACCGTGAAAAATAAAGACGATAACCAAGTATGTGAACCTAACCTTGCCGGTACACCTGCCCATTGAAATGAAAGTGAGAAAGAGAGTACTTCGCAGAGGAGGCTTGGTTCATGAATGAAATATTTGATATGTTAGTTCTCAACGGAATTTTTGCAAACTGTGAAAGATGTATTCGGTGTAGTGAAGTTGGTCTCGACCTTTCTATAAAAAGTCACGTGGGACTTGCCGGTGAAATGGAACTGAAGTGTATTAAGTGTTCATAAATGACAACCTTTTGGAACACTGTTGTAGTAACTTCAAATGAAGAAAATGATAGCAAAATCTGTGAACACAACATTAGATTCGTTTATGCCTTGCATACAATTGGTAAGGGTACTACTGCAGGTGCAGTTTTTGTGACATGATGAATCTTATAAATCACCCAACAAAGCTTACAAACTATAATATGTCTATGGGGTCTAAAGTAGAAGACGCCTGTGTAGAATCTATGAAGAAAGGTGTGGAAGAGGCAGTAATAGAAAACAGTGGTAAGAGAGACTTGACTGCAGCTTTCGATGGTGCCTGGCATAAACGGGGACACACATCTATTCATGGTGTAGTATGTGCCACTAGTATGTGTACGGGGAAAGTTTTAGATGTAGCAGTATATCTAAACATTGTAGGTGTCCACAAAAAAATAAAGATACACATAAAAATAACTGCACACCTAACTATAGTGGTAGTAGAAGAGGAACGGAAGTGGCTGGTATTGCTAGTATATTTCAGCGTTCTGTTGCGTGTGATAATGTTCGTGCGATATGTGAATTATCTTGGTGACTGTGATACTAAAAGTTTCAGACATATTCAAGAACTGAAGCCCTATGGTGATGACGATGTAGAGCAGAAATTTGAGTGTATTGGACAAGTACAGAAAAAAATGGGATCAAGACTTTGGCGACTGACAGCTTCGTACATAAAACAAAACCTCATTGATGGTAAAGGGTTGGATGGGAAGGGAAAGTTAACTGATAGTGTAACTGACAAAATACAGAACTATTATGGAATGGCTATTAGGCAAAACACGCAGTGTCGATGAAATGAAGAAGGCTGTTTGGGATATTTTTATATAATTTTGCAATCCACGGAAGTCCCCATCATTACTTGTGTCCCAAAGGAGAAAACGGTTGGTGTAAGTACAACAAGGGACTGCTAACTGGTGAACACTCATAGACATAGTCTGCCTGAAGAGGTAATGGAGGTGATAAAACCTATTTTCAGAGACTTAGCAGGACCTGAACTGTTGAAAAAGTGTGTTCATGGAAAAACTCAAAACCCCAATAAAAGTACAAATAGTGTTATATGGTCGAGAATCCCCAAGACTGTGTTTGTTGAAATAGAAACACTTCACTTTGGTGTGTATGATTCAAATGGTTCAAATGGCTCTGAGTACTATGGGACTTAACATCTGAGGTCATCAGTCCCCTAGAAATTAGAACTACTTAAACCTAACTAGCCTAAGGACATCACACACATCCATGCCCGAGGCAGGATTCGAACCTGCGACCGTAGCAGTCGCGCGGTTCCGGACTGAAACGCCTAGAACCCCTCGGCCAGGTGTGTATGATGCTGTTGCTACTTTCATTGATGCAAAGTATTTCGAAATATGAGAATGAAGATAGGTTTCAACACGGTTCGAACGATGCTTGTGATGTTTGGCAAGGAACGTCTTCGGGCTGCTGACAGGGCTGTAAAGAGCGTAGAAAACAAGCCAGGGTAAACAGGAGGAGGGCAAAGGGAAAGTTGGAGGAGGAGTTTGCAGAAGATGAAGATAATCCATGCTGTGGACCTGGAATGCACTAAAAAGGTAATCCAAACTTTGTCGCTGGATTCCCAAAAGTTTTATTTTTTCATACAAATTACATGTTTCCTCAGGATCTACCGAACCAATTTGCTCCAGATTGTCAGGAAATGTTACACAGTCCGTTCTGCGTAACTTAACACAGCCCGTTGTTGAATTTATAAACAAAAAAGGCACAAAAAAGTAATAAATTTTCATCAATAGAAAAACTAATCTCTAACTACTAAATTCAAATTTTTAAAAATCGCTGTGCTAAGTTGTAGCCAATACTCCAATAAATAATCTGTAAAAATTTCAACTTCCTAGCTCAAATACTTTGTGAGAAAACATGTAATTTATAAGCGCTATAATAACATTGGGAAGATAGGGCTTTCCGGAGCTCCTTAACAATTTAAAGCCAAACTGACTATTAACCGACCGTGACTGTTTCCAAAATATGGGAAGGCTTTTCGAGGATCGGTACCAATCCCAAATTTTTATTGATTTACTTAAATCATTTAATAAAGCAACATGTTTCGAGGAACAAATCTGAGCTTCAGGCTACAGCGGCAATATAAAAACATTAAACAAAAGTAGACATAGATATTAGTGTTGTTATTTACAGTCTTGGAATGTGGTGAGGACCTGTGAAGAACAACTTGAGTATCCGTGTGTACTTATAAATTTTTTGTGAGGCACTGTACTCTGAAGAAGAGGTTTCTTCCTCGGAACATGTTTTATTAAATAATTTAAATAAATGTACAAAATTTGTTGTTGGTAGCGGTCTCCGTGAAACTTTGTCGAATGCGGGAAAACATTAACTAGAGTTATTGCCTTTTTAAAAATTTTGTTCGTTATGAAGATATGACGAGCAGTGTGTTATTAATTAGAAAGGTAACGGAAAACTGTGCGGGTAGCTGGCGTAAGGTAAGTCGTCCACTTGCAGGAGTTGACACTAAACAAAAGGAAACACAAGGAAAATGCACATCGGTCACTCAGTCAAGCGTCTTCAGTTGAAGATTTGTATGAGTACAATGGAAACCAAGAAAGAGAAGGTGCAAATATTTCTCATCCATGAAGAATGTAAGTCAGCAGAACAGTAACTGAAAAAAACACATTAAATAAGCATGCAATATATATTGATTTATGAATATTAAATAACAGTGTGCGGTTTTGTACAAACAATAATGTAACCATATTCAAACTGCTATAATAAATTTTAATAGATGCATTAATGTGTAACCTAGGAGGCATGCAACAGAAGAAACGAAAAAAAAGACTAAGACATTAATTTCTAATCGGTCAGCATAATATGCATATACATTTAATGAGCAAGCAGTGTTACAATATTTGAGGAATTAGCTGTAAAATGTCATTTCACTGAAATCACACATCAAAAAAAGTTTTGCATCACCCCAGTTCCAAGAACTCCTGAAGATAGAAGTTGATCGTGGATGTTGTACCACAGACACAGTACAGTACCTTTGACTGTTCAGACATGTCACTATATCCGCCCAAAGATGTAAACAACCATGCATGAGCAGCGCCTATTAGACGGAGAGGGTCCGACAGCTGATCAGTTCCAGTCGTTCCACCAGGAAGTTCAACCATGCCTAGGCGGTCAATACCGCGGTTCGATCGCGCCCACGTTGTTGCTTTGAGCCAGGAAGCGCTCTCAACAAGGGAAGCGTCCAGGCATCTCGGACTGAACCAAAGCGATATTGTTCGTACAAAGAGGAGATACAGAAAGACAGGATCTATCGATGACATGCCTCGACCTGGCCACCCAAGGGGTACTACTGCAGCGGATGACCGCTACCTACGGATTATGACTCGGAGGAACCCTGAAAGCAACGCCACCATGTTGAATATTGCTCATGGTGCAGCCAAAGGACGTCGTGTTATGACTCAAACTGTGCACAATAGGCTGCAAGATGCGCAATTTCACTCCCGACGTCCATGGCGAGGTCCATCTTTGCAACCACTACACCATGCAGCGCAGTACAGATGGGCCCGGCAACATGCCGAATGTATCGCTCAGGATTGACATCACGTTCTCTTCACCGATGAGTGCCGCATATACCTTCAACTAGACAATCGTCGGAGACGTGTTTGGAGGCAACTCGGCCAGGCTCAACGCCTTAGACACACTGTCCAGCGAGTGAAGCAAGGTGGACGTTCTCTGCCGTTTTGGGTTGGCATTATGTGGGGCCGACGTACGCCTATGGTGGTCATGGAAGGCGCCGTAATGGCTGTACGATACGTGAATGCCATCCTCCGACCGACAGTGCAACCATGTCGGCAGCATATTGGCGAGGCATTCGCCTTCATGCACGGCAATTCGCGCCCCCATCGTGCACATCTTGTGAATCACTTCCTTCACGATAACGACATCGCTCGACTAGAGTGGCCAGAATGTTCTCCAGACATGAACCTTATCGAACATGTATGGGATGGTTTGAAAAGGGCTGTTTGTGGACGACGTGACCCACCAACCACTGTTAGGGATCTACGCCGAATGACCGTAGAGGTGTGGGACAATCTGGACTAACAGTGCCTTGATGAACTTGTGGATTGTATGCCACTCCGAATACAGGCATGCGTCAATGCAAGAGGACGTGCTACTGGGTACTAGAGGTACCGGTGTGTACAGCAATCTGGACCACCACCTCTGAAGTTCTCGCTGTATGGTGGTACAACATGCAGTGTATGGTTTTCATGAGCAATAAAAAGGGCGGAAATGATGTTTATGTTGATCTCTATACCAATTTTCTGTACAGGTTCTGGAATTCTCGGATCCGAGGTGATGGAAAACTTTTTTTGATGTGTGTGTAATCGTAGAATAATATGTATTTTTAACATGTAACGGTCATATTGGAATTTTGAGCCCAGTTCCCGTGCTTGCACAATGTGGTTTACTATTAAAATTCCGAGAGCATATGTTTCTAGAAGAGTCAACCAACAGACCTTTTACTCCTACACATGTGTCGCGTAAACTAAATACCTAGGTATTACAATTACGAACAACTTAAATTGGAAGGAACACATAGAAAATGTTATGGAGAGGGCTAACCAAAGACTGCGTTTTATTGGCAGGACACTTAGAAAATGAAGCAGACCTACTAAGGAGACTGCCTACACTACGCTTGTCCGTCTTCTTTTAGAATACTGCTGCGCGGTGTGGGATCCTTACCAGATAGGACTGACGGAGTACATCGAAAAAGTTCAAAGAAAGGCAGCACGTTTTGTATTATCGCGAAATATGGGAGAGAGTGTGACAGAAATGATACAGGATTCGGGCTGGACATCATTAAAAGAAAGGCGTTTTTAGTTGCGACGGAATCTTCTTACGAAATTCCAATCACTAACTTTCTCCTCCACATGCGAAAATATCTTGTTGACACCGACCTACGTAGGGAGTAACGATCACTACGATAAAATAGGGGAAATCAGAGCTCGTACGGAAAGATATAGGTGTTCATTCTTTCCGCGCACTATGCGAGATTGGAATAATAGAGAATTGTGAAGGTGGTTCGCTGAACCCTCTGCCAGGCACTTAAATGTGATTTGCAGAGTATCCATGTAGATGTAGATGTAGAAGGTCAAAGCAACGAGATTCCAGCTGATAATGAGGCTTTCCAACAGTCACACCATTTGCGAGTGGGACTAGCAAGACGGCAAGCTGCGCCATATAGTTGTTGATTTACATGTACAGTGATATGAGATCCTTTTCAGTCCCACACTCATTTACTTCTTTGTCTGTCGTTTCGTATCAATACGGTGATTAAACAGTTTCAGAAGAAAAAAACTGGTATTTTGCCCATCCTTTTCGATTTCACTTGCATCATGATAAATGATGAACCAACGACAAAGGGAAACGTTATAGAGTGATATACCCTGTAATCCCGCCAGCGCAATGGTATGTGATGCACACGGTGTCAGAAGATTTTTGTACAACCATTGCACGAATTAAATACCATCACCGTCGTGTTGAAAAAAAAACCATTAAGACCGCCTGATAGACAACTCCCTTTGTACTTGTGAAATAGAAGAAGGCGTGTACCGTATAATATTAGGATGCTCCGAAAAGACACAGGGTAGATGGGACACTAAACCATCGGAGTGCTTTGGGGCACAAAAGCCCCCGCCGCGTTACGTCTCTTTAGGAACAACACACATAAAAGTGTGTAAACTCATATACACAATTCTCAAGGAATTAGGAGTGTCCATATAATGTTGTTGTTGTGGTCTTCAGTCCTGAGACTGGTTTGATGCAGCTCTCCATGCTACTCTATCCTGTGCAAGCTTCTTCATCTCCCAGTACCTACTGCAGCCTACATCCTTCTGAATCTGCTTCGTGTATTCATCTCTTGGTATCCCTCTACGATTTTTACCCTCCACGCTGCCCTCCAGTACTAAATTGGTGATCCCTTGATGCCTTAGAACATGTCCTACCAACCGATCCCTTCTTCCGGTCAAGTTGTGCCACAAACTCCTCTCCTCCCCAATTCTATTCAATACCTCCTCATTAGTTATGTGATCTACCCATCTAATCTACAGCATTCTTCTGTAGCACCACATTTCGTAAGCTTATATTCTCTTCTTGTCTAAACTATTTATCGTCCATGTTTCACTTCCATAGAAATACTTTCAGAAACGACTTCCTGACACTTAAATCTATACTCGATGTTAACAAATTTCTCTTCTTCAGAAACGCTTTCCTTGCCATAGCCAGTCTTTATTTTATATCCTGCCTACAGATGGTAGAGTTTTGTCAGGACTGACTCTCCCAAGGCTGTCAGTAGTTCTAATGGAATGTTGTCAACTCCCGGAGCCCTGTTTCGATTTAAGTCTTTCAGTGCTCTGTCAAACTCTTCATGCAGTATCATTCTCTCATTTCATCTTCATCTACATCCTCTTCCATTTCCATAATATTGTCCTCAAGTACATCGCCCTTGTATAGACCCTCTATATAATCCTTCCACCTTTCTGCTTTCCCTTCTTTGCTTAGAACTGGGTTTCCATCTGAGCCCTTGATATTCATACAAGTAGTTCTCTTTTCTCCAAAGGCCTCTTTAATTTTCCTGTAGGCAGTATCTATCTTACCCCTAGTGAGATAGCCGGCCGGTGTGGCCGTGCGGTTCTAGGCGCTTCAGTTTGGAACCGCGTGACCGCTACGGTCGCAGGTTCGAATCCTGCCTCGGGCATGGCTGTGTGTGATGTCCTTAGGTTAGTTAGGTTTAAGTAGTTCTGAGTTCTAGGGGACTGATGACCTCAGATGTTGAGTCCCATAGTGCTCAGAGCCATTTGAACCCTAGTGAGATAAGCCTCTACATCCTTACGTTTGTCCTCTAGCCATCCCTGCTTAGCCATTTTGAACTTCCTATCAATCTCATTTTTGAGACGTTTGTATTCCTTTTTGCCTGCTTCTTGTACTAAGCCACTTCAAAATCCAGATCGTTCGAGTAGGGCAGGGAGGAGCAGGAGGAGACGGCCAACACGATACTGCATACTATATCCGAGAGCGGCTACTCAACGGGGCAGAAGAATTACACGGCCTGGAGGACGGACACCAATTACCCAGTACATCACAAGACAAATCGGACACAGAAAGTGAAATGTATTTGTACATACATACTTATTTAGTTAAAAATAATACACCTTTGGTTGTAACTGACTTCAAATTTTGTGCATTAATAAGGGCAGTGTCCACATACCAGTAAAAAAAAAAAAATACTTCTTTTGCTATAAATAGATTTAAATTTGTACACAGATAACAGTCAAAACTGATATTTGCTACTGATATGTATAAACTATGCTTGGTTTCATGATCACTAAACAAAAACCCATAAATAAAAAATATAAAAAACGTTTCTACCTAGAACTTTGTTCCATTGGTTGATTTTACGTAGGTGCATTTTTTCCTAGAACCTTGTCGGGTAAGATCTTGCTTTAGAATTCACTGAGCGCTCGGCGCATGTCTTCCCATATGTTTGTTTTGACTTGGTTCAGCTTTTGTTTGGCAGAAAAGTTTGGCTCTACCATGTAGCTCCTCCCGCTTTCGTAGTAGTTTTTTTTAACATTGTGGGTGGCTCCTAACAGTCACCACAGCCGTTGGCGACAACTTTTTTGTCTGGTGCAGTGTACTTCACTTGGTGCTCGTGGGTTCCGGTGGTGAAGGTGCGTGAGACTTCGAACGGCGATTGACTCATTTATCAGAACTATTAATGAGCATAGAAGTATTCTGTGCCTAAAATTCTGCCGTCGGGGAGTTCGGACAGCCAGGGGCAGCACCTTGAAGCTCTTCGTCGGATTCAAAGCTTTGGGAGCTGAGCCACTTTCTCATGATCATGAAGAATTGGAAATCACTTGTAGTCAGCTCTGCGCTGTCAATTAGACGTTCAAAAACTTCCCGTTTGAACTGACGCAAAAACGATCGTGTTTATGGTGCAGAGTGTCTCCGAGCACCGGCAGTGAAGCTATGGCAGCGTTCTTTTGGACGGCTCTTCTCCATTTTCTTAATTTCTCAGCAAGGTGACCGTTGTTCCACATTCAGTTTAAGTCACTAACAAGATTCAGTCTCAAGAAAGCGTAACCATAACCTTTGTAGCTGACTGCGTTAGTTCTGCTTCCGTTTATTGGCCGAGACCATTAATTGTCTCCGCCTTAGCACAAAATGTCCGTGTCTCGTCAGCGTTCACAATCCTGTTCAATGGCCCTTTTCGTCCCACGTGCTAACGGTAGGGAAAATCCAGAGAAGCAGTCATCCGTTAAGTTTTGTGCCTCTCAGAACGGAGTTTTCTTAACTCAACGAATACAAAACTTGTGGACCCTAATTCTTTATCTCACACAAAATATACATTTGCTAAAAGTTGTCCGACAGTTGAGATATCGTGAAGCGCCGGTTTTCAAGAATCTTTTCGTCACTTTTCTATGCCAGTTTGTTGCTACTACAGACGGACGACCATTTATATCGTCATCACGAACATTCGTCCTCCGAATCTTAAACAAACGACACGACTGACGCACAACACCTTCACTCATTACGTTCGGTCCACAAGTTGCAGAATTTTCTGAAATTAATCACCGTAATACGAAACGGATTACAGAAATGGCGGTGTTTGCATTTGTAACTTTCAGTTTGAACGGGTCCCGTGGATTAACGAGAAGTAATTTAGCTTTCTGGCTGTCGCTGCTCTATATGCACTGACTAAGAGGGTAGCTACTGTTCGACCACGGCACTCTTTCCCACGCTACATGAATATGGAGGTTACTTTCTGTTGTGTTTCTCTTCATCAGTCTTCTGATCGGTTTGGTGCGGCCCTACACAGTTTCCTGTACTGTGTCAGCCTGTTCATCTCTGAGTAGCAGTTGACACCGAACGTCCACAATAACGTCAAAAAGCTTTGAAAGTAGAAGTTTTGTTGCCCATATCGCATTTGATATACATTCTGATTTCTAGTTTCAGCAAAGTTATATTTCTATCTTCAGCTCATCGGATACGCGGGTTATAGAGCCACTACGTAGAGCACATTGACATCTGACGATTGAAAACATGGAGGTAAACTCGCCAGAAAAACACTCCCATGCATCACTAAGTACTCTAAAAAAATGGTTCAAATGGCTCTGAGCACTGTGGGACTTGACATCTGAGGTCATCAGTCCCCTAGAACTTAGAACTACTTAAACCTAACTAACCTAAGGGCATCACACACATCCGTGCCCGAGGCAGGATTGGAACCTGCGACCGTAGTAATCGCGCGGTTCCGGACTGAAGCGCCTAGAACCGCTCGGCCACCGCAGTACTCTAAAATAAAAGCCATAACTGTATCAGCACGGTACAGATATGTCAAAAACATCTGACAGCAATTTAACCGTGCCGAAACTAATAATCAGGGTATGTATCAACTGCGAGCTGGGTGATAACACTTCTATTGGAAGCTTTTTTATAATGATATACATTGGCTCTCTTGACAATGTCAGGTAATTAGAGTTCACAGTAACATTTTGGATGATTATGTTCCGATATTTGTCTTTCCGTACAATTTTTGCCCCTCACTCCTCCCTCTGGTACCGTGGAATTTATTCCCAGATGTCTTAAGCACAACCCATCATCTTGTCTCTTCTTTACACTTTTTCATTCCTCGCCGACTCTGCAGAGAACCTCCTCATTTCTTATCTTATCAGTCCATTTAGGGCAACGTACAGTTTAACGTTCTCCGAGTCACGGTGCAGGTCGGTATTTCTCATATTAACAAACTGTCAGAGACAAAAGAAACTATAAGTTTAAGATAAAATCCTTAGCACTGCCCGGGAATTGGACCCCGGATCTTCGGATTCGTAACTTAACACTTATTCACTGAGGCACACGCACAGATCTAGCCCTAGTGATATTCGAGACGGAAGAGCGTAGCTGAACAGTGGTCGGACACTTTGGCGTCATGCCGTCTGCGAGAGGGGAGCCGTACTGAGCTGCGAGCGGTGTGCAGGCGACTCGAACTGGCAGCCGGTAGGCGGCGCTGCGCTCGCTGTTTACTCGCAGGTCGCCTGACGTCAGTTTAAGGAACAATAACAAACAGCTGCTGCGCGCCGAGCGGGCCCCGCCTGAGCCTCACCGGCCTCCGCCACTCGCTTGTTTTTATTTACGGCGTCGCGCCGCGCGGCGGCTCGCCGACTGTGCAGTGTGTGCGCCCGGCGGCCTGCGGTCCGCTGGTAAGTACCGCTCTGCGCTCTCAGCCCGCTTCTCCAGCTGCGTGCGTCTCCGCCACAGTCTGCACTGTTGCGTAATAACACTCGTCTGAGGCGGCTACGCTCCCGCCGACTGTGCCAGATCTCGCAGCGTGCGCACTCGACTCTTATAACTTCATTTGGGGACATTTATTTTTGGGGTCGATTTCTCTCCGAAAAAAAAGGCGATAGTGAAACACGAAAAATTTGCAATACGGACAGTTTGGGTAGTTACAATTCGTCGAATTTTGTGTTAACCGTTGCGGTTTTTATTGCACAATCTAGGACATTCAGATTAATCCAAATTAAATAACAAATTAAATTAATAATGGTTGCATTTGCTACACTCAGAGACAATGGGAGAAGATTATGTATCTGTCGAAGAAAAGCGTGTCAGCTCTCTGCATTTCGGCTTTTTATTTACCCATACTTATTTCGGAGCAAAAACTCCATCTTCACAATTTACAAGTTTCATTTGAGACTTTTCGTCGCGCCCAGTGAAGAAGTAACACCTGATGGAGATTGTGATATTAAATTACCCCGATTTGTGATTTAAGTGTATTTTACGAATGAAATCCCATCAGTTGGTTGGTTTCGGTTTTTTATTTCCCCATATGGATTTCGGAGCTGAGACTCCATCTTCAGCGTTTACAACTTTCTAAAGAGGCATTTCATCGTAGCCAAGTGAATCAGTCACACCTGAGAGAGGTTACATTGTTAAATAAATGGAAAAGACGTATCTTAGTGAAATATAAACCACAGATATAAAATACCCGAATTTTGCGGAAATTTACTTGGGTGAAACTCCTTACTGTTGTTTGAATGTTATTCAGCATACACTATTCGTGAAGCATATTTTCCCAAAATTTGGGTGTCTTAGCATTGTAGTTGGTAATTTGTTTTTCAGTAATGTTAACTGTCTTTTCCCTGAGGTATAACTGTTTAACCAAGTGATGGTGAAAAGCTTTGTTTTAAGCCTGTAATCCTTGAGGATGGAGCTTTCGCTCGAAAGAATCGGAATACAGTTGACACAGTTTTATACATTTGAATGAAAAATTATGTCGGCTGCTCGGCAATGAACGTTTTGGAAGCTCCGCTATATATTCCGGGCACCAGCGTGCCGCTAGGGGGACTTCACTGCTGGCAGCCTCTTCCAGGAATGAGTGGTTCCGGAACACCCATGTCTGATTAAATGGGCGAAATACTTCAACTTGTGTTACCCTTGTGAGTATTTTGCTGTTATTCTTTTCTGTATACCTACACTCATAATAATGTATATACAGAACATGTATTACTATTCCACATGCAGACGAACAGCACAACCATCACAAGTACACTAAAGGTTCAAATATTCCCCATACGTTCTAACATCATTTTCGCTCTCTTATCCGTTTAAATTCGCCTTAACCACCACAGATTTGCACATATGTTGCAGTAAAGTTTTCTCACATGTACTCTGAGGCACTGACGATGAAGGTGTGCTTTGAAACGTACAGTACCGGTTAGTAAAAGCAGACGGCGTTTTAAAACAATGTAACATACCCCAGCATTTTCAGGTACAAATGAGATACTCACTCCTCTATCCGGATCCATTGCAATCACTTCTTCAGCGTAATTTCTCCTGCATCAATTTTGACGTTTTTAAAAACATCAATAGTTACATGTACATTAATTTGTACACAGAATTTTTGTATTTTTCACTCCAAAGAAGGTATGATGCAACTCTCCATGGTAGCCTGTCTTCTGCAATGTCTTCTTCTTTGTGTAATTATTGCAAGCCGTATCAGTTTGAACCTGATTTCTGTATTCAAGCCCCCAGCTTTACCCCTCATACTGTACTTTCGTCTATCTACAAATTAACTATTCCCTCCTGATACTTCAAGATATGTTCTATCGAACTATTTGCCCTTTCAATCGAGTTTTGCCGTAAAGTTTTCTTCTGCACGTTGGATTCAGTATGTCTTTAGTAGTTGTGCTATCTACTCACTTAATCATCAGCGTTGTTCTGTAGCAGCACATTTCAAAAGATTCTCTTCTAGTCTTGTCTGTACCATTTATCGTCCGCGTTTTACTTCCATATAAGGCTACACCCTACAAAAATGCATTTAGCAAAGAATTCCTAACACTTAAATTTATACTAGATGTTGCTATCTTTCTCTTTTTCGGGGAAGACTTTCTTGTCATTACCGGTCTAAATTTTGTATCCTGTTTACTTCAGTTATTTTGCTGCTCATATAGTAGAGCTGTTCTTGACTTTCTACACTCCTAACAGATTATTTTTATCCGAATATTTGGCACAACTGGCCGTATTTCACTTCCGAAAAATATGTAACTGAATTCTTTTCTTCTTTTGAATAAAATGCCAGTTCCATGTGCACTTTTCTTTCTATTTTAAAAACCACGGTTCGTTCTGTGTTCTCTCATGACGCTTGACGTAAACTATTGGATAACGGCCTTGGGGTCCGAAACCGGTCATGGTTTGCAAAGCAAAAAGAAAAGAACTGGTGCTGGCATTTTATTCAATTGTATGTTCAGTTATCATTGTAAGGCTTTGTAACCATTGCTTCACAATATACACGTAGGCTAAAGTACTTCGTAATTAATCCATCACATATTGAGAAGAATATTGATGTCCAGAGCTATAACACTAGAAGAAAAAGGATGTTTACCACTGGTTGCTAAAGATGTCAGTGGTTCAGTAAGGAGTTCAATGTGCGCGTACTAAAACATGTGGTCATTTGATCAGTAATATAATATGTTTGGCAGGTAGTAAAATAAATTTAAAATTTAACGTAAAGTCATTTCTTCTCGACATCTTCTTTTCAGTAGACGAGATTTTACTTAGAAACTGGTACCATCAGTACCTAAAAACAGGAACACTAAATTTAAGTGTACCTGTATTTACATCAATAGTTTTAAAGACTAATATGCTAGTGTTTATTAAATTTAAGATAGTGTGCTTTTTAGTAAACCGTAACTGCTCTGCATCTAGACGCACTGGCAAACAAATCATGTATAGGTAGTCATCAAATTGACTCGTTCTATGCCATTCCGATAGAAATTGTGCAAATGATCTATATAACATGTAACTAACGAAGTATTCGCCATCATGAGAATGCAGTGAGCGGCATGGATATAGAGTGATACTGATTATATTGTTTTATCTTTTGTTACTCTTCTTCATGAAGATAAAAATTTGTGCAGAATTCCACAGTAAGTGAATCTCTTGGTATCTTTATAGATAAAATGCCAATATACATGGAAAGAAGTCACATACGTGCCTTGAAAATGCATTGGTTCCACTAATCCTCCAGCGAATTACTTACGCTGTGAATTTCCTTCATTCACTCGCCTTAAAAGACGTAAGTGATACTTTAGAAAATTCCTGTAAACTTTTCTAAGTCCATTTTGCGATTTCTGTTTCGAATTCGTTACTTTGCTGTTTGTGCAATGCAGCTTTGGTCGTCGACGAACACCCATAGAGATCACGCGGAAGAAATATGTATCTGCGGGGGGTTTTTGAGTCATAATCACAAAATTATTGCCGAACATGTACAATATTACAGTAGCACATATGAAGATTTTGTTAAAGACATAAAAATTACGTGTGAAGTTCTTTGCTTTTTCTTGCACGTGTTTTCGTAATTGAATAACTTTCTCATGTTATTTACACTCTCTCGTATATGTATATGCACAGTTTTCAAAGACGACGCTACACGTTTCAAAGAACATGGAAAGTTAAATGGATGTTTTATTTTTTCAGTGACGATGAGTAACATATAATTATGTTAAAATACAGATATATCATATTGAAACAAATTTTATGTAAATATTCTGTGGGGAAAATAGAAGTATCGTCTGTTCTTGTTACATGAAACGTAAAATTACTGATTGCAAAACAGATGAGAATTATTTGATCAAGAAATGTGGTTTCGACAGAATTATGTACTAAGATGTTGTCTCGGAATGCAATACATAATTATTCTTTTTGATATGACAGTTACCCAAGCTTTTGTATTAATACTAATCTCATAGGTGTAATCGCGTCGGAAACTGAGAAAGGCTGACTTGTACGAAAGATCAAAAGTGAAAAGAATATTCTATAAAATCATCTTATCTGCAGGGTAATGTGAGGAAAGGAAGAAATATCAGTTACAAAAGCTGTCATCTGCCTAATAATGTGAAATGCCTTATACTCATCAAAGTTAAGTTTGCAATCCAACTGAAAATATTTCTTGTTGTTAACTCCAATTTGTAAATGAATTTTTACTTGTACATGACTGATACACTAAACTTAAACAATTTCAGGATGTGTACAGAAATCTGTAAATAGGCACTATATAACTGAGGACGAGAACAAATTATGTTAGTAGCCCGTTAATATTTAATTACGAAATTTCGTGCAAGCATCATGTAACTAACTACACACTGAGACGCAGCGACACAGTGATTCAGTGGCTGAATTATTGGGAAGCGAAGTGGCAGCCTTCGTCAATTTACAACTGCTTAATGGTTGAAAGACCATCTTATTTTCGTTTTGTTGTAAAACTTGCTGTATAGTTACTGAACACTGTATGAACTGCACTGAACTGAACTGAACTGTATGATTGCCGAACGCATAGACAAAACTGTGTAATGAAATGTAGGCCCGGTAGTATAAATCACACGGAAACAAGACGCAACGAGCCTGTGTTTGAACTTGAAAATTATTTCGGTCTAAGGTAGCAGTAGCCGGTGTTTGTGTTAAGTTGCTATGTAACAGCACGCTGTGCCTGACTATACTTATAGTAATAAAATGAAGTGCGACGTGCAGACGAGGCAGTGGAGGTTGGCGGCGAGCGAGTCGGCGGCGGCTTGCACAATGTCTTTTGTGTGTACCGGGTACTGGTCGGTCCAGTTGGGCAGTAAGTATGCGCCCGCAGATCTGGTTCTGCAAGTCGGCCGCTCGCAGCAGCCGCCTCTGGCGCTGACGTTTATTTACCGAATTCTCCGCCGCTAATTGAGCCCGATAATTACTTATTATTTTAAATGCCTGCCGTACAAGCTTATGGAAGCCAGCCAAATAGGGATCGACTTTTTACGATACCGTTCCGCGGCTCGCTGCCTTCCGTATAATTAGCCGGAAAAAATATCTTCGCGCCAGTTACAAACGAAATGTACTGGCGTATAAAAATGCCACTTCAGAGAGCAGCGCACGCAAAACTGAGATCTTCACTACATACCATTTAGATTTTTCTGTGACGCGCAGTTGACTTGCAGTTTGTAATGCGTACATGTTGCCGTGTTGCCTTGCGGTTAACTTTCTTCCAGAACATATTTCTTCCAGAGTAGCGTTTCTCTTAAGCATCTTCTTACATTATATAAGTCTAAGTTCGAATCCGTTTATTGAAAGTACGTGAAGACATATTCTTTGAGACAAAATATACTGTCGGTTAGGCGACAGCTGTTTTCCTTTGCGTAGTCATTTTGTACGTTCTTCAGCGACATACACATATTGAAAGTTCTAAAATTTGTCTATTATTATTTGCGGGATTGTAATTTTTTTCATGTTTGACTATTCCGTTGTGTTGAAGCCATCATTCTGAGGACTGCTTTGATCCAGCTTCGTACGTTAGTCTATCTTGTGCAAGACTTTTCATCCCTGCATAACTTCTGCAACCTTCATCCATTTGCACCTGCTTGCTATAAAGGTCTTCGCACCTTCATTTCCCTCTATTACTTTAACCCTACACACTTCCAAACTAACTATTTCGAGATGCTTTACGATGTGTCCTTCGTTTAGCCAAATTGTCCCATAAAACTCGTTTCTTCTCAGCTCGATGCAGTATAACTTTATTAGTTACCCGATCTACCCATCTAGTCTTCATTTATTCTATTTAGCGGATGGCACTGTACACATGGTTTACACTGGTTATATGATCAATGATAAAATTCACTGTAAAATACATCAGTGAATTAAAAGAATAAAATAAGATAAATGAGATAAAATACAGAATAAGACAATAAACAAAACATTACAGCGCAACAGATAAATTGCGTAATTCGTACCTCCATATTCTGGCGTTCAGATTGGCGACCCATTTGAGGCAGAATGGTGTGGTGTTGAAGATGTCAGCCAGGCTACCTCGATACACTCTGAGAGTAGTGGGGCAATGCCGGCATCAGTGCATTTTGTTAGTGCAGGTTGCTTGCATCAGTCACTAGTATACATTCAGGGTCAAACCGTTGTTCTCATTTGATTGAAAGGTCCTAAGTGGATTATGAGCTCTTGGGAATGATCTGTCCTTCTGAGAAACCTCCCCCAACTATCAACCTCCCCCTCCCCCTCCAACCCCTCAGGAAACCTGCAACCCTCCTCCTCCCCCTTGCTGATACAGGTATACTTTCAGGCCTGAGTTATTCGAATAGCCCCATCCCACTCTATAAGTATGATTGACTAATTAATTAAATTGATAAAATAATTAATCCTTCTCCCTATGGTAAATCCACCAACTCCCTCTCCCATCTTTTGCTGCCCCCCTCCCCTCTCCCCTGGATATTGTCAGCTCCATGCTGGACAGGGAGGATCTCACAACAGGAAATTCAATTACATAGCAAAGGGTATATTGTGTACATGTAAAAAATCCAATTTGCAGAGGTCGGATCTTACTTGCTCATCATTCTCTGCTGTTTGGCGAGATACAGGTATTGTAAAATACATCGAAAAGGAGTAATTAAAGCGATCACTTATTTTTCTAATCATGCAGGTAATACCACCATGAAACAATCATATCACATAATTACACTGTTAAAAATCTTTTGCTTGCAAAGCACACACCATACACCGTCAGCCGTCTGCTGGCCTGCACACAGCTCTGGCTTGCACCACTACATGTGCAGGCCACTCGGGGTTCCACAAAGCTTTGCATCTGTCAGCAGCTACACCATGTGCCGGTGTCCAAGAGGTGTCCGCTCGGGCCCTGCGACTGACAGACAAGATGTGCTAATGCCTGAACAAAAACATCAGGTGGCAGCAACCCATTGATATTTGATACACGAGAAATTCCTGTGGAAACAAATGCTCTCTCTCTTGTACTATAATGTGCCACTGTCAGTTGGATTGAACCACAAACAAAGCAGAATTTACTGGTAAACCCCCAGCTGTGGATGCTATGGAAATATTCCCTCACTCTGTCAGATTGATTGACTAAGTAAACAATTGATACCCTTTTTCTAGGACAATTTTTCCTTGCTTCGTATTGGTGGATATTAGGATTGGAATATTTGGCGGGATTAGATCCTGCAGTGACCCGGTGTCCACACCCTACTGGATTTCCCCCCCTCCCCCCTCCCCCCTCCTCCCCTTCTCTCCTATTGGTGGATACTGGCATAGTTAGCTCATTTGGTAGGAAGTCCAGCACAGTGGAGGTAGCTGTACATATCAAATTTCAACTCACTTGTATGCTATGTCCTTAAACAATTTGCAGGAGGGGCCATACAGATGCGTGCTCGCAATACAGCTATTGGAAACAATAAATTGATCAATTGGGAATTTAACATTGTGATTGGGTTTTTAAAGCACTATAGAATCCCTAAATTGGTCCTCTTTAGTCCTTTCCACTACATTCGGAAGGAGGAGGGAGTATCTACCACATGATGGATTAGTAACAACAACAGATACCTTTGCGAGACAGAGTCCACTGTGATGTATTGAGAAGCGCTAAACACAACACACTTAAACCACAATCCAGTCTGTAGCAGTAGATGTCATGGCTAGATTTCGGAGATCACTTAAAACACCCACACATCTTGTGGTGTCACCGCCAGACACCACACTTGCTAGGTGGTAGCCTTTAAATCGGCCGCGGTCCGTTAGTATACGTCGGACCCGTGTGTCGCCACTATCAGTGATTGCAGACCGGGCGCCGCCACACAGCAGGTCTAGAGAGACTTCCTAGCACTTGGCCCAGTTGTACAGCCGACTTTGCTAGCGATGGTTCACTGACTACATACGCTCTCATTTGCAGAGACGACATAGCCTGCAGCTACGTCATTTGCTTCGACCTAGCAAGGCGCCATATTCTTCAAGAATGTATTCTGAACAGACAATATTGTGAATCATGTACCGTCAAGAGCGACGTTCATCATTAATGGATTAAAGTTAAGTATTAAACTAATTACGTCCGCTTTCTGAATTCTCATTCCTTGTCATGTTCCAGACCTCACGTCAGTATAGTTCTTCCGTCCTCACGCCAGCCTGCGTGAGCTAAAACGCGTGCATTTCGGCCTCCAGTAGTAACACGGTGTTGGCTCTTCTGCCAACCCAACACATCTTACACACGTAACTCCCAGATGCCCACATGCTGCACTCCTATCCCCTCACACACCACAGGCGCAAACGCTCAGATATCGGTGAAAACTACCGATGCAATCACAGCCACATTTGTGGACATGAGTGTGTGCCAGAATGCACTATGCCCGACCTTGGAGGGCATCTGGGAATGATTGGAGTGGAAGGAATACGGATGTTATCAATATGTGCAGCATAAACACCCGTCATTTTGAATCTTCTCTCATCCAACACACACATCCACTTCTGTCTCGCTCTCAGCACACTGGTCAGTTCGCCAGCCCTCGCTTCCGTGGGCAAGATGAGACAGGTCGGCGCATTCTTCATACCTGCCACAGGCTGAGCTAATCCATTACTTCCAGTTTCTGACTGCTCGTGACTGCCACTGCAGCCAGCTGCAGTGCCCTGTGAAACAATCAACTGCAGCTTGTATGTACACAGTAGTTCTAAACAAATTCACCCTGACATACACCCATCAGTTTAAAAAAAGTAGACTTTGTCCAATCTGAGGCAGCAATGTTGTTGATCATACACCTCGCATTTCTCACCTGAATTGTAGATCTCTCCCTTTTATACAAGTCATTTTTGAAGACAGACGAAATCGAGGCATATTCGCTTTTTCAGATCGCTGAAGTATCGTTACTTGTGAAAATCCTGTAACAGTATGGCATAGGCTAAATATTTTCTCATCAGGTAGGGGAAAATCTTTTCTTATCTGCTACTTCATGCATCACAGGACTAGAATATTAATCTTATTTGTGGCTCATGATGGGGTGCTAACGTCTACCACTGTCACACAATGCCTCCTGACTTTCGAACTCTCTCTTAACGTAACCAAATGTCTCGTAACATTTGAAGTCTCTTAAGGTAACAGCACAAAGAAGTTGCAAACATCAGGTTTATACTACATGTTGTTCTGGTCTTCAGTCCTGAGACTGGTTTGATGCAGCTCTCCATGCTACTCTATTACAGTAAAACTGCATGCCCTCGGGTAAAATTACGGCTGTAGTTTCCCCTTGCTTTCGGCCGTTCGCAGTACCAGCACAGCAAAACACTTTATTAATTCGGTAATACATCTGATTTTGTTACGACTTTCGCCTCTCCCTGTATAAGTGGAAGTCTGAAATACCGTTAAACGATATCGCCATAATGTAAAAAAGTCTGTTTACCGCCCCAAATCAAGAATCATATCCGTGATGCCCTAGCCATCACTTCCACCCACCTGGCAGCATGTCACTGATATCAAATTGATAGGCTAATTAATTAAATTGACCATGAGAGTAACTTTTGCATGGCGAGTAATTTTTCATCTTCGGTAGTCGAGTTACGCTCACCAGGTAGTTGAAACGAGAACACTGGAGGGAAGACGATGTTCTTTTTGAGGTACACTATTGAGAACTGACATTTGAAGCTCACCACAGTAGGATTCTACTGCCAGCAACATGCATTTCCCATAAGGACTGCACTATTAAAAACATGATCACAATGACTATGTTACCGTCACCCTGCATAAAAAGTGGTCCTGGTTTCACAGGCACACACAAACGTCGCTAATAGCGTTACGCTTTCTGGTAGAAATGCTATCTGCAATTTGGAATCAAATCTATCCATTCAACCACATACTTGCATTGGATCCTGTGGAGACGTCTTGTATTGATTACAGCCACTGGTGAATAATATTTGTGCCACTCTCATATCTAGAAATGAGTTACCTTTCTCGAATCTATCTGCTACAGCAAATACTCCAGTGTGGTTTTTTAGACAGTCCCTCTGCATCTTGTAACATCTCCTCAGTCTCTACCCCTCTGTCCCTGCAGCTTCGTCCATGTGATCATCCAAATTTACGTCGGAACTGAACGGAAGTCTGAGAGCGCTGTATCTAAGATCTTCTGCATCCCATTGAGAAACAGGTTGAGCTGAGTTAATGCAACAGGACCGTATTTTGTTTGTGAGCAATCAGTGGAAATGGGAACATGTTGTCGTAGCTCCACCAATTGTGTTAAATGCGCAAGGCCAGCGCCAAAATGCAGTTTTCTCCTGCAACATGAGGTAGTAAAAACGACAGTATGGGAACTGTAAGGAGAACTGGAAGAAGGATGAGGATTTTGCTACTGTATTGTGACGTATCTCCAAACTACATACAGGTACTGTAGTCCAAAGGAGATATCCGAAACATCCAAGCAGTGTATGACTACAGCTACATACACTGCTGTACACTTTGTTTTTTTCCACCAAGACTTCAAGGTCTGTGTCAGGTTCTAAACTGGTATTAATATGTCTCAATCCATTGGCTCTCACAGAAAACTATACATTTAAAGTCATCTTTCACAGTGATATGGTAGCAAATGTCAATGTGTTCCCTTTCGATTGATCCCTCATATCCCACCATTTCCCTGAAGCAATTTAGGGAAATCATGGAAAACCTAAATCAGGATGGTCGGATGTGGGTTCTCTCGAATGTGAGTCCAGTGTGCTATCCACTGCACCACCTCACTCAGTTGGGTGTTGCTCCCACTAGGACTCTCTCTCCATCTCAAGCAAGTGATGTCAGTCAGTCATTATGTGGTAATCAACAGCATACCAGTGGATGGATGGGATGGAAAAGACATCGTCGATGTACTGTAATAAGCACCACAGTTAATGATGTGGTGAGTTTTAGCAATTACACCAATTTTTTCCGTAATTTCAACACCAGTCAATAACATTCTAGCATGCTTCCCAGTTTCGGTATTATGGCTGAACCACCCCTCCTCTACTTTGCGAGTACCATACACTAGCTCGTGAATGTAGATAGATGACTGTACAGTACGTTCATTCATTGTTAATTCTTGAAAATATATACCAAAGTATACCAGACGGCATGCTATGTCGATCTACATATTTCTAGCACTTCGATCATAGAGCATAATTTACAATTGCCTACCATTTCCTATGCAGATGAGAGTCACAGAGTATTATCGCATTACACTTTTGGTAAAATTTTTTGGAAACAGTGATCAATAGAGTGTTATATTTTAACTAAAGTTCAGTCATGATCACAACACTTATGTCTCAATAACATAGTGTTGTGATCAAGACTGAACTTTAGTTAAAATATTATCGCATTTTTAGGATAAAGTTAGAGATTGAAAGATCTCCTCACACTGTCTTTGACCAACCCTTCCTGCGACACTGTCACCGATTTAATTTGCAGCTGACCAGAAGTAGACCTCTACATTCCACATCTCGTGAAAGGGTAGAGCGAGCCGAGTCCGTAACTGTTGTTCTGCAGCAATCTTACTTACAGCGTCCATCCAAGTTCACAAGATCTCTCCAGATGCGCACATGTCGAGGAGGTTAGCACCCCTTATCGTTGTGTAGTAGATATGAAAGTGTTGTGATGATATAACAGACGATTATGAAGAAGAAACATGGAGCTCCAGACAGACGTGGTTTGAAGCATTTTTCGTAAATCAACTGCACTATTAATTCAGGAGTATCGTTCTAGTATCTGGGATCAGTAGCAAGAAGATCTGGTAAGAGAGAAATGATCGATGAACACTGAGACATGCATTCCTAAGGCTACATGTCTCTGCACTTAGAACATGCTATAACGCTAGAGCTGTGTAGCTTGTGACCTATTAGTCATGCTGAAGGCAAAGCTGCTAATATTCCAATGTAAGAAATATATTCCCAGCGCATCACATACATTCTACATGCAAGTTGCTCTACGATAAAGTATGATGACAGACTGTAAAGTGATAAAACAACTGCCTTGCACACCAAAGAAAACATCGATCCTTTGTGACACAAACACTGCATACATTTCCAGAGGTGCATGGCGCCTAAGGTTTACGAAGTTCATGCCCAATTACTGTTCAGAAATTATGATATGTTCACAGCAGCCCTATAAAATGATCGTTGACAGCCGAAAATGTGTACGAAGAAACAGTGATATCCTACGAGGAAATGAACACCACGATTTGTAGCCAGAGGAGATGTAACAGGCATACTGCATTTTACCACCGCCCCTGGTAACCTTCCTCTTGCACACTGAAGTCATGGTCCAATGTTAGGCTCTACTGCTCATGTGCAGGATAATATGACCATTTCGCCTTGACGCCACGTCTCTAGAATGACTCCTCTCACCACTATCAAGATGTGTATCAGTCTACTTTCCTCCTCCAGAACATGCAGTTTTATTGATTTTGCTTAGAAGTCTTTTCATAGTATTTGTCTCTAATTTCATGTATTCTCGGTCAATTTCCGTAATTTTACTAGCTTCTCGTGAATTTCCAAATTTCATGGTATTTCCCTCAATTTTTATGGATGTCACATCACCTTTTCGTAGTTATCCCAGGTTTTCCTCGAATTTTACCGAATGTTTGTAGTCGTATTGCTGACATGATGATGATGATGATGATGATGATGATGATGATGTTGTTGGTTTGTGGGGCGCTCAACATTGTGGTCATCGGCACCTGTACAAGTTCCCAATCTTTCTAGTTCCACTCTCGCCACTGCCTGAATGATGATGAGATGATGAGGAAAACACAAACACCCAGTCCTCAGGCGGAGAAAATCCCCAACCTGGCCGGGAACCGATCTCGGGACACTGTGATCCAGAGGAAGGGACACTAGCCACTAGTCCACGAGCTGTGAACCTATTGCTGACATACCCACCTGCAGTTTGAGTTTCTACGAGTACGTTTGCGCATCTTATACACCAAGATAGAAGTGAGGACATTGAAATCTGACCTTGGAAATTGACCTTTGATCTTGAAGATAAGGGGACCAAAGCAATAGTTCCAGATCACGTATTGAACTACTACCCATAAATAAAATTTTTCTGAAGTAAAGTGAAGTAGCACCTTTGGTTAAGATTGCTTCACATTAGTCACTTTCAGTGATTGTATAAAAATTGTTAGCATGGTATGCTTCATATAAAAGCTGAGCGATTTCTCTATCTATTAATCTGTCAATGGTAATTGAACTTTCTCATTTGATTACACTTATCCATTACACCATTAGAGCAGATATACATGCCCTTTGATCAACAAAATATCGATGGAACTACAGATTAATGTAGTAAAATGGCACCACTACCTGTAGCTTATATCTGTGTAAATGTAGTCACAGAGACCCAACTTATCAAATATAATACACCTCTGAATACAACATTTTGAATAACTATAATAACCTTTAACAAATCAAGGACTCTTAATAACATTTCAGAATTGTTTTGGAAGGAAATAGAGACACAACAACAATCTTTATTTAGTGAAGCCATGCTCGTTTGCTCATAGATCAATTGCTACTGGCTGCTCCAGACGCCCTGCTATTATTCTGTGGAAGAGGAGTAACCGTCGTGGTCGTTCTGTAGTGTGTATCGGAAAAAAGTATACATGAAATACAGCACAATTTTCGAATGAACGTAATTTTAACGGACGTGTAACGTATGATACAAGGGGTTGCTGGGGGATATGCTCAAGTTTCGTTTGACTGTACATTCATCTTATAAAGTCACTTGGATGGAATGCAACAAAGATAGTTTACGCAGTCTTCCGTCTTGGGGTCATCAGGATGTATGGTCATATTGAAACCATTTAGCTTCAGTAAGTTCCAATAACTTTTGGTGGGGAGATCCCACGTCTGTTGTCTTCTATGGCATAAATGAGATAGATGCATTGTAAATGAAGTAATCGTACACAAATATTTAAATGCAGCCATCACATCCTGTAGAATCAGTGGCGATTTAGTACATTATCTCACTCACTGCATGTCTGACATGCTGTTCACAGCAATACTCAGACTGTTTTACTTTCTTTGCACCATTGCGTACCAACAAACGTCGTAGAAAGATCTCACGTGATATCATATTGTCACAGTATCTTTAATGGCATCTCTGCAGCTCAATGATGATGGTAGTTGTCGATGTTTGCCTTCATTACTCCAGGTGCTATTTGGTTTTATCAGTGTTCGATGATATCTAATTTCTGCAATACGTCGTTTGGGACATTTACTTACAGGGCACAAGAATAATCGAGGGATGAACGGATCATTGCTTTGTTTAAGGGTGGTAAGGTAGTTGGATCGGCATTCCGCCGTTCTTTGTATCCGATGAAGCAAACTGCTCCAAATAAAATTTTGCAGCGCCTTTATGTCTTAAACTGTTGTGGGCTTGGATTCGAGAGGAGCACTGAGACAAATAAGCATTATGATAAAAATAACTTTAATATAAGATAAAAAACAGTAATCAAAATAAAGACTGTCTGTTGGAAATTGTACGTATTTGCACATGTTTGAAATCAAAATCGAATGCTGTCTAACATTCAGCACCGTTTTATTCCACCACGTTCGTTGTAATATGCCTTGATCCTCTTTTGCATGGTGTCCACAAGCTGGTATAGGCATACGCTGCTCGAGTCCGTGTGTGAGAACGGTTCCTGCGATGCTGTGCTGCATGTTTCAACTGGTTCCTTATTGCGTTGATTCCGTTTGGTTAACTGCCAAGAATGACACAGTGTGCTTGTGTTCTGTCGCTTTGAGAGACGAGCCCATCTATATCTACATGATTGCTCTGCAATTGACAATTGAGTGCCAGGTAGGGAGTTCATCGAACCACCTTAAAGCTATTTCTCTACCGTTCCACTGTCGAAAAGTGCGTGGGAAAAACGAACACTTACAGCTTTCTGTGTGAGTTCTAATCTAAAAAACAGCCAAATCCCACCGACTCAACCCCCGCTACCCGTGTAGCCGCTTCCTGTGTGGTAGTGGACCCCTGACCTATTAAGTGGAACCCGGAAACTCACCAACCTATGGCGCAAGTCGAGGAATCTGCACTCTACACGGTAGCAGAACCACCTGAGCCTCTGATTCATACCCTTCACTCGACTTTGTACCAAAGGACCACAGTCGGTTCTGTGGACGACGCTACAGATGGTGAGCTCCATCTTCATCTCGCAAACAAGACTGGAAATCTCTACCACTTCAGCTAGCCACTCGAAACCAGAGAGAATCTCTTCCGATCCAAAGCGACACGCATCGTTAGTTCCGACATGAGCCACCACCTGCAGTTGGCTTCACCCTGTGCTCTTCATGCTATCCGGAAGCTGTCTTTCCACATCTGGAACGACTCATCCTGGTATGCACACAGAGTGCATACTGGATTCCTGCCTTCCTCCCAGACCTTGTGGACAGAGAACCTTTCTCTGGAACGGGGCGAGCGACTGCAACTGGCTGAGGGACTTCGTCAGCCACAGACAGCGCCCGAAACCTGTTCATCAGACGAACTGGGGAGGCCCTCTGATCGGCCCCCCGGGAATTATTTTGCTGCCTGTCACTCCTTGAAGTGATCTCCCACTCGACCACGGTTTGGGTCAGCTTCAGTCAGGGCAGTACCTGGGGCAGCCACAATAGTAGAGTGACCGAGGGATACGTGGACATCCCCCGGATCCCCGCCTTTGACCTCCCACAGTGACGACCATTGGCAAAAGCCTCAGCTGTGTGGCTGAACCGAACACCGCCTAGAGCTGTGCGCGAAGGGTCACCAACTCAGCTTGCATCTGAGCGCAGCAATTACAGTCCATATACATACCAGAGCGGGAAAAACTGTACACTACACAATTATTAGACTGTGATTAGTAAGCATACAAACAGGCAAGAAATAAAAAAAAAAACTAAAAAAAAAACTAAACTGGTATCCATACAGATCACTGAAAATAAAGTTGCTCCTGTTTGAAAATCGTAAATATAATTCGAAAACAAACTGAGTACTCGCCTTATCTGCAGCAACAACAGAAGGTCCTGCCTGAATGACGGTCTAGCTTTCATGTAGCTGTGTTGCTGTACTGCGAAATGTACTCAACGAGAAGCTCTTACAATGATAAATAAATGTCCTGGTCGCGCAAAAGTATGTTCTAATTTGTGCGAAAGGTTATGGTTCACTGCAATAAAAGTAAACTTCTTCCCTTGCACTTGAAAGTAACTGAAACAACGAGAAAAAACACCAGCAGCAATATTCTTGTACCATTACCATAACATATTTTGTCTGTATATGTATTTTATTTGAAGACGTTCTTGTCGGGAATAAGAAGTCTCTTAGAATAACTGTGTTGTAAATTTTCTTTTATACTTTTTACGGAAAGCTGAGAATAAGTCACCTTTTAATTCTTTAGCACATGTGTCAGTCTTTTCTATTTAAAAAAAAAATTCTGATTGTTAGTATGTTTCACCGGATAATCAACTTGTTTTGAATATTTACTCGCATTTCCGTGTTTCATGCTTGACTTGTAAATTATTGACAATGACAATTCACTCCTGAGCGAGCGCTCTTATATGTGCATAACATCAAATATTACAGAACATACGTACGTTAAATTAATGAGAAGAGTTCCAGCATCTTTCACAAACACAAAGGAGAAATAAATTTCAGAAGCTGCAGGATATGATCACCAGATTTCAATCTCGAATGTCCACGTCTATACCCACTGCACTACGGTGATGTACAAATCGTGACTGTACTGTGTCATATATCATCTGAACTTTAAACACTTTTAATCCATTGCCTGACATTTAACTGCAACAAATTGTACCAATACGGACACCTTTTTGACAGATCCTCGATGTGCTGGTACTTTGAACCAGCATTTATTCAAAGGGCATAAGTTAAAACTGTGAAGCACACCAAACAAGAGCTTCAAGAAATCCAATATGGCTTCTCCCAGGTTCTTCAACCAAAATATATCTCTGAAAGGAACGGAGCCGCAATAGGTCTCGTATCGTATCTATATATAAAGACACGTTAAATTTAACCTCGAAAGCCGTGAGATACGTCCGACATTTGTACATGATAGCGGCCCAAAATGTGACTGCCACATATCCCTGCTGAACTCATGATACCGCTTTCGTACCTGGTCGCATCCACCGTCTCGTCCGTCGATCGTGAGGCGTTAGACGTTAGACAAATCGTGAACTCGACGTCGCTGATCCTTCTTGGCTGAAATGTGTTCACAAGTCGCATAGTCTCGTTCGCGATTAGACACACCGCGATCACAGATGGGCTGCAGCTTTACTTTTACCTCCGTTGCAGAGGTGGCTGTACGCAGCGAATTTCAGAGTATCGAGAAAACGTAATAAAGTGTACGAGAGTGACACACAACTTTTTTTGAGTGGTATATGGTCGTGCCTTTCTCGGTCTTGTCGACCATGTATTCAACGTGACGCTTTCATATTAATTTACTATCAAAATAAATTTCTAAAATGTTGCCAAGGAGTGAAGTGTCGTGAGTTGGTTAAAATCAGCATATACGTCATACGCCAAAGAAAACTGTCCAAAGGAAACTCGGGGTAGCGAAAGCAAAGCTGTAGCAACTGCATCGCACGTCGAGAAATGCAGCACTGCCGGCGGACTGTAAAATACGCATAAAGCCGACTTCATGTTTACGTAAGGAAATGCTTCGATCCATCGCTAATGCGGGGTTGTTACTCTCGCATGCGTCACTTGAATACAAGTTCGGCGTTTTCTGCCATGGCAACATCGTACGGATCGATAAAATTTGCACACGTATGCTACTTTTTTCTTCTGTCACCGGAGTAGGTGCACAATAAAGAACAATGTGTCTGGAAGTATACACGCAGTGTCGACATTTGCATGAAGTATAATAGTGAATTACACTGTTGACTCTTACTTGCTATGCACTACAACGTTGTCATCATTTCGCATTGAAACTGGCGATGCTGCTTTGTTCTTATTTTAAAATTCGTATGTAAGGATTTACTGACTTTTTACCATTTATATTAAACAGTGAAACAGCGCTAAATCGCAGAGATACGTGGATTCTGCTGCATTAAGAAGGAGACGCAGAAGATGTTTGTAGTGTACTGAAGAAAGCCGTTCCGATGTGATTTTGCCATAGTGAGACCAAATGGAATATTAAACGAACTATGTGAAAGATATGTTGTTGGTATAAATTTAAGAACGAGACAGAGGAATGAGTGACTGAATATGGAAGGAACTGTGCAGGGGCAAACACAAAACTGATACCTAACGGTAACAAGACAACAAGAAGATGAAAATGGATATAATTTTATTGCAACGACTGCAACAAGTTCAGAGAAGTGTCTGTCTCTCAGACTGAATATATTTTCAGGGATAATCAATGCTGACATCAGTGTTGACAAAGAGTTTATAGTATTGATACGATCTTGTTACGAGATTACTTTAAGAATGGCTGTTTAATCGAACTGTGATAATTATAATGACAGTGACATTAATAATATTAATTTATTATACAATTTACGTATTGATTATGCTGTTATGTCGCATTATACGAAAAGATCTAAGATAGGGTTCAAAGTTCTGTGCCAAACATGGAATTCCTCTACACACAAATTTCACACATCTTGCCCTGCAGCCAAAAATCTATGCCCACATCGCAAGATACTTGAGACGGACATTCATCTCTGAATTCTAAGATGTGAAGTCACCGAACCACAATAACCATAATACTTTATTGGTTCCACAGGTCCACGTCAGCTACATAGCAACAGCTACTAGAAGAAGAAACCATATGCTGTCATTTAACATTTTGTGACTCATTATTTGTGTGCTGTGTTAACCTCTTTCCCGACTAGTTACCTGATTCCAGTGATGAACGCTACAAAATTTACTCAGGGGAAAAATGATTGCCAATTATTGACATCCTCAGCACAAGAATAAGGAATTTATATGTTTGTTATTTGTAGTGATAACAAGTGATTAAGAAATAGTGTGTCGTATCGAAAATCCTTTATTAAGATAGAAAAATTTATGCAATTGAGATATATTAAATAACAGCGTAATTGGCTGCATTGCTGGGCATCTAAAGGGTAAATAAATACAATTTTTAAAAGAAAGGTCTGTTTAATAGGCAAAAAAATAAAAACAAAAAACTATATGCAACTTATATAAAGTACTTGCTCGGGATAGACTAGTATGGAGAGCTGACGAAACGAGCCATTAGACTAAAGACTACATCAAAAACTCATATTATTAAGGTCAGGGTCTGTCACTATCATAGTTCACTTTAAAACCATAGAATATTCTTAAGAAAAGATTTTAGTAATATTACAAATTCTTTGCCACCATTGATGTTCTAGTCTTCTACTAAAACAGATAATATATTTCAAAAATAAGTTTTTGGCCTATGTCAACGTGCGAAATGATATGGTGACGTAGCGTATTTGTATGTCTATGGTGATCCAAACGCTATTTTATGCGATGCGTTGTACTTAAATCACAAACAATATTATTGACGTGTAACACCTGCTTGAAGTTTTTACAACTTTCTGATTTTCTAAACCTTGCCTTATAGATTGTTCCTTGTAGCAGATTTACACAACTTCGTGTATTCTCTTTTTCCTGTAAAGTAAATTGCAACAGACCGATTTATGAAGAATTATTTACAAAGAAAATGAAAGTCGACGAAAGGCAATAACAGAGATATAAAGCTGAAAACAGTGCTCACGACAGGTAGGAAACAAATAATACCAGTGGATGACAGCAACGAGCGAATAGCGGTACGAACAGATTCCGAAATGCTATTGAGCTGATGAAGAAAAATGGTTCAAATGGCTCTGAGCACTATGGTACTTACGATCTGAGGCCATCAGTCCCCTAGAACTTAGAACTACTTAAACCTAACTAACGTAAGGACATCACACACATCCATGCCCGAGGCAGGATTCGAACCTGCGACCGTAGCGGTCGCGCGGTTCCAGACTGAAGCGCCTAGAACCGCTCGGCCACACCGTGATGAAGAAAGACGAGACAGAAAGTACTGAAACTGACTGCAGACGAACAGCGAGCAAACTGGTGCACTGATAAGGCACTGGCCTCGTATTCGGGAGAAAGGAGGTTCAAATCCCCGCCTGGCCATCCAGATTGAAGATTTCCATGATTTCCCTAAATCGCTCAAGGTACATGGCGGAGTTCGTTTGAATGGACGCGGCCCATTTTTTCCCGCAGACCGCTCCGGCTCTAATGACCTCGTTGTTGACGGGGCGGTAAGTCGTGATCCTCCTTCCTCCCTTTGGAGACGAAACGAAAACTCACGTAGTAAGCGTGGTAACATACCGCCGAGATGAAACACGGCCAAACCAGTTTTCAAAATGGCTCTGAGCACTATGGGACTCAACTTGTGAGGTCATCAGTCCCCTAGAACTTAGAACTACTTAAACCTAACTAACCTAAGGACATCACACACATCCATGCCCGAGGCAGGATTCGAACCTGCGACCGTAGCGGTCGCGCGGTTCCAGACTGTAGCGCCTAGAACCGCTCGGCACTCCAGCCGGCAAAACAGTTTTATTCCGCAAGAGGCGTGGCCTCTACTGCAGCATTACTTTGGTATTTGCCATCTACAGACTCTTCACGAAGATCTTGATGAAGCGCATCCCGAATGTCCTATACAAAGCATATCCAGTATAAAAACTAGGATTCTGCCAAGGATTGATTACAACAGGCACGATTCGCTGTCTCTGGGAAGTTCTTAGCTAGGCGCCAAAATTTAGATATTCCAATGTCCAAGATGAAAAGGAAAGAAACAGGAACCAGAATTAATGAAAATCATTTAAACAACATGGGCATTGCAGACGACATTGTGCTGGTGTCGTTCCCCCTTACTGTCACATTCACGGAAGAAAGACTGGTGGTACTACCCCGTAAGGACCCAAATTTTTGTACTTTTAGCGTCCCGGTCATTATGCGCGGTGTAGGTTGGAAGAAGTAATACGTTTCGTGAGTAATTTCAGAACGTGGGCTCACTGAAATTTGTGAGTAAAGCTCTCTGCCATGCAAAGCGTTTGTCATGTAGCATCTCCCACTGGACTTGCTTAAACATTTCTATGACGGCCGCACTTTGACTAAACAAACCTGTGACTTACCGTACTGTTGTTTTTCATTTTTTTCCATTTCGTCCATTGATCCAATACTAAATAATGAAGAACTGATGGAACGAGGGTATTGCAAGCGACTGCTTTCTTCAGGTTTCTTCCAAAAAATCTGATTCTGGCATCTGCCATCAGCAGGGCTAACCTTAGGTGGCCGTTTCACGGTAAATAGCTCCGAAAAGAAGACCTAACCTACTTGGAGGCTTGCGCGATTCCAGTGGCTGATTACCAATCGCTCACTCGTCTGTTTACGAGCTTTACATCTATAGTATTATAAATTGAAGACATCCTCCACGTTTTCCTGTTTGCATTCGAACACCAGACTCAGGAACTACTGTAGGTATTTTGATACGATTTGCACTAATAGACGGTTTCTCGAGGATGGTTCGTGTATGTAATTTATAATTATATTAATGATAACTGTGAAGTATATATATATATATATATATATATATATATATATATATATATATATATATATATATATGTATGTGTGTGTGTGTGTGTGTGTGTATTTTGTTGCGTGTACCATATTTAGTGGGCCTTTGGAGAGACATTGGGTGCCAGTAATGGGAGCTACTAGGTGTTCACATACAGAGGAGTACGTATTTGGCGGGAAAAACAGCAAACAGTCGCCGAAACTCATGCGGCAGAGAAGCTTGACCAGAATCTGTACATATCTAAATGTACATGCACTGCTCTGGGACGAGGTAGATAAAATAACATAACGTACAAACTACTCAAAAATGGTTCAAATGGCTCTGAGCACTATGGGACTTAACAGCTATGGTCATCAGTCCCATAGAACTTAGAACTACTTAAACCTAACTAACCTAAGACAGCACACAACACCCAGTCATCACGAGGCAGAGAAAATCCCCGATCCCGCCGGGAATCGAACCCGGGAACCCGGGCGCCGGATGCGAGAACGCTACCGCACGACCACGAGCTGCGGACCTGAACTACTCGGGGGAAATGAATGAAAGTGTGGGAGAATGTTGCCAGAGGTCTCCCAGTCGCTCACAAAATGTTGAACATGCCATACACCCCATAGCGTGAGGTCAGAGACACCATAACGTCAAATGGGGCTGGCCTCGCAACGTGAGGCAGTTGAAAAAACGGGAAAAAACAGTATAGTTCAGCGAGCAGTTACGGTGCAGTGCGATAGTGTTTTTCATTACATCGTGGTCCGGAGACTTCATCCCGGGAAGAATCATCGGGAAACTGCAGAAAGGACGAAGCGTGACGAGTGTAGCGCAGGAGTTTGGTGTTACTTACAGCACTGCTTTACGTGCACGGGTAGCATTCCGAACCACAGACACTGCTACCACGGTTAACTGTGGGAGCAGATAACCGCTACATTGTGCAATATACAAGAAGACCCGTGTCAAATAGTTGGTGCAATTGCATCCACATTTAACAGGAATGCAAGACGCTCAGACTGGACTAACGAATTCAGTCTGAATAGTGATTCTAGAGGTACTTTCATATGGCGAGAGATGGGAACACGTAGTGGACCCAGGAACATTGTCGAACATGATCGTTTTGGTGGCCCAGGTGTTATGTGTGGTGAGGCGTATAGTTGCATGGTGTACTGACCTCCAGATATTTGAACACAGAACATTCACCAGACGACGTTATCATGACACTGTACTTCTTCCCCACGCATCTAATAGCGCGGGTGATGGAGATCTTGGGACGAGAGGATATTCTGCGAATGGACAGGCCTGTCCGTGTCCCCGACTTCGAGCACGTGTGGGGTGACGTATTGCAGCCCAACGACAGTCCATTTCTTACCAACCGCGCTGATGGAGGAATGCAACGTCCTTCCAACCTTGTGGCTAGCATGGGAGCACGTTCAGACCATGCACTGCCGTCCTCGGCCCGCCTTTTGTAATCTGCAGGAGACCATCATAAACTGTGGGGACATCAGTGTGGTTTTTACCTTTGAATAAAAGTGTCAGTTCTGTTCGCATCATTTCGTATTTCTTGCAGTTACCTTCTGTACTACACTGCAACAGTTCTTTCTGTGTGTGGTTCAAGTTTCATCGAGTTACGTTACTTGACAATGACACATCATGCGAAAGTTACTTTCGTTCTTAAATTTTGCCTACCAGTGTGTTATAAATTAAAGTTCCTCATCGCCTTTTTCTATCTGCATGTGAAGGCTCTTCTCAGGAAATACTGCATGGATTTTTATACGGTTTTCACAAATCGACAGAGTGATTCACGTGGAAGGTTTGTGTATTATAATTAATCACCAGTACGCCTGACAAGTCGTTCGGCCGTAGCTACAGTATGTCAGTGCTACACGCGCGACGCCTGGCCGAGTGGCTAGTTGCATACCCTGTATCTATGTTTAGACCCTGCTACCAATCTTTGCACCACGCACTGTTCATATGTAAGACTCATTGCACCTCGTAACAAGTTCCAGCCATGTCACGTCCCTGTACTCAGCTTCGTCGTCTGCGGAGAGGGAGGAAGGAAGATTTCAAATCAAATGGCTCTGAGCAATATGGGACTTAACTTCTGAGGTCATCAGTCCCCTAGAACTTAGAACTACTTAAACCAAACTAACCTAAGATCATCACACACATCCATGCCCGAGGAAGGATTCGAACCTGCGACCGTAGCGGTCGCGCGGTTCCAGACTGTAGCGCCTAGAACCGCTCGGCCACTTCGGCCGGCAAAGGAAGATTTGTTTGACGTCCCGTCGAGGAGGAGATCATCAGAGCCCGGATTACTGAAGGATGGGGAGGAAAATCGGCCTTGCACTTTCAAAGGAACCATTCAGCATTTAGCGATCTACACAATCACGGAAAACCTAAACCTGGACGACCTAACGTTGATTCGAACCGTCGTCCTCCCGAATGCGAGAACCTCGTAGAGGTACACGTGTTATCTGGCAGGTCATTTAAATTCCTTGTGAACGACAGCGTCCCTATAACACTACCTTGACGCACGCATAGCTTGTAGTATAACGAGAAGACGAAAACGGTTCTCAGTAACTACTACGCAGAACGGAAGCATGGTGATCGGCGTGAGGACTTTAGAGACAGTTGAAGTGTGTACCTTGGCGAACTACTGATATAAGCAACAGAAGGAAACGGAAGAGCCAAAGAAACTGGTACACCTGCCTAGTGTCGTGTACGCCCACCGCGAGCACGCAGAAGTGCCGCAACACGACGTGGCATGGACTCGACTAATGTCTGAAGTAGTGCTGGAGGGGACTGACACCATGAATCCTGCAAGGCTGCCCATAAATCCGTAAGACTACGAGGGGGCGGAGATCTCTTCTGAACATCATGTTGCAAGGCATCCCAGGTATGCTCAATAATGTTCATGTTTGGGGACTTCGGTGGGCAGCGTGAAACGTCCCCTTAGAAAAATTGTACATGACTGTGCTTAAACTGACACACAATATTTTTTAGCGCAACGCAATCTGACTTTCAAAAATCCCTACAAAAGAATGGCCTATACCTTTCACAAATCACTTATCTCACAAAAATCTTCGTTACTCGAACTACTGCAATACAGCGAGCACCACTACTGCCAGCTACATAAAAGATTCAAATTACTGAAGGCACTAACTACTGATAGGCATAGTTAGCAAATGAAAGTTTTTAATAGAGAACAAACAATGTATTTACCTTAATAGTGTTGAAAAATCATAATATACATAGCTGTTCATGACATCGAGTCTTACAAATTTCAAAACTCCGCCATTTCTCTTCCCACATCCACCACTGCTGGCGGCTCACCTCCAACTGCGCAACGCTACGCGCTGTTAACATCCAGCTGCCCAACACTACAATGGCAGACAACAATGCAAACTAGCCACAGGCTGTACACAGCACAGCCAGTTATTTTCATACAGAGCGCTACGTAACGTTGCCAATAAGAAAACATAAACAGCCTGCTTACAAGCGGAAGTGTTTAAACTCGTAACAGTGTTCCTGGAGCCACTCTTACAGAGTGGCACTTCTGTATGTGTGGGATGTCGCGTTGTCCTGTTGGAATTGCCCAAGTCCGTAGGAATGTACAGTGGACATGAATGGATGGAGGTGATCAGACAAGGTGTTTGCGTACGTGTCACCTGTCAGAGTCGTATCTAGACGTATCACGGGTCCCATATCACGCCAACTGCACGCGCCCTACACCATTACAGAGCCTCCACCAGCTTTAACAGCCCACTGCTGACATGCAGGGTCCACGGATTCATGAGGTTGTCTACACACCCGTCCTCGTCCGACCAGGCAACATGTTTCCAGTCACCAACAGTCCAGTGTCGGTGTTGACGGTTGCCGGCCGAAGTGGCCGTGCGGTTAAAGGCGCTGCAGTCTGGAACCGCAAGACCGCTACGGTCGCAGGTTCGAATCCTGCCTCGGGCATGGATGTGTGTGATGTCCTTAGGTTAGTTAGGTTTAACTAGTTCTAAGTTCTAGGGGACTAATGACCTCCGCAGTTGAGTCCCATAGTGCTCAGAGCCATTTGAACCATTTTGTTGACGGTCCCAGTCGAGGCGTAAAGCTTTGTGTCATGCAGTCATCAAGAGTACACGAGTGGGCTTCGGCTCCGAAAGCCCATGTCGATGATGTTTCGTTAAATGGTTCGCACGCAGACACTTGTTGATGGCCCAGCATTGAAATATGCAGCAATTTGCGTAAGATTTACACCTCTGTCACGTTGAACGATTCTCTTCAGTCGTCGTTGGTCCCGTTCTTGCAGGATCTTTTTCAGGCCGCAGCATTGTCGGAGATTTGATGTTTTGACGGACCCCTGATATTCACGGTACACTCGTGGAACGGTCATACGGGAAAATCCCCACTTCATCGCTACCTCGGAGATGCTGTGTCCCATCGCGCGTGCGCCGACTTTTACACCACGTTTAAACTGATTTAAATCTTGATAACCGGTCATTGTAGCAGCAGTAACCGATCTAACAACTGCGCCAGATATTTGTTGTTGCCGACCGCAGCGCCATATTCTGCCTGTTTACATACTGTATTTGAATACCCATGCCTATACCAGTTTCTTTGGCGGTTCAGTGTATGGCATTTGTTCAGCGGAACTGTCACGGATAGCTATCTTTGGCCTGATACGATATTTACGTTAGAGAGGCATCATATTGGATTTTGGAACAGATGTTTTATTGCAGTTTGTTTTATTAGTACATGAACAGTTGGAGCCGATAATAGTAATATCGTCAGCGTATAAAAGGAAGTTTATTACTGTCTCATCACCTATCTTTATTCCAGCGTTTACACCTGTCTTCCATTGTTGTACGATATGATCTCTCTCTCTCTCTCTCTCTCTCTCTCTCTCTCTCTCTCTATATATATATATATATATATATATATATATATATATATATATATATATTAGAACAATGAGTGATGTTGTGTACCTTTTTCATATTTCATGTGTCATTTTAATTTAATATTTTTACTCATTCATGTGTTAAAATGGTGCACACAATTGTAATTGTATATATTCTTTTGGAAACTAGAATAATGGTTCAAATGGCTCTGAGTACTATGGGACTTAACAGCTGAGGTCATCAGTCCCCTAGAACCTAGAACTACTTAAACCTAACTAATCTAAGGACATCACACACATCCATGCCCGAGGCAGGATTCGAACCTGCGACCGTAGCGGTCGCGCAGCTCCAGACTGAAGCGCCTAGAACCGCTCGGCCACACCGGCCGGCGAAACTAGAATAAGGTGGTGGATATATGCTCTGGTGTTAATTATGCATAATAGTTTAGTTCTTTTGTTTTATCAAAAGTCTTACTCTGGCGAAACTTGAACGCCAAGTGAATTCGCGAAAGTTAGAGTGTGATCTGTGCATAGAGGCATAGGAAGATCGATGTTGGGCCTCGCAAATGAGATGGTGATATTCACGGAGTAACGGAAGTCAGTGAAGTATTACAATAGGGTCAGGCACTGAAACAGGTTATGCATGTGGCGGGGAGATACGGTGAAAGATGGTCGAAAACAGACGCCGAGAGACAGGCAGAAGGTAGAAGTGGCTCAGGCTCTGGAGAAGCTACATATTCTTACAGACTGACAGTAGCTGCCTAAGTATATAAATGTGTAACATTATTTGTGGTTTAAGGGGAGCCGGAACGATGGAAATGACAAAATTAACGTTTTTTTCATTATAAAATTATTTGTAGTTTTATGAATAAAAAAAATCAGGTTTCACCCTTCTAAGTGAATTCTTAGTGTGTTTTTTATCGCTGCAAAGTTGACGCGCCGCGTAAATGGTTGTAGCGACTTGGTGTGTCACCTCTGACGGCGCGGCTCGCTGGCTGCAAGCAGGGTATCTTTGCGGATTTAGACAGTATTTTGTTTTTCAACGTTTTATGGCTTTATCTCTATGACAAGTGACTGTTCAATCGGTAAACATAAACGCTATACCGTGTGTGTTCAATTTTGCGCATTTGAAGAATTTTGCTCGTACCTGTTTTACGTATTTGGTTTGCGGATATCAATATGCCTCGTTTCAGCAATCGAGTGTTTAAGAAAAGGCACAAAGCGTGGAAGAAGAAATCTTCTGTTGTTTCGAAGGAAGATGCTGCTCAGACTGCTTCACCGACTACTCCAAATGAATGTGATAGAACTTCTTCCAGCAAGAAACTTTGTGACAGAAAAGAAAAATTTGAAATCTGTGAAAGTGACAGCAATGATGTGAATGAAATAATTAACATTTCCTTACTCCCAAATATTTTGAAACATAACGTATTATGCCAAATTTGAAAAGAAAGAGGACTGGAATTGAAAATGTTATTGAAGTGTAACAAATGTGCTGCAGAAGTTTCGTTTTCTAATTCTAACAGTATTCCTCGTAGTGGTAGTAGTGGAAAGAAGGTGTATGATATAAATGTTAGGGTAGTGTATGGCTTGTGTTGCATTGGCAAGGGCAGTACTGCAGGGACAATGTTATGTGGAATTATGAACTTGCCAAAACCACCAATCAAGTTTGAATTTTATAATGAATTGATGGGATCTTCAGCTGAAGACATTGCTCAAGCAACAATGAAGAAAGCAGTTGAAGAAGGTGTGACAGATAATGGGAATTGTAGAGGTTTAACAGTTGCTTTAGATGTATCATGGCAATGTAGAGATCGTAAATCTCTAAATGTAGTTGTGACAGCTACCAGTGGAGACAGTTGCAAAGTAAATGATGTTGCTATTCTATCAAAACATTGTAGATGTACAGGCAATACCAAGGACGTACATAGTGAAAATTGTGAAGCAAATTTTCACGGCACGAGTGGAGTGATGGAAGTAGAGGAAGTGAAAGCAATTTTTTCCAGATGACAGGAGTGGTATAATGTACGATACGCGAACTATCTAGGAGATGGTGATTCTAAAGGATACAAAGCTGTAGAGGAACTCAAACCTTATGGCAATGAAATTCACATTAAAAAACAGGAGTGCATTGGACATGTGCAGAAGCGCATGGGGGCTCGCTTGCGCAAACTAAAGCAGACATTAAGATCCCAGAAGCTTAGTGATGGTAAGACCCTTGGAGGAAGAGGAAGATTGACAGATGAAGCAACTGATAGATTGCAGAGGTATTATGGGTGTGCAATTAGGCAAAATACAAGAAGCATTGAGCATATGAGGAGAGCAGTATGGGCATTATTTTTTCCTACTGCATCAACAAATGAGCACCCACAACAAGCACTGTGCCCCACAGGTGATGATTCATGGTGTAAGTACCAATCAGAAAAGGAATTTGCCCATAAAAACAGTTTGCCAAATGCTGTAGTTGATGTAGTTAAGCCCATTCCAGAGACTTATCACAGCCAAGTTTATTGGAAAAGTGTTTACATGGGAAAACACAAAATCCAGATGACAGTGTAAATAAATTAAATTGGATTAGGGTTCCCAGAAGAGTGTTTGTACAGATAAAACATTGCATTTTGGAGTGTATGATGCAGTGACAACATACAATGAAGGAAACATTATCAAATGTGATGTGCTGAAACGTTTAGGTTTCCAACCAGGACACAACACCATTTCCACAATGCGCCTAATTGATGAAGAAAGACTAAGAGGTGCAGGAAGAAGAGACAAAAGCCTACAGCATGCAGCAAAAGGGAAGAAAAGACCAGTGAAAAGGAAACTAACACTGGAAAAAGAAGAGGATGCTGATCATCCATCATATGGGGCAGAAATGTGTTACAAAACTTTGGAAGTCATTTCCCGTACCTTTAAAATTTTCATCTTTGAGGAACATTTTCTCAAAAACTGCCAACAGTACATCAATGAAATTTGTACACAATATTGTTTCTTCTTTTCCTTCATTTTTATAACAAATTGTAAAAGAATATTGTATATTTCAAGAGTTATAGAAGAAAAAGTGCAAAATCTTAGAGAAAAAATAAGCATCTGTTTAAAAAATGGTAAAACAAAAACCAAAAATATTTCTTAACATGGCATTATAACTTTGTAGAGAAATATTCACTGAACATGTAGTCCAAATTTCAGAGCAATATGTTTAATGGTTTTAGAAAAAGTGTTCCTTCTATTTGCTAAAATTAACATGGAGGAGATGGATCGTTCCAACTCCCCTTAAAATAATTTCTTGCTGTAACATGTATAACGATATTATGTACCAATCCTGTATCATTTAGTAGAAAGGAATTCAAATTTGCATCAATTACACTATAATACCGTAACGAAAGTGTCCATCTCGAGACGAGAGAGCGAAGACCTCGAAAAAGTTCTCTGAACAAACAGTGAATAGTAATGGCTATATGTTTTTTATCTGTCGTTTGAGCTGCACGTATTGGTAATTTCATGTTTTAGAATTATTCGAATTATCACTCGTTCACGAAAATATACTATCGAGCATCAGTATCAGTATTGTGCAAATCATTATGAAGTGTGTAGAAGAGGGTATTTTATATACCACCATAACACTATATGATGCGTACACACCTACGTATTACGGAACTGACCGCTAGATGTCACGATAGGTGGAACTGCCAATATAAAAGGGGACGTGGAGAACTGCGTTGCCAATAAAGAAGCAGGAAGAGTAGAATGAATCGGCCAGGAGAGCTCCCGAATTCAACGTGGCCTAGTCATTCCATGTTACCAGAGTAACAAATCCACAGGGACACTTAAACCCTTACAAAGCTGCCCAAGTCGACTGTTGTGGTATGACTACAGAGTGCAAGTGCAAAGGAACAACCACAGACCAGGCAGCCCTCATGTAGGGCAGACGGGGACGGAATGGACTACGGGGACAGAACGGTCTCGGTGGTCCAATTTCGCTAGAGGCGCTAGCGTGTTCCCAGACCCTCCTGAATTCGTACAAAGTAATTGCAGTGTCACTGAGCTGGACACTTGTCACTGCTTGACCTCAGTGTTCTTTGATACCTGATGCTCTAAATGCAGCCATCAATAACTCCACTGGATCAAGCTTCCCTACTTCTAGCCCGGAAAATGTTACACCAATACCCAGAATTACATCAGGGCAGAAACAAGTGACAAGAAACAGAGGTAAAAGTGCCATTGTCACATCATCTCCCTACAAGAATGAGCTACAAGAAGCGATCAAAAAATCCCTGGAAGCTAAAGAAGCTAAAGAGAATAGAGCAAAGATCAGGCTGCCAGCTCGGGAAGAGAAGACGAAAGTGAAAGGAAAAACTCTTCAATCAAAGAAGAGGAAGACAAAATAAAACGAAGTTGACTCTACAGAAAGTGAAACATCCGAAGACGACGAAGATGCAGCATGTATATAAAGTATATTGCAAGGAATTATAGTCCACTTGAGTGAGGGTAGGATTGCCTGTCAGACGTGCAAGCAGTTGGCCCATAAGTCGTGTTCTGGCATAGATAGTGAGGACGATGAAGCCCAGCTTATTTGTAAGATAGGTCATCGAAGAAATATAAAAAAAAACAAAAAACGGAGTCTATTCGGTCTCGTGTACGGGGCGGAATGGACTTAAAGACATTTACTTAGTTTATTGATATATCAAACGAAATATATTATTTTATGTTATCTTCATTTGCAAATTGAGTTGCAAAAATGTCTGAATAAACGGTTCCTGATTTTTCTAAAAATTTTCTTCGTCACTGACACTTCAAAAATTTGCTCCAAGCGTTAGGCAGGCCGTTCCAGCCCGGTCTTCCCCACTGACGAAGGGGGAACGTCGCGCATTGCAAAGTGCGGTTGTTCGAATGGTTCAAATGGCTCTGAGCACTATGGGACTTAACTACTGAGGTCATCAGTCCCCTAGAACTTAGAACTACTTAAACCTAACTAACCTAAGGACATCACACACATCCATGCCCGAGGCAGGATTCGAACCTGCGACCGTAGCGGTCACGCGGTTCCAAACTGCCGCGCTTAGAACCGCACGGCCACACCGGCCGGCAAAGTGCGGTTGTAAAATATTAATAAAGTCGAAGGAAGAAATCACTCGTGAGTTCCAAGGTGCTACTAGCAGTCCAGTCAGTACAGTGATTGTGCGTCGGGAGTTAAGAATAATGATCGAGCAGCTCCTCACAAGCCATAAGTTTCTATAATCAGTGTTGAGCGACGCGTGTGGTGGCGTAAAGAGCGCTGCCACTGGACAGTGGATGAAACGAGTGATCTGGGGTGATGAATCAGACTATAAGCTGTGGTAATCCGATGAAAAGTTGTGGATTTGGAGATTGCTTGGAGGACGTTACCTTGTATCATGGCTAGTTCAATCAGTGAGGCGGTGTTAAGGTGTCGGGATGTTTTCGTGGTTAGCATACAGTATACTTATTCCGCGTAAGAAATAATCAAATGCGGAAGGATATAAACACATTTTGCACATGTAAACAGAAACAGTTCAAAGATGAAGAATGTTTTGTATCAGCATGACAATGCACTCTGTCATAAAGCAGCATCTATTAGGCGACTGTTTGCGGACGATAATATGCCTGGGTTGGACTGACCTGCCCAGAGTCCCTACTTGGACCCAATGGAACACCTTTGAGATGGGTTAGAGTGTCGACTTCGGTCCAGAGTCCAGTGTCCGACATTACCACTTCTCTGGTTTCGGCTTTTGAGTAAGAAACGGCGGTCATTTCTCCGCAGACATTCAGATACCTCATTGAGTGTGTCCTCCAGTAGAGTTCAAGCCGTCATACAGGCGAAGGGTGGACACAGCCCATATTATTGTCCACTAATAGGTGTCCGGATACTTTGATTAGCTACTGTATTGCGGTTTCTTCCCGTTCCATTCACAGATGGTGTTTAGGAGAAATGACTACTTGTACGCCACTGTGCGAGCTGTTGTTCGTCTGATTTTATCTGCATAATCTCTACTAGAGAATAAAGAATATTCGTAGATCCTGCACTATAAACCGAGCGAGGTGGCGCAGTGGTAGCACACTGGACTCGCATTCGGGAGGACGACGGTTCAATCCCGCGTCCGGTCATCCTGATTAATTTTTTCCGTGATTTCCCTAAATCGCTCCAGGCAAATGCTGAGATGGTTTCTTTGAAAGGGCACGGCGGACTTCCTTACGTAATCCGATGAGACCGATGACCTCGCTGTTTGGTCTCTTCCCCCAAACAACCCCAACCCTGCACTGTAAGCTTTCTGAGCATGTTGTCGCTACATGAACAGCAGCTTTCTTGGAGTTTCTGCCAATTAAGTTTCATCATCATACACTCATCAAAAAACGTTTTCATCACCCCAGTTCCCAGAACTCCTGAAGATAGACGTTGACTCTGGATATTGTACCATAGACACAGTACTTTTGACCGTTCAGAGATATCACTAAACCCGCTCAACGATGTAAACAACCATGCCTGAGCAGTGCCTATTAGACGGCGGGGGTCCGACAGCCGATCATTTCCAGTCATTCCACCAGGAAGGAGGTACACGGATCGTGTTGTCTATGCCTAGGCGGTCAGTACCGCGGTTCGATCGCGTCCGCGTTGTTACTTTGTGCCAGGAAGGGCTCCCAACGAGGGAAGTGTCCAGGCGTCTCTGAGTGAACCAAAGCGATGTTGTTCGTACATGGAGTAGATACAGAGAGACAGGAGCTGTCGATGACATGCCTCGCTCAGGCCGCCAAAGGGCTACTTCTGCAGCGGATGACGGCTACCTACGGATTATGACTCGGAGGAACCCTGACAGCAACGACACCATGTTGAATACTGCAACCACAGGTTGTCGTGTTACGACTCAAACTGTGCGCAATAGGCTGCATGATGGGCAACTTCACTTCTGACGTCCATTGCGAGGTCCATCTTTGCAACCACGACACCATGCAGCGCGGTACAGAGGGGCCCAGCAACATGCCGAATGGACCGCTCAGGATTGGCATCACGTTCTCTTCACCGATGAGTGTCGCATATGCCTTCAACCAGACAATCGGCGGAGACGTGTTGGGAGGCAACCCGGTCAGGCTGAACGCATTAGACACACTGTCCAGCGAATGCACTAAGGTGGAAGTTCCCTGCTGTTTTGGGGTGGCATTATGTGGAGCCGACGTACCTGCTGGTGGTCATGGATGGCGCCGTAACGGCTGTACGATGCGTCAATGCCTTCCCCCGACTGACAGTGCAACCGCCCGCATCGTGCACATCTTGTGAATAACTTCCTTCAGGATAACGATATTGCTCGACTAGAGTGACCAGCATGTTCTCCAGACATGAACCCAATCGAACATGCCTGGGATAGATTGGAAAGGGCTATTTATGGACGATGTGAGTCACCAACCACTGCGAGAGATCTATGCTGAATCGCCGTTGAGGAGTGGGACAATCTGGACCAACAGTGCGTCGATGAAGTTGTGGATAGCGTGCCACGACGAATACTGGCATGCGCCAATGCAAGAGGACGTGCTACTGGGTATTAGAGGTACCAGTGTGTACAGCAATCTGGACCACCACCTCTGAAGGTCTCGCTGTGTGGTGGTACAACATGCAATGTGTGGTTTTTATGAGTAATAGAAAGGGCGGAAATGATTATTTTGATCTCTGTTCCAATTTTCTGTACAGGTTTCGGAACTCCCGGTACCGAGGCGATGCAAAACTTTTGTTGTTGTGTGTATACGTTACTCTTCGTTGACAGTCACACGGGTCTGCAACCATTCGAAGCGCCCTTCTTAGAATACGCCTCATTCCTTCTCAGTTTGTAAAAGCATGGCATTAGTCTTATTGCCATATAGGATGTAGCTCCTGGCGGCGACTCCCAACTCTTGTGAGCGGGTACAGTGCATCCAGTTTTCTGTTCCGGAATGTCAGTATGAGTGAACCAAGCCACACTGTATTAAATATTTTGAGCAATAATTGTTTTCTCACTTGCGCAAGCAGCCTTATCATAGTACGTGACAGCTGCTGGAAATCCTTTTCACAGGTAAGGGGGGGGGGGGGGGGGGGCGTCGTGGGATCACGCGTGGGAAAATTCCCGTAGTAGCTGGTGTTAGAGCTGCACCTCTTTTTAGACTGAAGTCAGCTCATACGTATTCCTGGTTCAAGGAAGTCTTTCGAACAAAGGAACCAAATTCGACAAAGCTTACGTCTCCAAGTAATGAAGGAATTAGCATATTTATGAAAATATACAAGGTATTAGAGACAAAGTTAGTGCACCGCTTATAGATTTTAACTATGACATCACTGGTATTTCAGAGCACTTCTTGAATAATGTGATAATTCAGAGGCTTCCTTTACCAGAGTACAGATTTGCTGGTTATTTTTCTAGGAGTTCTTTGCGGTGTGTGGAAGTGGCCACGTACGTGAAAACCCTTATTCCGTGTGAGTCCATTGATGTTTCAAAGCACTGCATGGAACAGGTATTTGAATGTTGTGCAGGTGTGCTTGAATTTAGTGGAACTAAACTTCCAATTATTGTTATGTATATGTCCCCTGACTCTGATTTCAGAACATGTCTGCTCAAGCAACAGAGAGTTAGTTCTTGGTTCACTTCATAGGAAGAACGAAAAAATAGTTGTGTGTGGCGCCTTCAGTATTAATTCAGTAAGTGCGCAAGAAAGACGATTCTGGTAGATCTCGTTAAATCGTGTCATATGATGCAAACTGCATTCTTTCCGACGAGAGTGCAGGGGAACAGTAGAACAACCACAGACAACATTTTTGTTCATTCTTCACTACTAGCCTTTCAGACTATGATGCACAAATTTTAACGCTAAAACGTTTTTGTGCTCAACCACATGCTGAATAAAATTATAAATTATTTAGAAAAGCTAATCAAGTTGCAATAGAGACCTTTTTTAACCTCATTAAGGGACAAGAGTGGCAGGATGTTTATAGTACTGATAACCTAGACCAGGGCCTGTCACACATGAAAAATCTCTAGCGTGCAAAGCGAGGTGTAGAGAGTGTTTTCACGGTGCGTCGGCCCAACTCGGCATAATTCATCTCAACTCGGCTTGCATGGTGAAGCCGCCGTGGTGCGCTGCTGAGTTATTCAACACTGAAATAATGGCACTGGAATAATGAGACAACTTTCTCCGAAAATGACAAAGATTTCCGGAAGTCCGTTTAAATCGGAGGGGGAACTTTCTTTTTTTTGTTAATTTTGACTATAAAGCCAAAAGTCTAATTTGTGGTATAGTAATTACGTGTGTAGTAAAATCACCTGTTGCATTCAGAAAAGTATAGTGAAATCGTGGGAGACATCAAGATGAATAATTAAGGAACTTGCAGAAGAGAATTCTGCATCCACAAAAGACGATTGTACCAGTTATTTTGGTTAAAGGTCCAGCGAAACGAAATGAAGTTCGTTTTTATTCCTCTCAAATGTGTATTCGTTTTCGTTTTCGCTTATATTATTTCTAACGCAAACTTTCTTCTCAAATTTAGGGCGAAAAAGATGAAGGGTGCTGCGAAAAGACTCATAGCGCTAGTTATAAAGTTACTCTACGTTCAGCAAGAGCAGGCAAGCAGTTATGGAAGGGCCACTAATAAAGGATATTTTGTGGACGTAGTAGAGACAATGAACCCCACAATGGCTCCCGCATGCAGCAGAACACCTCTTTCCAGTATGACAATATCTCGGCGAATCCGCGGCATTGCAGGAAATCTGCATGAACAATTGGAAGCCACAGCTGAAAACCTCCTAGCGCAGTTCATCGCACTTGATGAGTCCACTGATATTAGCGACGTCGCTCAATTATCCTTTTTTTTGCGTGGCGTGGATGGCGACTCACAAGCTCCTGGATATGATTTCGATGAAGTACACTGCTACAGGGGCGGAAAATTTAGAAGCAGTCTAAATGGCAGCTGAAGGAATAGAACTCAGTTGGGAAAAGCTGTTTTCCGTAACGATAGACGGGGCGCCAGCAATGCGCAGTAAAGCAAAACGATCTATAGATCTACTGCGGGAAAAGCTTGACATGCCGAATTTATAACTTCCGTTCATTGTTTTCCATACCAAGAGGCAAAAGTTATCGGTCTTCAAGGCGTGATGACCATAGTGATGCATATCATGAACTATGTTCTTTCTCATGGGCTCATTTATTTTCAGTTCAAAAAATTTTTGATTCTATTTTAAGAGGAATATGCAGATATCCCCTAACATGATGAGGTAGCTGGTTGACCAAAGGAAAAGTTTTTTTCCGAGTTTTTCGACTACGACACGTCGTGGCTCGGATTTAGGAGGAAAAAGAAAGTTTGGAGGCTGAATGGGTAGCTCATTTAGGATTTTTAGAAGACTTTATGGTTCTGCTAAATGATTTATGCCAGAAACTCCAAAAAGGAAATAATCTCAGGTTCTGCTAAATGATTTATGCCAGAAACTCCAAAAAGGAAATAATCTCATTAACGATATATTTTGTAAAATAAAACTTTCCAACGTAAACTTCAGCTCCTCAAAAACAACCTTTCAGAGAAAAATACGCAACGCTTACCGTAGTTACGTATGCGATATATAAATGGTACCTTTAATAAGACATCCGGTTTTTTAAAATCTGTTGTTGGAAAAGATACTATGCTTTTGCTTGGCAGCATTTGAGCGGGAAGAAGCGCGCTTTGAAAAATACGTCGAGGTGCTACAATCACTTGAAAATGAGTTTAGCGAGCAATTCCAGATAATGTACCAGTATATCACCAACAGCAAAATAAAGTCGAATTTGTTGAAGATAAAAGTGTAACATTATTTTAAAAACGATACTCCACAGTGCATTTTTATTAAAAAAATATCAACTCTTAGGACTACAAATCAGTTCTATACATTTCTTGCCGGCCAGTGTGGCCGAGCGGTTCTAGGCCGTTCAGTCTGGAACCGCGCGACCTCTACCGTCGCAGGTTCGAATCCTACCTCGGGCATGGATGTGTGTGATGTCCGTATGTTAGTTAGGTTTAAGTAATTCTAAGTTCTAGGGGACTGATGACCTCAGATGTTAAGTCCCATAGTGCTCAGAGCCATTTGAACCATTTTTTTATACATTACTTACATTTATCAGCGTTTGGTTAAGTTTTTGTTACAGGTTATTACTGACTCGTAGTCAATACTTGATATGTTTGTAAAGCCCCTTTCAATAGCAGTTGAAAGTGCACATACCAATTTACATTTCGAACTAATCGATTTGTAAACTGATGATCACCGAAAGGATATATTTTACACTACTAAAGATTTGCGCGAATTATACCAGGATTTATAGAAGGAAGAATTTCCTAAGCCGTACAGAGAAGCAGCAAAGATTATTTATGTATTTGGTTCCACATATGCGTGTGAAAGGTTTTTCTCTGTTATGTGTTGTGCGACCACTAGATTGCGTGCAAGTATTTCTGACTGTAGTTTAAATGTAGCCTAGAGTAGCTGTCAGCCAGATCTTAATAGTGTAATTACAAACAAAAAAGGAGAAAATAGAAAAGATAATTTTCTGTTGAAACTAAATTTGAAGTTGCTACACTCCTGGAAATGGAAAAAAGAACACATTGACACCGGTGTGTCAGACCCACCATACTTGCTCCGGACACTGCGAGAGGGCTGTACAAGCAATGATCACACGCACGGCACAGCGGACACACCAGGAACCGCGGTGTTGGCCGTCGAATGGCGCTAGCTGCGCAGCATTTGTGCACCGCCGCCGTCAGTGTCAGCCAGTTTGCCGTGGCATACGGAGCTCCATCGCAGTCTTTAACACTGGTAGCATGCCGCGACAGCGTGGACGTGAACCGTATGTGCAGTTGACGGACTTTGAGCGATGGCGTATAGTGGGCATGCGGGAGGCCGGGTGGACGTACCGCCGAATTGCTCAACACGTGGGGCGTGAGGTCTCCACAGTACATCGATGTTGTCGCCAGTGGTCGGCGGAAGGTGCACGTGCCCGTCGACCTGGGACCGGACCGCAGCGACGCACGGATGCACGCCAAGACCGTAGGATCCTACACAGTGCCGTAGGGGACCGCACCGCCACTTCCCAGCAAATTAGGGACACTGTTGCTCCTGGGGTATCGGCGAGGACCATTCGCAACCGTCTCCATGAAGCTGGGCTACGGTCCCGCACACCGTTAGGCCGTCTTCCGCTCACGCCCCAACATCGTGCAGCCCGCCTCCAGTGGTGTCGCGACAGGCGTGAATGGAGGGACGAATGGAGACGTGTCGTCTTCAGCGATGAGTGTCGCTTCTGCCTTGGTGCCAATGATGGTCGTATGCGTGTTTGGCGCCGTGCAGGTGAGCGCCACAATCAGGACTGCATACGACCGAGGCACACAGGGCCAACACCCGGCATCATGGTGTGGGGAGCGATCTCCTACACTGGCCGTACACCACTGGTGATCGTCGAGGGGACACTGAATAGTGCACGGTACATCCAAACCGTCATCGAACCCATCGTTCTACCATTCCTAGACCGGCAAGGGAACTTGCTGTTCCAACAGGACAATGCACGTCCGCATGTATCCCGTGCCACCCAACGTGCTCTAGAAGGTGTAAGTCAACTACCCTGGCCAGCAAGATCTCCGGATCTGTCCCCCATTGAGCATGTTTGGGACTGGATGAAGCGTCGTCTCACGCGGTCTGCACGTCCAGCACGAACGCTGGTCCAACTGAGGCGCCAGGTGGAAATGGCATGGCAAGCCGTTCCACAGGACTACATCCAGCATCTCTACGATCGTCTCCATGGGAGAATAGCAGCCTGCATTGCTGCGAAAGGTGGATATACACTGTACTAGTGCCGACATTGTGCATGCTCTGTTGCCTGTGTCTATGTGCCTGTGGTTCTGTCAGTGTGATCATGTGATGTATCTGACCCCAGGAATGTGTCAATAAAGTTTCCCCTTCCTGGGACAATGAATTCACGGTGTTCTTATTTCAATTTCCAGGAGTGTATTATTATTTAAATATTTTTGGACCGGTAATCATGTGTCACCAAACTAAGCTCTCCGCCCACTCCACATAAACATTTGTCGGTGACAAACAAAACCGAGGTGAAGCTCGAAAGATGGCGACGGCGAAGCGCGCGACGCAAGCCTAACGAAAGCTCGAGACAGCACTACTGCGTCAAGTACCATTTAGCCAGAGAAGTGAGTAATTACAGATTTGGTATACAATATCACATATAAAGCAAATACACTTTAGAAATTATATTAATTCCAGGTAAACTTCATGGTACAGTCTGTACATTCACTCATTCAACACAGTCCATATACCACAACTTCTTACGCTGGAACCTTTGCGTTTGACTTATAACTGAATATCCGCTTGTTGCAGAAACTGGGCATCACTGACATAGTCCGTTGTGATCAGCTGTTGAAACAGGTCCGTCACAGAGGTACGTTAAGGAGTTCGTGCTCTGATCAAGGCCTTAAGGAACTTGCGGCGTTGTCTGTCATAGCGTGAACATCCTAGTATCACATGGTTGAAGTCTGCAATTTCAGTTGGGTGGTCTTCACAGTGTGGAGATGGCTGAACTTTCATTCTATGAAGATGTGAAGACTAACAGCCGTGACTCAGTCGGATCGTGTTGTGGTAATGATATGACGTCTAGATATTTCGATTTGGGAGAAGCAGGTTTTTCTCGGAATACTCGAGTTTATTGCGGCATAATTTCTTCCTTTGGACTATTGTGAGATCTGCCAAGTATGTGACCATTCTTGATGAACCTTTTCCTCACGCCAGCATCAAAATCTGTATGTGGAAGGCAGATGTAGTAAGGATAGCCATCAGTCACACTTTGCTTTGCCAGGTGGTCCGCCATCTCGTTACATGAGATATCAGAGTGTCCCTCGATCCATAATAACTGGAGACATTTATGTTGACTTTCACACTGATGGAGTAACTTAATTACATCGAGTACATAACGATTGGTGTTGGCCCATTACTGCTTTTCCAGATTTGCCAGTGCACTCCTCGAATCAGAGACAATAAGGATGTTGTTCAACTGAGTTGCCGCATATTGAAGGGCTTCCTTAATTGAAAGGACTTCGGCAGTGAAGATGCTGGCTTAAACATAGCCCAATACAGCGGATTTCCGCAGAAGTAATCGAAGCCGGAGCCTACTCCTGTTTTGGATCAGTCTGCGAATATTTTGACCGATGAGAGGAACGTTTATGCAATCAGATGGGAAACGCCAGTAGAAGTAGTGAAAGCTCGATCCGACCCTCTGGGCTGATAGGAGATTGTGGGCTGGTAGTTTAGTATGTCATCTTCCAAACTAAATGCAGGAGGCAGAGAGCCTTTTAGGACGAGGGGTGTCACATATCTTTGCCGCCTGAAACTTTGAACTAGGAAGGGTATTCTCCTGCGTATTCTTTTGACGTAATCGTTGTCCTTAGTGAAGCAGTTAAGATTGGAGAAGAGGATGAACTGTTTGCGCTGCTCTACTAAGGATGAATTTCTGAGCCAAGCCCGTACGTCAGTATAGATCAAATCATGCCACGGTAAAGAGTGAGTAGGTCTGTAACATCAGCTCCCCAGCATGCGCGAGATACGGATCATAGGATACTGAGTGATTGACAGACGTTGGAAATCAAATATTCCACACGGCTTGCCCACGTCAATCTGCTGTCGACAAAGAGTCCAAGCCATTTGACTGAGGTCCTTGCTGGAATAGTAATAGGCCCTAATCGTATCTCGGGCGTTGTTGTCGTCCGTTTCTGCGGTGTAAAGACAACCGCAGAAGATTTGGTATCTGCCAGATTCAGCCCAGTTCTACACGTCCACGAATACAGTACGTACGCCGCTCCAACCAACCACCTTAGCGTCGTCCTCAAGCTGAGAGAAAACGTGTACATGCGGATGCCACTGGCAAGGCCCAAAAATTGTGCTAAGGTCTGACGAGCACACTGCATAAACAATAGGACTTAAGATGGAGCCTAGAGGCAGTCCTCTGCAGACCAGACGTGGTCCAGGCAAAGTATTGTCCTGTTGTCTGACATAGATTACACGTTGCCGTAGGCGAGAATAAAGGTTGCGGGTAATGAAGTCTGGCAACCCATTAACTGGAGCTTCCGCATTAGGACGTTCACGTCCACACTGTAATACGCACCGGAAACATCGAAAAACAGTGCCGTCAAGTTACCATTAGAAGCACAAATACGTTCTATGTCGGTAGTTAAGAGAGTTAGACTGTCTGTGGTACCTGTTCCATAAGGCCTGGAATAATAGAGAATTGAGAAGGTCGTTCGATGAACCCTCTGCAGGGACTTAAATGTGATTTGCAGAGTATCCATGTGGATGTAGATGTAGATCCCAGGGACGAAGGAGAAGCAGCAGCCGAAGTTGGTAGTGATTCAGGAGTGACCGATGGGGGCGCGACGATTTGTGCTAAGTCATCTAGCGAGCCATGTAATACATTACTCAGCTGGGATCTATTTAGGAATTTCCGTATGGTGTACCAAACCGCTGACAACAGAGTTTCCAGCCGGCCGCGGTGGTCTAGCGGTTCTAGGCGCTCAGTCCGGAGCCGCGCGACTGCTACGGTCGCAGGTTCGAATCCTGCCTCGGGCATGGATGTGTGTGATGTCCTTAGGTTAGTTAGGTTTAAGTAGTTCTAAGTTCTAGGGGACTGATGACCATAGATGTTAAGTCCCATAGTGCTCAGAGCCATTTGAATCATTTGAACAGAGTTTCCCTGGCGAATGTCTCACAAAGCTATTTCCAAATGGGTTTTTCGCTGCATCAAAAACAGTTTGGTTGCGGAAACATTTGAGAAAATTCGTCCAGGTGCGTTCTCGTTTATAGATGTTGTAAGCTAGCTTTCGTTTAGCAACTTGTCTTGGGCAGTCCTGATTCCACTATGGAACTGAAAGACGTTTCGGCTTCCGGATTGATTTGACTTGAAATTTGGAAAATACGGCCGCCTCATTTATTAGGGAAATGAACAGATTGTAAAGCTCGTCTGCGCCCATCGCAGTAAACCTACGTGAAGGTGTTCCTTGATGTATTTTATTCGCCTCCCAGTTTGTTTTGCGTATGTTCCATTTTGATGAATGCATGTGTGGATCTGGATCACTGTCATTTATCGTAGTTATTCGAACAGCAAAATGATCAGACCCCAGCGGGTAGGGGCAAACCTTCAACCTAATTTCTTGGGAGATATTCGAAGAACACAGGGTGATATCTATTCCAGACGAGCGTCTTCCAGGCGCCGGGATGGTAGTTGGACAACCGCTGTTCAGAATAAATAAATTAAATTCATCTATGATGTCCAAAACAGCTGCTCCACACCCATCGTTCATCTGGCATCGTCAGGACGTAATAGTGCGCATTGAAAACAATAAAGGGCGATGGAGCTGATTAACCAACGTATGCCACTCATCATTTTAGATTTTGGTTCTTGGAGGACAGTATATCACCACTATGGAGAGGTCAAAAGTCTTCAAGCTTCTTGTGTGTGTGTGTGTGGTCGACATATCTAGCAGAAGCAGAAACAGAATCAAACAAACAGTGCTGCTCCCCATTTTCCGTCGTATCTGCTTCCCGAAAATCGTGGAAACCTGGGAGCGAGATTAATGAATGTGGCTTAAACCAAGTTTCTGAGATAGCAGCAATGTGTATGTCTTGTGAAAGTAATTCTCTTTGCAGGGTCCTACTGTAGAATTTTAATCTCCATTTTGCTGAGTCAGAGTTTCCAGTAACATCTGCCGTATCGCTGTAGAATTGACTGGTACTTGTGGTGCCGTTTGGATTTCGTGTATGTCCTGCATGATAAGATTAAAAAGTTTGTCTCACATTGTGAGGGACACCGGAACGGACGGTCTTCCTGTTTCCATCTCAGAAGTGGAACTTCCGTTTCTTCGGGTACCAGAGTTTTTTCAGCGACACGGAGGCGTAGTGTTTCGGTGCGTACGGATCGCTTCGGATTGGTCCCAGTGAGGGTGTTGGGTTACGGAGGTGGAGGTAGCGTCCGTCGGGGTGTGGGCGCCGGGCGGGTGGCCAGGCGTCTCTGCTTTGTGAGTGTACTGTGCGACTGAGCAGAGCTGGGAAGGCTCGTCCATCACGGCCTTCTTGATGTCTTGCCTGGTACCGACGACTTCCCTGGCTCGCGTACCCTGAGTACTCCCAGTCTACCGCCTCGTGCGCACGATTTCCACATCTTATGGCACAACTGTACTGGCTCTTACACGATTAAATCTGAGACAGTTGAAACAATGCTGCACAGGAGAGACATACACACATCCACTATCTGCCAGGCACTTAAATGTGATTTGCAAAGTATCCATGTAGATTCACCAGACAATGCATCCATTAAATTGAAACGAAGTCCGGCACTACCAACAAAGGAAACTGAACCACAAGTGTGTCAGATGGTGCGCTAGTGGTAATTCCGTCCTTCATCACCATTTTTGACACGCAATACGATATAGGGTGAAGCCGTCGCCTGCAGGTGCTCTTCCTCATTTAAGTTGGTGTCAACTTTTCTGATTACAGCCTGGCGCGTGATGATCTGACTTAATATGTAGACCTCCACTTGGTGAGCTGAAAATACCTGTGTCTCTACCAGTAAGTTAGCTGCTGGGGGAGTTAAGTTCAATTTTGATTCTGTTCTGTCCTGCTGATAAAATATTTGTATATAATATCACGCCTACACTGTGAATTCGTTGTGTACACAAGCTTTCCTATTGCCATCGGATGCAGCTTACCAACGTTTCATGCACGTCCTTCCACGTATATACAGACACGGTCAATATCACTGTCTCGATAACGGTTATTTTTATTCAATGCGACCAGAGGGAACATTGTTTGTATCACGAGTTGGTGCAATGGTAGAAGAGCTTGGCAAGTGGAGATTCGGAGATGAGTCTACGCCGGCCGTTGTGGCTCAGCGGTTCTATGCGCTTCAGTCCGGAACCGCGCGACCGCTACGATCGCAGGTTCGAATCCCGCCTCGGGCATGGATGTGTGTGATGTCCTTAGGTTAGTTAGGTTTAAGTAGTTCTAAGTTCTAGGAGACTAATGAATGGCTCAAATGGCTCTGAGCACTATAGGACTTAACTTCAAAAATGTTCAAATGTGTGTGAAATCTTATGGGACTTAACTGCTAAGGTCATCAGTCCCTAAGCTTACACACTACTTAACCTAAATTATCCTAAGGACAAACACACACGCCCATGCCCGAGGGAGGACTCGAACCTCCGCCGGGATCAGCCGCACAGTCCATGACTGCAGCGCTAATACCGCGCGGCGGACTTAACTTCTGAGGTCATCAGTTCCCTAGAACTTACAACTACTTAAACCTAACTTACCTAAGGACATCACACACATGCATGCTCGAGGCAAGATTCGAACCTGCGACCGTAGCGGTCTTGCGGTTCCAGACTGCAGCGCCTTTAACCGCACGGCCACTTTGGCCGGCTGACTTGCTATGTATTCGCTATGTATTCGCAGTACATCACATTTGTCTACATTGAGATTCAATTGCCATTCCCTGCACCATGCGTCAATTCGTTGCAGATCCTCGTGCATTTCAGTACAATTTTCCATTGTTACAACCTCTCGATATACCCGCAAAAAGCCTCAGTGAACTTCCGATGTTATCCACAAGGTCATTTATATATATGGTGAATAGCAATGGTCCTACGACACTCCCCTGCGGCACACCTGAAATCAGTCTTACTTCGGAAGACTTCGCTCCATTGAGAATGACATGATGCGATTCCGTTATCTAGGAACTCTTCAATCCAATCACACAATTGGTCTGATAAAAAATGATTCAAATGGCTCTCAGCACTATGGGACTTAACTGCTGAGGTCATCAGTCCCCTAAGAACTACTTAAACCTAACTAACCTATGGACATCACACACATCCATGCCCGAGGCAGGATTCGAACCTGAAACCGTAGCGGTCGCGCGGTTCCAGACTGTAGCGCCTAGAACCGCTTGGCCACTCCGGCCGGCTTTGGTCTGATAGTCCATATGCTCTTACTCTTTTCATTAAACGACTGTGGGGAACTGTATCAAACGCCTTGCGAAATTCAAGAAACACGGCACCTACCTGGGAAACCGTGTATATGACCCTCTGAGTCTCGTGGAGGAATAGCGCAAGCTGGGTTTCACACGATCGTCTTTTTCGAAACCCATGCTGATTCCTAGAGAGTAGATTTCTAGTCTCCAGAAAAGTCATTATACTTGAACATAATACGTGCTCCAAAATTCTACAACTGATCGACGTTAGAGATATAGGTCTATAGTTCTGCACATCTGTTCGACGACCCTTCTTGAAAACGGGGATGAACTGTGCCCTTCTCCAATCCTTTGGAACGCTACGCTCTTCTAGAGACCTACAGTACACCGCTGCAAGAAGGGGGGCAAGTTCCTTCACGTACTCTGTGTAAAATCGAACTGGTATCCCATCAGGTCTAGCGGCCTTTCCTCTTTTTGAGCGATTTTAATTGTTTTGTCATCTAGTTCCATATCTACCATTTTATCATCTGTGCAACAATCTAGAGAAGGCACTACAGTGCAGTCTTCCTCTGTGAAACAACTTTGGAAAAAGAAATTTAGTATTTCGGCCTTTAGTTTTTCATCCTCTGTTTCAGTACCATTTTGGTCACAGAGTGTCTTGACATTTTGTTTTGATCCACCTACCGCTTTGACATAAGACCAAAATTTCTTAGGATTTTCTGCCAAGTCAGTACATAGAACTTTACTTTCGAATTCGTTGAACGCCTCTCGCATAGCCCTCCTAACACTACATTTCGCTTCGTGTAATTTTTGTGTGTCTGCAAGGCTTTGGCTATGTTTATGTTTGCTGTGAGGTTCCCTTTCCTTCCGTAGCAGTTTTCTAACTCGGTTGTTGTACCACGGTGGCTCTCTTCTATCTCTTACGATCTTGCTTTGCACATGCTCATCTAATGCATATTGTACGATCGTTTTGAACTTTATCCACTGATCTTCAACACTATCTGTACTTGAGATAACATTTTTGTGCTGAGCCATCAAGTACTCTGAAACCTGCTTTTTGTCACTTTTGCTAAGAAGAAAAATCTTCCTACCTTTTTTAATATTTCTATTTACGGCTGATATCACCGATGCTGTAACCGCTTTATGATCGCAGAGCCAGCTTTCACTAGAAAACACAACACACCTCCATTCTGGCCTCCAATGAGCTCTCGCTTGACACCACTGAAGTCGCAAATGGCGGTGGTTTGGGGTCAATGGAATGCACGCAATAGGGTATCTGGCTCGGAGCTGTCCTTGAAGTAACCGATTTGTAACAGCTCGTTGTGTCGCTGTGATGCCCACTGCTGCTCACATTGCTGCTACAGATGCCGTACGGTGCCGGCCGGGGTGGCCCAGCGGTTCTAGGCGCTTCAGTCTGGAACCGCGCGACCGCTACTGTCGCAGGTTCGAATCCTGCCTCGTGCATGGATATGTGTGATGTCCTTAGGTTAGTTACGTTTAAGTAGTTCTACGTTCTAGGGGAATGATAACCTCAGAAGTTAAGTCCCATAGTGCTCAGAGCCATTTGAACCATTTTTTGCCGTACGGTATTCCCGATCCATTCGCCGAACACGATGGTCTTCCTTCTCGGCGGTGCCACATGGACGTGCGGAGTCCGATCTTTTTGCGAGCGTACCTTCTCGTGACCACCGCTGCCAGGAATCATGTACAGTGGCTACATTCCTACCAAGTCTTTCGGCCTCTCATAGCCTTATTACACGACGTCGTTCAAACTCAGTGAGGCATTTTTGTTACCTTGTTTTGCATCCTCATAGTGGCGCTAATAGCGCCTATCTGACGCGACTGGCGCAAGATTTGAATAGACATCATCTTTCAGATATAGAAACACGCCTACCAACTTTCGTTTTTGTCGCACAACTCCTTCTTGGTGTTGTGATTTTTTTTCCGTCTGTGTATATAAATGTGCTTGTGTTGAAAAAAAAATTACACTTACATAATATGGCTATATATTATTTTTTTATTTTCGCGGATGTTTTTAACAATGTCGGTCTTATGGAAATGCGTGAAAGCATTACACCCACTATGACCGAGCCTAGTGTGCTCGCTGCAGGTGACGGTGTATGTAAGCAAAATGGCTCTCCGTCTCTCTCTCTCTCTCTCTCTCTCTCTCTCTCTCTCTCTCTCTCTGTAGACGAGTGTGCCTACATTTGTGCTTTATACGTATACGTCATCGTCCTTTTCCTTTTCGTTGTAGAAATACGAAGGGCTACGCTGGTACCTGATGAGGCACCCAGCCCTCATGTAGATGAGCTTTTGACGACACAGCCTATGACACCATTCCCAGCTTAAGTTCGTAGATGTGGAGTCTGATTGTAGAAAAACGAATACGTTAGTGGTAGTCCATAAAAAGTCTTTCTAAAATAATATAATTTATTCTCACATACAATAGATATCAGATTAAGCTTAGATAGCGATATAGCTATGTCAGAATGGGTCGACGCCAGCCAACGATATTGCCCAGCTAGACTGAGACGTTAAGATGATTATCATTTTCGCGACACGCTGCGTAACTCCGTTCTGAGATATAAGTTCCCACTGCTGGATTCTGATTGTGGAAGAACGAATACGTAAGTGGTTATTCATAGTACTCTCTCTACAATATTAATAATAGTGGGTTAGTACGCAAGTTCGTAGCGTTTTTCCGTAAGTTTAATAAACACAACAGGCACCCACAACAGAGACTTTAGTCATCAATAATGTATTCTCCTTCACTACTTAGAACAGTCTATCAACGCTGGGGTACGTTTTCGATACAGCGACTGCAGAAATCATGTGGTTTTGAGACGAGATGCGGGCGGCGTTATCGTGGGGCAACATCACTTCCCGCAGTCTTCGTGTTCTTGGACTGTGCTGCAAGACGTCTCAGTTGTTGACAATAAACGTCAGCGTTAACGGTTACACCTCGAGGAAGCAATACGTAGTGTACTACACCGTGCCTTTCCCACCAAATGCATAACATTATCTTTTGTGGATGCGCGCACGCCTTCATCATACGACGAGTTTTTGCTTCGTTTGGGCTCAACCATTCCTTTCTTTTCCTTCTGTTAGCATAAAGATACCATTTCTCTTCACCAGTAATGACAGAGTATGGAAATGATCGGTGTTGTTTTCGAAGCAATTGAGGACGAGCAAGAAGAGATCCACAAATGACCACCCATTGATTTTTGTGGTTTTGGCTTAGAGCATGCGGTACGTATACACCCGGTTTTTGATCCTTCACCATTGCATGCAAATGTCGCACGATGGTGGAATGATCACGGCTCATCACATTTGCCGACTCTCGAGTACACTGACGTGGATCGTTGTGCATTACACGGTGTTCATCAAACCCCAATGATCTTCAAATATATATATTGGTTCAAATGGCTCTAAGCACTATGGGACTTAACATCTGAGGTATCAGTCACCTAGACTTAGAACTACTTAAACCTAACTAACCTAAGGACATCACACACATCCATGCCCGAGGCAGAGTTCGAACCTGCGACCGTAGCAGCCGCGTGGTTCCGGACTGAAGCGTCTAGAACCGCTCGGCCACAGCGACCGGCCCCAAAGATCTACCTGAACGTGCAGATTCAGTATGTCAAAACGATCCTCCTTAAACCAGGAAACCATTTTCTTGCCATACTACGTCCAAACAAATGTTTCTGGCTGCCTCTGCTGCTGTTACCTCTCTATTGAACTCAAACAGAAGAATGTCAGAAATGTCCCAATTTCTCCACTTGGCACTCCATTTTCTAGTGTCTACAGCTCCACTCACTATCTCCAAATGACAAAATGACAATATGTAAACTCAAATAGCAACAGTGAACTACAAATAAAAATGACAATCGATAAATAAACCCACAGAAATCGGAATACCAACATGCAAAACAAAGACGCTACGAACTTATGCACCAACCTAGTAATAATGATAATATATGCTTGCAAATAATGATTATCAGATGTTATGTTTCTAGGAATCTTGAATAATGACGCTGACCATATATAAGTTCATGGTTATGAGGATGTGATCTTCTTATTGCGAAACATGTGGCAGTTAGAGTATGCTGATGAGGTGATAAAATATGTATGGGCCAATATCGGCGTGAACGATTGCTTATGTAGTACCAAAAATTTATTTAGGCTTGCATATGATTCTTATCCATCTGCCTTGTTTGTCTTTCCTTCGTACCGTCGTACACACAATATTTATCTATTTGTTTTCCTTTGTTTTATAGGAATGTTGGAACTGTTAGGACGGGACTTACATCAACAGCACAGCTGATACCGCCACAATCACCTTGTCCTGGACCATTTTCAAAACCACCTCAGCCAACCTCATTATGATCACCTCTTCCTGCTCCACTAGTTATAGTAATCTACTGGCTAGCAGCAGTTTCTTGGCCCATCCTACGCACTGAGCGGCGTCAGCTACACCACACACCAACTTTAATGCATCCAGTTATTAGAGGAGCATTTGGGGGTAGGGTCTCATACGCCTGAAACAATAATTCTACAGTCGGGTTGTTGTGGACTGGTAAGACAGCTAATCCACAGTGACGGGTAGCCGAAAGGCACGCGTTTAAGCTCACGCACGCTGGCGTGAGGTCTGGAACAGTTAAAGGAGTTATACTAGCAAGAAAAGTACGTAGCTGCTGGAATACTTAACTTTAATCCATAATTGGTGAACATCGGTCTGACGGTACATGCATCACAAGATAAATAGCAAATGATAATGGCGCCTTGCTAGGTCGTAGCAAATGACGTAGCTGAAGGCTATGCTAACTATCGTCTCGGCAAATGAGAACGTAATTTGTCCGTGAACCATCGCTAGCAAAGTCGGCTGTGCAACTGGGGCGAGTACTAGGAAGTCTCTCTAGACCTGCCGTGTGGCGGCGCTCGGTCTGCAATCACTGACAGTGGCGACACGCGGGTCCGACGTATACTAACGGACCGCGGCCGATTTAAAGGCTACCACCTAGCAAGTGTGGTGTCTGGCGGTGACACCACACGGGTACCAAGATAAGATCTGTTTACTAAATGCATGTCTACGCATTTTGGAAAGGGAACTACCTAAAACCCTAAACAATCCACGGTACCCTGACATTGAGCGTAGTTCAGTGTTTACTGCAAACTCACACCCCCCCAAAACATGGTGAAGAGCAAACCATTGTGCGTTTATAAGGGGTGGGGGGGGGGGAGTGGGAAGCGTGATATTGTGGGAACTTCAATTACTGGGTGCTTGAGTGTCATCCAGGCTTAATTCTCTGAAATTCAGGAAAGAGGGCCCAGTAAAGCTCTATTTAGAATATTTCACTTGGACATGCGCTTGCGTGCCTTTTACCCATTACATGGATCCTCCTATATCCCTCTTCAGAGGATACAGTTGCTAAAAAGGGGAATTATTAATATCCAAAATGATGACGACTTTTGCTTTGCATGGTCGCTTCTGGCTTCTGAAAGAAATCACAATAAACATCCATAGTTTACCACACAATACCAGATGTTTAATAGTTGTGCGTATTATAACTTTAATGTTATTGATTTCCCTGTGAAACTCCAGGACATAACAGAATTGGAGAGACAGAATCCTCATATATCTATTAATGGTTACGGCGTGGGAGAAGCGAACCAGGGGAGAATAAAGATGTAGGACTCCTGTACTTTTGAAATTTCGGCAGCCAGCACCAGAAATATGTAGATTTGTTGTTATTCTCTCAGGTGGATCAGTAACATGTCCCATCTAATTTGCTCCCACTTAAAACACACGGGTACAAAATGTATTTGCCCTAGGTGCCTGAACCCACTTTAGATGAGTGAGTGGCTAACGAAGTATCTGCCGGATTGCTCGAAACAAAACCAGTACGCGTGAATGTGCCTACCGAGGTGAACAAGTTCTTAAAATTTAAGAAATTTCACCATGAGGAGCGTACTCCTTTTGTTGTACTGTATATGCAGACTCCTTGCTCCTGTGATCCCACTGCTCCAGGTGCCGCCTTCATTGAATGACATGTACTATATGTAGCAGCATATCAGGTTGTATATACATACGACTTGAGTTTTAATGATTGTGAATGTTGTCGGAAATCCTGCGAAATGGCTCCTCTCTGAACTTGAACAACTTGCAAGGGAAGTTGATGTGATTTATGATACCAATATTCCTATGATCAAATCACAAGAAGATGAAGCATTATACGAAAAAGAAGTTAAATGCTGTATTTGTGGACTGCCATTAGACAAAAATGCTGAAAATCTGTGTGGAGATCATTGTCTTCTAGCTGGCTGGTATATTCTGTGTTGCAGCTTACAGCACATGACACCTGAACTACCATCTACCACGAGATATACACGTTTTTTCCTCAATTTTTGCAGATGTGATATCCGTTTGCTTGTTGAGCATTTGGGTGATTTTGGCTTGAATCAAATTTAGGTTAGTGTCGTACCTGCACAGAAAAATATACTTCATTTTCCTCGCGAATCACCAAGAACATTACGCTGTGCTTCCTGGATTCACTAAAATTTATGGATATACCACCTAGAAACTTGCTAAAACCACGCTTCTGGAGGACAAGCACCTCATATGAGTTGCACGTCCTAATGATGCTGAGTTTCAGCTCATGATGATGAAAGAGGTCTTCTCATACGGATATTTGGATTTGATGGAGAAACTCAACGAAACCACATTGCCTCACATAACCGTATTTTCCAGTAATATTCCAGGCAATGTCATAATGAATGTGGTGTATGGGCATACAGTGCGTGTCTGGCAGGAGTTCGAGTTTGTGCATGGATGCATACATGCTGTATCCTGCATTCTACTACACTGCACCAGCACTTTCGTGGGATGCAGTGCTCGAAAGTACAGCAGTCAACATCTAATACTTAACCGGCCGCGGTGGTCTCGCGGTTCTAGGCGCTCAGTCCGGAGCCGCTCGACCGCTACGGTCGCAGGTTCGAATCCTGCCTCGGGCATGGATGTGTGTGATGTCCTTAGGTTAGTTAGGTTTAAATAGTTCTAAGTTCTAGGGGACTGATGACCAAAGATGTTAAGTCCCATAGTGCTCAGAGCCATTTGAACCATCTAATACTTAACTCTTACATGCTGCTGTTTGTCAATAAGGAGATTTGTGGGGGACTGTATCAATATGTCAATAGGTATGGCAAGGAAAATGACCCATGAATGAGTAAAAACGTAAAAAACATTCAGTGACTTGAATTACATCTTTTACTTGCATGTACACATTTTGTAAAGATATTCCATGCAACTATTTTTGCATTTTGGAGGGAAATCGCCCAATTAGGTAATTTCTCAGATACTGCAGTGGATTATGATGTAGGATAGGGTGCGGAGGCAAACATGGAATATCCTAATAATCTGCATGACGTGCACAATGATTTGACGCTGTTTCTGGAGCTCCAAGTTTGACGCAATGGTTCCCTCCAGAAGTTGGTTACGATGCTGGGGGATAGAAAAACATACATAATGCATTACAGAAACTGATCAGAATCATCGACGCTGTTGAATTGGACCAGTCACGCTAGTCGAAGAAATATGTTGACATTAACACCACTAAGTGTGCTTCCACAACGGGTAATTTTGAGAATGATTTTTACAAACTTATCGATAATGCAGTCCTGTGGAAAACAATGGAGAATGTTAGAAATCACTGCGAACTTCACTTAACAACGAAATGAGTTTGACGTTATGGCGCAAAAAATTATATCACCAGGTCAATAGCTGAGTTTTTGGTACAGTTCACAAAACATGTTTAGATCGGTATGTGTATAATGGACGCATTCAAACTCCATATGTACCAGTGTCATTATGAATATCCAAAAATCCATTTTCCAGAGCTGTATACAAACATCTTCATTTATTGGGTGAAGCACTGCGATCCATATGAAGTAGTAAAATGACATCTTGCTGCATTCAACATGTCTGGATATGTGGCTGTTAATCCTTATGGCACAGCACCAGCAAACAAGGTTATCAGTCAAATGAAAGATGAGGTGAATGGGTCACAGACTGAAAAATTTGTAGCCGTCGATTCAAAATAGAATACCATACAGTGACAGGTACCATCCAAAGGCAGATGAAGGCTGTGCGTCATGCCTCTCAGTGGCTGTAATGGTTGATGACTACTTAGAATGCCCGCATGGTGGTGTTGGCAGTGCTCCACCTCTTCCTCCACATATCGTGTGCCAAATTAATATTCAATTACAGGGTCATGAGGGACACACTGTATTGCATCTGAAAATTGGCCTGTCGCCTCATGACAATAAATGGGTCATTTGTGAAGACAGAATAAGAACCCTGTCATACTTACACTATTCACTTGAATGGAGAGAGAGAGAGAGAGAGAGAGAGAGAGAGAGAGAGAGAGAGAGAGAAAGGACTGATTTATTTGTAAATGAACATGTGAGTGTATGTGGAATACTGTAACCTATTCATCACAGTGTAAATAGATGTTTGTATAAATATATATGCATACTGCGTATGTGCACGAGTTGATTGGAAATTGTACATCCATATGAATTGTATATATTTTGTGTGTATGTATGCGTACTATGAACGTGTGTGTGCACACTGTGTGTGTATGTGAATTGTATATATTGTATGTGTGCATGAAATGTTTATATATTGTACAGTTTCATTAGTTTCTTCCCTGCTGGTAGTCATCCAAGTCAGTATTATTAGTTTTTAGTGCCATGTAAAAAAGTCTCACTCTCTAACATTCTAACAGACTTATCAAAGAATGACAACTGTAAGTCTGTATCAGTTGTATCAAAATAGAACGATAAGTGTAAAACTGCATTAACTGGATCAAAAAAAGAATTGTGATGGAAAACAGTGTACAAAGAATTTTGTATTGAACTGCGTACTATTTGTGTGTGGGTAGAGAATTTTAATTGTTAATTAGTTTATATATTAACTTTTACTTTTCAATGTTACTAGCTATAATTTGATTTTAGCATCATATACATTTTATTATTTCCTATGTGAAAGTATCTTTAACATTGCAAACAGCTGTAATGTTTTTCTCTCATCAGAAGGAGAGCATAATGTACAAACGAAATTATTCTCAAAGAAAATATTATATAAAAATGTTTGATATGAGTACTCATGTTGCTAAGAAGAAGAAAGGGCAGTTTGCAGATAAGAACTGCAATTCAGTTCATTGCACAGGAGTTTGCAAATTGTGCTGCACGTATTGGTCCACGGGAGCTGATAGTACAAGATCACTGCTAGTTCCATAGACATATTGAACAATGCTTCAGATGGCTCTGAGCACTATGGGACTTACCTTCTAAGGTCATCAGTCCCCTAGAACTTAACACTAATTAAACCTAACTAACTTAAGGACATCATACACATCCATGCCCGAGGCAGGATTCGAACCTGCGACCGTAGCGGGCGCGCGGTTCCAGACTGTAGCGCCTAGAACCGCTCGGCCACTTTGGCCGGCCATATTGAACATGTCTCCTGTACTAGATGACTGCCATCTACAATATATTGTGAGGTAACGAGCATTGCGCTCTCATTTAAATACATGGCAAAAAGAGTCAGCCTACAGGAATTGTGAAACGAACCCTGTCGTCCAGGACCCTGTGTCAAATGGCGCAGATTCACCACGAGATGGGGAAATTCACAGGCGTCTATTGTCTATTGAGGCCTAAGTACTGTAGTGTATGAGTGAGACAGACGAGAACCTGTGTCATAGGGAAACCCAGTAGAAGGCTTTTATGGCCGAGGAGACTTAGCAGTGTTAAATATGGCGGAACTAAGATCGGCCGTAAAGGGAAACATTTATGAAAACTATGAAATTCTTAGTAATGCAGAGAATCAAGCCATAGTAATTTCAATCTGCTATCCTCCATAAAATTTCATGGCGATCCCAATAAAACTTGAATATTGATCATATCTGTAATAGTTTAGCATTTACTGTTAAAGTGAAATTAACAAGTTTTGTATCAAAGTACTGAATGCTAAAATCTGAACGCTTTGGTCGATCTTAACGATCGACGTTTTATATAGAAGCGCATCGTTAAAATGACAAATGGTGTAAATATCAACTCTGTAACTTTATTTTTTTTAAAGACATAGTAAATTTAAATTATCAGTATTTTCAGTTAAGCATCAGATCATCATTTCCTCCACACAAAATACATTAAACGATGACAGCATGCCACCTTATTGAATCATATTGACATAGAATATTTGTTGTAAAGTTCAGTGCATAATAGTTACTTTTGTTCTTTATTTAATTATCAGAAAGCACATTGGTGCAAGGTTACTGGCCATGACATTCAAAGTTAAGAAGGAAATTATATTGGTTTTATGTAAAAGAATTCAACGTTTATTATGTAATGGATATTACTGTTACTGTATTTAGAACGTGAAAGTGGTCAAGCTGTGATTATTTAAATATGTTAAAATGTAAAATAATGTAGAATAAGCTGTAGCCAATCAGATGGACGGCTTCAGGAAAGGAAACTGCCCTAGTCAGTTGATCGACGATGCTCGGCACGCCGGAATCGTGGCGGGGGACGGGCAGAGACAGTGCTGGTGGAGACGGTCGGTCTTTAGGTAGCTACGAAGTGAAACGACTTAGAAAATTTCGCGTTGTATGGTATCGCGGGTCTTAGCCTCTGAGTGGTGAGCAGCCGCGCGCCTGCTGTGAACTCTAACCTAACTTTTCGCGTAGTTAACGAGGTATTTCGCGGTGAGATTGTGAATGATTGAACTGTTTCAAATGGATATGCTCTCGGGTGTAATAATCATTCTATATACGACCACTTTCGCTATTAGTTTGCTTTGTGAATAAACATTATTCTAACCAAATCGCAACTGTGTGGCCTACATCATTTATGGGTCGTTAATTTAGTTCCCAATATTATTATTTCTGCTATTATATGTTATATTAATTTTGTATTTCGCAAATTTGCCATCAGCCAGACAATTTAGCCAAAGGGTCACAAGTGTCTGATTTAGGGTGTGTACTGCGACATGTGCGGTTCAACCCCCAGGCTAGTTTGAGCCAAGGCATATCGACGAAGAGGAATCGCATGTGAGCCCGAACATATTTGGGATGTTAGCTCGCAATTGGGGGCTCCTCCGGGATAGGAACTTGGAAAGTGTTAGTTGAGGGATAAGAAACTTGCAAAGTGTTGGAACAGGAATGGATTTTGGAATGTGTTAGTTGCGGAATATGAACTCTGGAAAATTTAGATTTGTATTTTAATTCTGCAAAGTGTTTCCAAAAGTATTATCTGAACTTCGATAGGCAGAACCTCTCGCAAAAGTTAAATATGAGATCGGTTTAGGACTGAATATTAGGTTTCTTTAATAGTTGTGAAATTACAATTGTAATTCTCACAGTTAACGACATTCTGTGACGTAGGTCCCAAGTCTGTGGCAGTTTAGGCAGTTTGCGTGGGGGCTCTGAGCTACGAATTTTGCAACAGTTGTGTGCACCGGGCTTTAGCAGTGGTTAGGAGGGATAAAAAAGTAACGCGGAAGAAGAGGCAATATCAAAAGCGCATGGGTCCAGGCAACAGGCGCATCTTTAATGGCGATTCATCGCGCAGCAGTGGCTGCAATACTACAGAAGAGGCTACGAGATTTTCAGCGTCGGCTTCAACTACAAAATCGGCAGCAATACCATGGCAGAAGGATCCAGCACGACAAAGCTAAGTACCTGCGCTGATAGCGAGATTATGTATGGTTCTGGAGCTCAATCGACAATAATAGACGTCGCTAATATTAAGCAATCGGCCAGTTTGTGTGGGTCCGAAAATACTAGCGCGCCGATTAGCCCTAAGTCGGAGCGGGAGAGCGTGATCGGCGGTGAATTTAGTAGGGCAAATAGTCCGAAATCAGGCAAGGGGGGTGAATTTGGGGGAGACATGATGTCGCAAATGATAAGAGGATTGGGATGCAAAATTGATTCTCTCAAAACCGATATTGCATCCTAAATTGATTGTGTTAAAACCGATATGGTTGACGTAAATTTAAAAATTGATTCGGTTCGATCCGAAATAGCTTCGGTTATGAAAGACGAAGTAGATAAAATGGCTGATGGAATCGAGGAATTGATAGACGGAAAATTAAAAACCATTCGGGATGAAATGGGCAAAATATCTGATGAAGATGGGCTACTTGACTCTAAGGTAGATCAAGCGGAGAAAAATTCAGTGATAAGGTGGAGAAGTTGCGGGCAGATCTGGGAGGCAACGTAAGAAATTGTATGAGTAGGCAAGATGCTCTAATCGCTGAGACGACAGAGGCTATTAGCAACTTATCCGTTCGAATAAGTAAAGGGGAGAAAAAAGTAGATAAAATAAAGGAACAAGTAGAATCTGTCATTCAAATTGAAAATAGTGAAGTTAAAAAGCAAATCAATGAAATAAAAAGCGATCTGAATTCCTTAGCTGCACATCAAACCTCTATAGCGATCAGTGTTCCGTCGATGAACTCGAGATCAGTCAAATGTTTTGCAGACGATGGGAAATATCACCCAGTAAATTTTCTAGCAGCATGCAGGGATGGTTTTGTAAGGCGAAGATAAAATTCCTGAAAAGACATTTGGAAGGTGAGCTGCAATCGTGGGCAAATATACACTGTGATACATTCACTACCTACGAAATATTTGAAAGCAGTTTCCTGAAAAAGTTCTGATGTGAAGCAAAGCAAGCACAACTCCAAAATGAGTTTCTGAACGGGCCAACATTTAAATGCGGGAACGGGTCGATGCGAGAATTTTGTAAACGTGAACAGGATTCCTAGCAACTCAATAGACGAATTTTGGGACTTTGTAGAAAAATTAGAACGGGCGTTGAAATTTAAACCGTAAAGTAAGCAGACAAATAGTTTTCAGAGTGGAAATCACAACTACAGTCCGAGGAACTACTATGAAAGATATCTGGGAAGTTATCAACGGAACGCAAACAGCAGTTTTGATAAGGGAAACGGTAACAGGAACACATCCAATGATAAATTTCGAAGGGGGTAATAGGAGCGGATAATTCCGTGACAGGGACAGACACGAAGAACTTAGATTTGAGGGACCGGCACCAGGCGAAATGAACCAGCGTAATGGGAGATCGGGAAACTAAGTTTCGCCGCATCTCAGGACCGGAGATGCAAAATAAAACGGCGATGAACAGGATACGAGTGAACAGAAATGTGATAGGTGTTAATAAATAGGCAGAAATGCGTTAGAATATTGAAAAGATATAATTAATAGATGAGAATAAAATAGGTAAGTTTTCAAATCGGATCGTACATAAAAGGCGTAATCCTATGATAATGAAAGATAACGATAAAGGCTGTGACGACGATTGAGGACTAAATGATTTGTTCTATGAATGTGAGATAAAAGAGTGTGTGAATGTTAATACAACGAAAGATTCTATGTGCCAAAAAGAGGCTGAGGTGGAGCTGAATTTGGTGGAGTTACATGGTATAGAAAATTCTAAAAAGGCACTAACCAGGGGTGAAGATTAAAGTGATGAAAGTGATATTGTGATGGCGAACCCTGTAGTCCAGGACTGCATGCCACAAAGGGTGCAGATCGCCACGAGATGGGGAAATTCACAGGCGAAACCCAGTAGAAGGCTTTTGTGGCCGAGGAGACGTAGCAGTGTTAAATATGGCTGAACTAAGATCGGCCGTAAAGGGAAACATTTATGAAAACTATGTAATTCTTAGTAATGCAGAGAATCAAGCCACAGTAATTTCAATCTGCTATCCTCCATAAAATTTCATGGCGATCCCAATAAAACTTGAATATTGATCATATCTGTAATAGTTTAGCATTTACTGTTAAAGTGAAATTAACAAGTTTTGTATCAAAGACCTGAATGCTAAAATCTGAACGCTTTGGTCGATCTTAACGATCGACATTTCATATAGAAGGGCATCATTAAAATGACAAATAGTGTAAATATCAACTCTGTAACTTTATTTTTTTAAAAGACATAGTAAATTTAAATTATCGGTATTTTCAGTTAATCATCAGATCACCATTTCCTCCACACAAAACACATTAAACGATGACAGCATGCCACCTTATTGAATCATATTGAAATAGAATATTTGTTGTAAAGTTTAGTGCATAATAGATACTTTTCTTTTTTATTTATTTATCAGAAAGCACATTGGTGCAAGGTTACTGGCCATGACATTCAAAGATAAGAAGGAAATTGTATTGGTTTTATGTAAAAGAATTCAACGTTTATTATGTAATGGATATTACTGTGACTGTATTTAGAACGTGAAAGTGGTCAAGCTGTGATTATTTAAATATGTTAAAATGTAAAATAATGTAGAATAAGCTGTAGCCAATCAGATGGACGGCTTCAGGAAAGGAAACTGCCCTAGTCAGTTGATCGACGATGCTCGGCACGCCGGAATCGTGGCGGGGGACGGGCAGAGACAGTGCTGGTGGAGACGGTCGGTCTTTAGGTAGCTACGAAGTGAAACGACTTAGAAAATTTCGCGTTGTATGGTATCGCGGGTCTTAGCCTCTGAGTGGTGAGCAGCCGCGCGCCTGCTGTGAACTCTAACCTAACTTTTCGCGTAGTTAACGAGGTATTTCGCGGTGAGATTGTGAATGATTGAACTGTTTCAAATGGATATGCTCTCGGGTGTAATAATCATTCTATATACGACCACTTTCGCTATTAGTTTGCTTTGTGAATAAACATTATTCTAACCAAATCGCAACTGTGTGGCCTACATCATTTATGGGTCGTTAATTTAGTTCCCAATATTATTATTTCTGTTATTATATGTTATGTTAATTTTGTATTTCGCAAATTTGCCATCAGCCAAACAATTTAGCCAAAGGGTCACAAGTGTCTAATTTAGGGCGTTTACTGCGACACGTGCGGTTCAATCCCCAGGCTAGTTTGAGCCAAGGCATATCGACGAAGAGGAATCGCATGTGAGCCTGAACATATTTGGGATGTTAGTTCGCAATATGTGGATGAAATTTCATGAAAAAATGTGTACATACCAAGAATAAATTTCATACTGTGTCTGTTTGTTCAAACCTTACCTGTACATGTAGGGGAGGTTGTTCAAAGCTGTTGGTAAAGGAGGAGTGTTGTGGCGTAACAAGACAGCTACGCCACACTGAAGTAGCCGAAAGGCACGCGTAATCTCACTTAGGCTAGATAGAGGTCTGAAACAGGATACGTAATGAATGGTAGCAAGAAAAGTACGTAGCTGCTATAATACTTAACTTTTAATCCATTATTTGTGTACAGCATTCCTTGATGATACAAGTGAGACTCTATCTTAAAATGGTTAATGGCGCCTTGCTAGGTCGTAGCCATGGACTTAGCTGAAGGCTATTCTAACTGTCTCTCGGCAAATGAGAGAAAGGCTCCGTCAGTGTAGTCGCTAGCAAAGTCGTCGTACAACTGGGGCGAGTTCTGTTCCGTATCTCGAGACCTGCCTTGTGGTGGCGCTCGATCTGCGATCACACAGTGGCGACACGCGGGTCCGACATGTACTAAATGGACCGCGGCCGATTTAAGCTACCACCTAGCAAGTGTGGTGTCTGGCGGTGACACCACAAGGAGGGAAAGTTGTAATAATAATACATTAAAAAAAAGTCGTTTGGCTTAGTTCATAGTAAGAGAAATTTTAGCTATGTGAAGCACACATAACACTATTATCTTCTTCATCATACTTCTGCTTAAGCTACTGGAGGGATGGGCACTCGTATGTTTCCAGGTTCTGAATTGTAGTGTGGTTGTAAATGGTTCAAATGGCTCTGAGCACTATGGGACTCAATTGCTGTGGTCATAAGTCCCCTAGAACTTAGAACTACTTAAACCTAACTAACCTAAGGACGTCACACACATCCATGCCCGAGACAGGATTCGAACCTGCGACCGTAGCGGTCGTGCGGTTGCAGACTGTAGCGCCTTTAACCGCTCGGCCACTCTGGTCGGCTGTGGTTGTAAATATCATGTATCCACGATGCCTTCACGATGCCTTTCATTTACACAGTTGTTTTATATCATCAAATATTCAAAGCAACTTCAACATATCTCTGTAAGCTATTTCAGGATCAATGCAGCGTATTCCATGGTCGTTACACGTTAATCATAATGCAGTTTTCCTGTCTTGGCACACTATTATCGCCGAGTGGTTTCAATGATACACCTTTTGTAGAGAACATTGTGATAATATGTCCAACATTTAAGAACGCGATTAAGGCAATATCCTTAATTACAAAATTGTCCACATTCATTGTAAAAGCCTCTGAGTGACTATAATGATGTTTTTACTTTGAAGGGTAATTATCAAATGCTGTAGATGTGATGCATCACCTGTTCGTTTATATAATTTGGTGCACAAGTTCTGTTATCACTGAATACTTATTCACACTGTCATGTAGCATTAAGCCTCCAACTAGGAAGAGTTTTTGTTTCACTGAGTACCACTTAGGTCATAGAGGCCCCAAGTAATTTACACAGAATATACTAGCAGTATTTTAATAACCTAAGAAAAAAATACATTACAGCAGTTCAACATAATTAATCATTGTATTTTCGTAAGCAGGATATTCTAGAAACTGAAAGACATTTTGACTGGGGTGTTATTGACCCCATTTGTACTCAGTGAAAAAAAAAGTAATGTGTTGTAAATTTAAAACTGAACAAAACTTCATCGGATACAACTGACTCAGAAGGAGAAAGGTATATATTTTGAAAATACTGGCTTTGATAACAAGGGAGACATGTGTTATCATTGTGCTCATAGGTTCTCATATTGACTCAAGCGGTACTAGGAAGGGCACATTAGTTGAGGCAAGAAACCCTAAAACTGCATACAATAAAGAGTGCGAAATAATATTTTCATTATTGTAGGTTTTTCGTATAACAGCTATTGAACACAACAGTCCTTATTGTACTTCATAAAAGTTCATTCAAGAAACAAACACAATTTAAATGTTTTACTAGCCCATGTTTTTCTGTATGTAATCTCCAGTATGGGATACTCAAACTGTTCCCATGAACGGAAATTTATAGCAGTTGGATTCCGGTATTCAGTACCTTTAAAAATTTTCAGCACATCTCGTCAGTTAGAGAAATATAAGGCATTTTCTGTGCTTATTTCTCCAGCATGATTTTATTCTCTGCAGGATCATCTTGTCCTTGAATGTATGTGCTATTATCCTTTGCACTTCATACCAGAATTAGTTCTTGCTTTGCATTCACAATACATTTCATGCAGGATGAGATGGGTCACAGTCTGATGTCATTTGTTCATTGATGTATTCAGTCATGTTACACAGATGCTCCCATTCTGTCTCTGTAACTGCACTTTAGCAGTGTGTTGAACATTCTCAATTTCTATTATTACTTCACATTCAGTATCTGGTGCTATGGCTATATTCACACGTTTCAATCTGCTGGTAAGTAGCGGAGAACTGAGTCCACCTAGCTACAGCTCAACACGTGGTGGTGCAAACACAGGAAACTCAATCTTTGGGAGCTGTTGTATGTTGTGATGAGATATATCAGGTAGTTTGTCCGTTGATTTCTGCCCCAGTGCGCCAGTGCGCCATTGCGCTGAGGGAGAAATAATAAATGAAAGCACACGTACACAATGAATAATAATAATAATAATACGTATTATTATTATGAGCAGTGAGAAAGAGGATAGGGTTTATACTTACATTTGTCTACGTAAGTCAGTTTTTTATTGTGTGGAGATGGCAGATCTCTGGTGGCACTTCATGATGATTGACCTGTCTCTGCGGTGTACAGTGCACGAGTGCCGAGTCTGTCTGAGGGCTAACATGCGTCTATGCTGAAGTTGAGTGCCTGTACACAGCTGCTGACTAGAGTAGGCGTCTGGAGCATCACGGATTTTACACATCCACTGTGACATCATAGTGGTGGAATTATCTTAGGCGGCCATGTTTTCATTGCGGCAGCCATATTGAGCCATAAATTATGGTGAAGGAGGTAAAGATGACATAAATATAGAGGTAGCCATCTTGGGTAATTATTCATAGTGATAGAACCCAAGCAAACAATTTATTATAGCACAAGTGGCCAACACGCACAGGGGCAACAGGTAAGGGGAGTAGGGAGGGTATGCGGATGTGATCTTAAAAGTCAAGGGGGGGGGGGGCATAATTCATAAGGTCACAACACATGTAGCCCCATTCCTGAGAGTGTATGTGAAATTATTCCAGTGATTACAAAATCTCGTAAAATTTACGAAGAATGTGGCAGTATGAGCTCACTTATCAGTATGATACTGCGCCCACCCTGGCCTGGATGCATACACTGATTCGGATGGGAGGGGCGTCATGAAGTCATTGTATGCGCTCCTGACGCAAGCTGGCCCACAACTGTTGTAACTAGTGCAGAGTTGACATCCGAGCTGGTCCCACACGTGATCTGTCAGCGACAGACCTTGGACCCCTGCTGGCAATGCGATATGTTCCACGTGTGGAAGAACAATGTTCTGTTGAAAAATGGCACCACGATGCTGTTGCATGAGACGTAACACATGAGAACGCAGCACGGTTGTGATGTATATTGGGCTGTCAGAGTTCCCCCAGTGACTGTTAGCCATGACACGAGGTCGTACCCAATGGGTCCCCACACCATGATACCAGGAAGAACTTCGCTGTGCCTCTTCAAAACACTGGAAGAATGGCCGCTGTAGTCGCCAACGATGATGATCGAGGGTAGTACAGAACCACGATTGATTGCTGAACACAGCGCGATGTCATGTATAAGCAGTCCTCGCTTCCCAATCTCAGCACCACTCCAGAAGCAGCTGTGTGTTATGATGTTAACGGCGGCCTATGTATGGGACAGTAATTACATAGTTCGGCTGCCACTAGTCTCCGACAAATGAAGCGGAATGGTACAGAATGTTGCAGGTCGTCTATTGCTTACTCTCGGATGTCAGGTGTAGATGTGGAAGGGTTAAAAATGTGTGTGAAATCTTATGGGACTTAACTGCTAAGGTCATCAGTCCCTAAGCTTACACACTACTTAACCTAAATTATCCTAACGACAAACACACACACCCATGCCCGAGGGAGGACTCGAACCTCCGCCGGGACCAGCCGCACAGCCCATGACTGCAGCGCCTTAGGCCGGCCAGAGTGGCCGAGCGGTTCTAGGCGCTTCAGTCTGGAACCGCACGACCGCTACGGTCGCAGGTTCGAATCCTGCCTCGGGCATGGATGTGGGTGATGTCTTTAGGTTAGTTAGGTTTAAGTAGTTCTAAGTTCTAGGGGACTGATGACCTCAGAAGTTAGGTCCCATAGTGCTCAGAGCCATTTGAATTTGAACCACCTGTCATAGATAATCGCAGTTCTGATCATAGACATACCTGTCAGCGGTATGTACACATATAAATTTATTTTGACATCCGACCATGACTTTTGGATGCTTCACTTTTGCTGTCGGGCAGTGTATATAAGAAGAGCAGATACGAATAAATGATCATTCTAGCGACGGTATGGGCTGCAAATGAGGAAATCCACTGTCATAAGTGACTTTGAGTAGGGACATATAGTTATCTAGTCCAGTCTGCAGGTACATTAGACTTTATAAAAGGACCGAATTTTATGAACTTGTAGTATGTTGGTGCATCACCGGGTACAGTCCAAATTGTCGATCTCGGGAACCCTTTGCCTAACTTGGGAAGAGCTGAAAAATCGCCTAATTTTGACAGTTTTTTCCAGTTCCTCTTACATTCTGGAATAGAAAGTACTTTGATCTTTCTTGTAGAGCGTTAAATGTCCTGCAATTTACAGTGGTTAAACGTATTTTTACATCAAATACCGGTACTTACAAAGTTTCAGAGCAATGGAAACATTTTCAAATTATAAAAAAAACTAAAAAAATGACAGGTTTTAGTATTATAATTTTAATTTTATAGATTTTTTTTAAAGTGGTAACGGTAGGTGCCTCTAATGGTCAAAGTCTAACACTAACAAGAACCTTGCTTCCCCCTCCACATCTACCGCCTTTACCCTCAATGTAATGCTCAGTTTTGCTAAGACCATGTGAGTATGACAAACACGCTGGTTTTTCAAGGTAGGCCGTTTAATTGTCTACATTTAACAACTACAAGAATACCACCTTCCATGAGATCTTTATTCAGTACAAGTATATACACTGCCGAAAAAAAATAGTACACCTGGATAGACGATGTCGATTTCAATCCGATTACGGCATATTCCACCTGGGGGATAGTAGATGTACTGAAAATGGTTTCAACGTCGCCCACCAACAGGTAGCGTAGTGGTATAACTACCATAGCGTCATCGGCGTCTGCCCTTTAATAGGGAATGCTCACAGCCAGAAGGCTCGGTGGGGTGCAAACGTGTGAAGCTATCACGCAGCCATGTCACGGAGACACACTCGTGCTTCCTTCAGTCAAATGGGCGAGTTTGGAAGGGGTCTAATTGCGGCCTTCCGAGTGGCGGGATGGTCCTTTCGGACAATCGCAACACAAGTGATGCGTCAGTTGTGGTGAGGTGAACATCCTCATCGCGTAGACTATGTTCTGGACATCAACGCAGCACAGACAGCCCGCCATGATCTGCGTATTGTAAGGGCAGCGGTGGGAGGTTTTAGAACTACCATAGCACAGATAAGAGGTCGTAGTCCAGACGTGTCAACACGAACTGTTGCGAACCAGTTATTAGTAATGGGACTACGGGCACTTTCTTTTTCTCTTGTCCAAAGAGGGTAGAAGCAACGTCGCATTTGCTAAGTAACACTGTCTCCTTAGTCTCAAGAAAAGGTGCGTGTTCAGAGAACAATGTGCATGAGAACACAGGAAGGCTTCATATCTCCACGTTGTTTAGATGTTCCTGAATGTAACTCAGTGAACATCTCTAATGGTTGAAGGACGTGTTTGAGGCATATCATACCCAGAATCCATCGAGACAGCACGCAATCTGTTATGATACAGCCAGGAGTCAGCCCTTCATAAGTCTTCATTAGGTTCTGGTCGATGGTCATGTCTGATGAGAGCCCCAACCAGAAATTTTCACCACGAATAGTGGAGTAGCCTTCAGTTGTGGACTTGCGAAATTCCTGAGGATTCGTTTTATTATTTAGTGTGATCGTGTCCCAGTTATACAGATTTTCATTTTTAGCAGAGTGAAAATGACTGGCAGCGTAGACGTTAGGAACCATTTCTTCGACAACTTCGACGTGCAGGTTTAATGAGATTTTTCATTAGGGTACACGTGCGGAAGTACTTTACCCATAGCGCAGCTGTAGAACCACAATACCACCTGAAGAAATCCGGTTTCTAACAACAGCTCAGGCAGTGATCGTGGGTGGAGGGGTGAGGTTCGAGGCTGCTGACATCTTCGTGTCTCCTAAAAAATGCAGCCCACACCATACTCTCAACCCAAGCAGAAATGAATATCCCACTGATAGGGGTGGAGAGCACTTGTTGGGGGTTGATGAACCTTGACCATTAGAGGCACGTAGCAGTTGTTTTTAAAAATGTTTTAAATTTAAAGTTACAATGCTAAAATCTGCTTTATGTAGACTTTATGTAACTTGAGAAATTGACTGTTCTTTTGAAGCTCTGTATCTTGGTAGGTATGCGGTGTTAAAATACACGTAACCAGTGCCTCGATGCCTGAGGACGAGTATCTCGGAAATGACAAAGGCGATCGATTGTTCGCGTGCTATTGTCGTGAGCCTCTACGGAAAGTCGTGGTTGAAGGAGAGTGAAACAACGACTTAAAACTAAACTAAAGTCCTCCCGAACAGGCCATGGAGGCCCAACGGTACCGACCGGTCGCCGTGTCATCCTCGGCCCATAGGCGTGTCTGGATGCGGATATGGAGAGGCATGTGGTCAGCACACCGCTCTCCCGGCCGAATGTGTGTTTCCGAGACCGAGGCCGCTACTTCTCAGTCAAGTAGCTCCTCAGTTCTCCTCACAAGAGCTGAGTGCACCCCGCTTGCCAACAGCGCTCGGCAGACCGGATGGTCATCCGTCCAATTGCTAGCCCACCCCGACAGTGCTTAACTTCGGTGATCTGACGGGAATCGGTGTTACAACTGCGGCAAGGCCGTGAAACAACGACTTGCCCACACTGTAAAAGCAGGGTAGGCTGCGACCTGTGGTAAATCTGATGACGGAGTGAAATGCTAGTGCAGGCACAAATGTTTCGAAGTTCACCTATCTGCACACATTGTTGAACTTAGGGTGCTGCAGTAGACGACCTCTGCATGTTCCCATGTTGACTCAACGACGTGCGCACGGGGTCATCGAGACTGAACCGTGGATCAATGGAAACGTGCTTCGTATACGCCGTCATCCAGGCAAACGGTTGCTAGAAACTTGCATCGCACCTCAGACGTTTGCTGATAGGGGCAGTATTATGCGACTGCGGCTCTCTTGGGACCTGTGATAAAAATCAAAGGCATCATTAGAGCTGTGAAATAAGTGAGCATTATTGCTGACCACTTGTATCCCTTCACGCTTGATGTCTTCCCCAATGGCGATGGCATCTTCTAGCAGGATAAATGTCAGTGTCACAAGGCCAGAATCGTGCGACAGTGATTTGAGGAGCGTGGTAGTGATGTCTTGGCCACCAAATTCTGGCACATTGTCTGTCAGCAATTCCGTGCCCACAAGAGAATGGGCAGTAATTATGGGAATTGCGTGATCTGATGCTTACTACTCACAGTCGGTGCAATATGTGAACCACCACGTTATTAAGCGGGCGGTCACCGTATTTCGGCTCTTCTACATCTACATGGTTACTCTGCAATTCACACTTAAGTGCCTGGCAGAGGGTTCATCGAACCATTTTCATACTACTTCTCTACCATTCCGCTCTCGAATGGCGCGTGGGTAAAAGGAACACCTAAATCTTTCCGTTCGAGCTCTAATTTCTCTTATTTTATTATCATGATCATTACTCTCTACGTAGGTGGGTGTCAACAAAATATTTTCTCATTCGGAAGAGAAAGTTGGTGATTGAAATTTCGTAAATAGATCTCGCCACAAAGAAAACCGCCTTTTTCTCAGTGACTGCCACCCCAACTCGTGTATCGTATCAGTGACACTCTCACCCATATTTCGCAATAACACGAAACGAGCTGCCCTTGTTTGCACTTTTTCGACGTCCTACGTCAATCCTACCTTGTAAGGATTCCATGCCGCGCAGCAATATTCCAGCAGAGGAAGAACAAGTGTAATGTAGGCTCTCTCTTTAGTGGGTTTGCTGCATCTTCTAAGTGTTCTGCCAACAAAACGCAGTCTTTGTTTCGCCTTCCCCATAATATTATCTATGTGGTCTTTCCAATTTAAGTTGCTCGTAATTGTAATTCCTAGGTATTTAGTCGAATTGACAGCCCTTAGATTTGTGCGATTTATCATGTACCCAAAATTTATCGGATTTCTTTTAGAACCCATGTGGATGACCTCGCACTTTTCTTTGTTTAGTGCTAATTGCCACTTTTCGCACCATACAGAAATTCTCTCTAGATCATTTTGTAATTGGAATTGATCGTCTGATGATTTTACTAGACAGTAAATTACAGCGTCATCTGCAAACAATGTAAGGAGGCTGCTCATATTATCACGTAGATCGTTTATATAAACCAGGAACAGCAGAGGGCCTATGACACGACGTTGCTGCACACCAGGTATCTCTTCCGTTCTACTCGAGTTCATCATTGTAAGCTGTTGTTAGAGAAATCTTTTGTGTGGCTATGGTTCATGTCCATCTGGGTACGACAAGTAGAAGAAGCAGCCCTTACACGACTATGGATTGGACATTGTCCACGGTGTTCTCCTATGGCTACAGGTCTTACATTGTACTAAACACGGGGGCCGATACACGAGTTTTGAACTGAGAGCTTCCATTTCTGACCTGGGTAATGCACTCTTCTTCCCTAGATCTGTCCATCATTGTAAAGATCAGTGAGATGAGAGTGGTGTACGTTTTAAGGTTTTATGCATTGTTTGGCCACCGTTCCAAAAACTGGGAGGTGTGGACTTCAGCGTGTTTCGGAGTGGCTGGACCACCCATTATCATTAAGTAGACACTCAGACACAGTAATCTGGTCCCTTTTTAAACGTGTCTGTTTCGCTGTTTTATGATTTCCTTTACCAATAAGTATTCTGCGTTGTTTTCGGTTCAATTACGTAACATTTTTTAGTTCAGTATTGTATTTTAAGTTCTGTTAGATCTAAGTGTGTGTTGTTTCTGTCTGTTTCTTTCAGCCACACTCGGCATTAACTATTTTATGTAAGATCGCTGATGGCCATGCAGTTTAGCGCTCTAAAATCATAATAGTAACGTCTACTGTATGTCAGGTCGTGAGGAGAATCTCGTCTAAGGCGGTACTTGACGATACAGCGCCAAAGGAATCGGCAAATCAAATATAATTACATAACTGTGTGGCTCGTTTCTTAGTAAGCAAAACAGCCGTAGTTGAGTAATTGCAGTGTGCCTTTTAGTCTGGTGGCTTGCAGTGATACTTTGTTTAAGACGATGCTTTTCAAGTGGTTATTGAGGCATGCTGGTTCGCATGAAGAAGGTAAAGTCAGAAAATATACTATCACGATGAAAACTTTTGTTTATTTCTCCTGTACAGCAGGGCGCAAAAATATTGCGCTATCTTCTTACCGGTATGTAAAAGTTTTTCGCTATGTTAACCGTTTGTTTTTCAAGTTTCTTGCTTTCTTCTTTCGTTTATCACGTCTGTTCCTTTTGCTTTCTTTCCACTCTTCGTCACGAAGTAGTAGGATCTCTATGTTTGTTCTGGTATTTTCTGTTCCTTAACAACGTAGTTGGACGCTGTTAGGATGAAGGTATTTTTCGCAGTGATACCGCCACTAGAAGTTTTAGGCAGGCGGCAGATGCATTAAAATGTGTTGTTTCGCATCAGCGTTTCTTGTTGAGAACTCTACTTGTTGTCTAATAAACTTACAGTGCCATTTCTAGGAACGTATGCACTCATGCAACTGCTAAAAATCTCAATGTCTAAAACTTTGAGAAATGTGTATAATGACTAATTTCAGATTTATAATCTAATTATAGTTGTTCACTTTATAATGTTTTGATATCTGTTATTTCCATAAGGTTACACGCTTCTTTATCTCGTGAACAGTAATCGCACACAGAGTTTGTTTACCGTACGTGGTTCTTCTTGTATTTCTTTCGTGATCGTCTGATACCGGAGTATGAAAAACGACAAAAAGAGTTCACTTAAACTGTTATTTCGTTTGTGTTCGTGCGGTACCCATTTTCAAAGATGCTGTGGTCTTCCTTCGTGGTACGTCTATAGAATGGGGAAATGTAGTTCACTGCCAAAATGTCTGCATTTAAGATACAATTTTCTGCAGAAAAATAAGTAATATTAATAAGTTTTTAGACAGTGCAGTATGACTGTTTATGAGTTGTTAAAAACTCTCAAAGCCATCAACAAAAAGTAATAGCCGGTATTTGGTGGTTACTTTTATATTTGTAACACCTTCTGAATCCGATTACTTGTTGCTGATATCTCCGGGAGGGATGTAGTAAAATGCAGCGTGTTTGACATATTTAAATAATGTGAGTTTATTTTCTTTGAAGCAGGTAGGCTCCACCTTTGCTACATAATGTGTTGCTACTTGAACAAGGCAGAAATTATTACAGACCATCGAAATTGAGAAGTAATCGTTATTTTAATTAAATATACAGAAATATTTTTTTGCACTGAAAATAATTTTCGCAATCTCAGTACTGATTTCTATTTCGGCTTAGGAACGAATAAAAGTTGCCGCTGTACTGTGTTGTGCGCTGCGGAACAGGCTAGCAGGACATTTGCAACAGTCGTTGTATTTACAGTGTCTATTTTGTAGGTAAATTGAAACTGTAATACATACCGGCATCGTGCTTTACCCTCGCTTTCGCTAGAAATTCGCGTTTCGCCTTCTCAAACGCTTCGTCCCAATCATGTATTCCTCCTCTTGTGCGACGGACAATCCTGTGCACAAATATATGCTAGACTTTATTGGAGAGACAAACAAGAAGGCAGTGGTCTGTGCTGTTTACTCCGTTGCTTGCTTGCTTTGCTACCAATCCTATTATTAAATAGAGGCGGTTTATCCACGCCATCTCGGAGCTGGCCGAGGCGGGGTATTAACGGAACATGTCTTTGCATGGATAACTCTTCTCAACTGGTGGCTGCGCCAGCAAACAGCATTTCCCTCTGCCTGTGTTGGATTAGCAGGAACACAGTCTGATAAAGCGGCTTGCAAACCTATTAAATGGATCAATACATTCCATCTTAATGCGCCCGTGCCTTGGTACAGTCGCGGGCCGGGCACCACAGCGGCTGCCATGTACACCATAAATAAACCCCTCGTCCACTTCGGCGGGCTGAAACAATCTCTGCATCACTTTGTTCATTTAAGAAACCAGAGCCACTAGGGGAGGCAAAACAGGGAGCGACGTGCGACGAGACTCGTGCTTCATTGTGCAATCTGGAGCAAGGACTGCTCTCCTCCATTCTTACTCAACTTTTTATGAGTTTAAAAAAATCCGAAGTAACAGAGAAAAACACTTCAGTTATTCTTCTGATGTTTAAGCAGTTTGGGTGAAATTTTTGCTGTCTTTCGTAGATACGACTATTGAGGAGGATGTAAACATGTAAATAACCGATAACAATTTAGACGAATCTAACATATTTGCAAATGTCCATTGACTTGTATGTGTTTGTTCGTCATTCTTCTGCGTATTACATTTGTGAATAAATAAATTACTTGAGGTACATACTGCAAGATGTCAGAAAGTTAAATATATATTTTTAATCCTTTTCATCTCCGAATGGTTTTCCTTTGTCTCATTATGTTTTCGAAGCATACAACTACACATAGGAAACTGTTCTCTGCCAGTTTAGCTTATATATTGTTAGAGAGCGAAAGAAGCTGCTACATATCTTACGAAAAGGCCATGAGAATACACCTTTAAAGTCGAAGATTCTTTGGCATATATGTGTAATCAAAGGGAGCATTTTCTCTTGCTGAATAGTACTACAAAACACGTACGAGGTTCTGAAATGTTTGTACTTCCTTTGGCAGTGTTACTTGGCTCAAAGACCTAGAGATTCTACCAGCGTTAAACTAAAATTTATTACACTGTTTCGCTATTAACGTATATTCAAACATCACTTTCAATTTATCGGTGCTGTTCGTTTTTAAGTCACACTGTGGCGCAGAGATATGTTTCGCTCAGTCAACCAAAAATGTGAATTTTTGAAGAGAGATGCCGTGTTCTTTTTTTCCTTTGAGCTATAGACATGGTTTAATGACGTCATTTTTCCTGAATTGGATTGTAGTTACTAGTCTACCAAGATAAACTTATTTCAGTTTCTGTCAAGTGATCCTACAGATCAAGATGAAATCGTCTGATAAAGGTAAATGAATAAAACAGAAATAATTAAGGAAAAATGAAATCACTGAAGCATTTTAAATTGTTTTAAGAAAATTATAACATTAGGTTCTGTATTTAGAGACTGGTGCCCTTCTTATTCTTTCCTTCCTTCCCTCCACGTATGCTACGACAAGGTACTGTTCCTTCGTAAGTTGTTTCGTTCATCGTTATCAGAACATTGAGAATACGCCATTGCAGGATAATTCAGTCGTTTTCACCCTATACACCAGATATCTCAATGTAACTTATATATGCTCTCACTATTGTTTTTATTCTGTCTTTAGTATTACTTTCTCGCTTTCATTCTACGTTTGATTTTAATTAAACTTCTTGCTTCTTTGATTTCTCTCGTACTTGCTATATTTAACATAAACAAGCATTGATCGTTTCGTTTCTTGGAGCATTTTGACTCTTGCACTGTGAACAGTTTGACGTGACGAGAAATGAGCGCTGGTCAACGAAGAGGGTGAAAGAAGCGATGCATAGAATTACAGACCCATATCGCTGATGTCCGGCTGTTGTAGGATCCTAGGGCATATTATGAGCTCAATCATTATGACATTCGTGGAGGAGAAGACGATTCCCTCGAATAATCAGCATGGATTCATGAAAAATGCTGCCTTCCAAGATTTCCGAATGGCATTCACCATTGCGCCAGATGATCGATAACAATCAAGATACGACCCTATGAAGAATTTCCATCGACCTCCGATAGGCCAGAAGCAATTTTGGCTAATAGAACCCAGTACATTATACGGAATGACGCATTAATAACTGGTGTGCCGTAAGGAAGTGTTACAGGACTTCTAATATTCTCGGTGTACATAAAAGTTTTTGAGACAGGATCAGCAGCAGTATGAGATTGTTTGTGGAACATGTTGTTATATACATGCTGCTAAGGTTATTTCGAGTACGCTTTAGAAGTTTCGTGGGGAATCCTTTCACCTCCTTCATACATTCCATATATTTGGAGCCCCGAAGAAACACATTAGTGGACGTCGATTTGCTTTGGACGAATAGGTGCACACCTGGTTCCATAGGACACCGCAAACATTTTTCCATGAAGGCATTGACCGTCTTGCCTCACAGTGGGATAAGTGTATTAACAGTTATGGCGATTACTTTTAAAATAATAAACGGTTGACTTACTTTTCTCCATCTGCCTCGTTTACATTTGAGTGTCCGTTATAAAATCTATAATAGAAAGGAGAATGGAAGTCTTAGATCCGTTGGAAAAGTTCTAAAGAAGTACAGTGAATCAGTAAAAGATGCTAATACGACAAATTCTAGAGTACTGTTCCAGTGTTTGGAATCGGTATATCAGGTAGGAGAAATCGAATGAAGTGATAGATGTGTTGCTACAATCGACATAGTACCGTATAGCCCACACAGAAGTTTTACAGGAAAGCTGTGGCACCTTGCGAGGGATTCCGTAGACGAAAAGTGGCTTCCTCGCGTAACCTTTTCAGGTAACTATGGAGTACCGGTTTCGTGGAAGACTGCTACAGACATTATGAGAATAATATGAGAGAGGTTAGAGAGCCTGCAGAGGCATAGAGACTAACGCACAGTCGATCTATACATGAATGGAATTGGGCAGAAAATAATTCAGACTGGAAAGCTGTACCCTTCGCCAGGCACTCTGCAGTGATCTGTGGAATATGTGTACTAATATAGATGTAAACTAACTTTCAACTTTTGCATTCTCAGTTTCGTCTTTCGCAGAGCAAATGATAGACTTGTTTTTCCTTCAGAACGTGAGTGCAGTATTCAGTTGGGTGAACTATGGGAATGTGTAGAAGAACCTTTTCATTTTCTTGCCGTTATGAACAACAGATCGTCGTTGCGAGAATGGCAAGATATATTCATTCATTTGGGAAAAGCAATAACAGTAATTTCTGTTGATCAGACGTTATTGAGTTATAAAGATAACTACGGAGGATTTGGCATGTGAAACATTCGCCTGCGTTATTTATCGTTGATTGTACGTTGCGTACCTCACATTTTAAGCAGCGATAATGTTTCAGTCTCCTCTAGAGGCAAGCGTTCCGCTTTAGGTGGAGTACCCCACAACATCTTGGTGCCTTACTCTTTTGTATTCTTTCCAAGGAGCGAAAAGTAGTACGGGTTGTGACAGGCTACACTATTGTTTCACATGCTGAATTACCGAATAAGTTCTCATGTGTTGCCCTCATTGCTAGCAACTCTCTTACTTGTAGTTTTCGCCGGCCGCGGTGGTCTCGCGGTACTAGGCGCGCAGTCCGGAACCGTGCGACTGCTGCGGTCGCAGGTTCGAATCCTGCCTCGGGCATGGATGTGTGTGATGTCCTTAGGTTAGTTAGGTTTAAGTAGTTCTAAGTTCTAGGGGACTGATGACCACAGCAGTTGAGTCCCATAGTGCTCAGAGCCTTGTAGTTTTCGCTGAGTATGGATACCTAAACACTGCACTTGCACGAGGCCTTTTTCTTGGAAAATATTCCTGTGTTTTCTCAGGGCGTCATTTTCTATGCTTTTCACTTTATCCGTCATACAATGACTGTGGGAAAGACTGAAATGGCTCTGAGCACTATGGGACTTAACATCTATGGTCATCAGCCCCCTAGAACTTAGAACTACTTAATCCTAACTAACCCAAGGACATCACACAACACCCAGTCATCACGAGGCAGAGAAAATCCCTGACCCCGCCGGGAATCGAACCCGAGAACCCGGGCGTGGGAAGCGAGAACGCTACCACACGACCACGAGCTGCGGACAATGGGAAAGGCTATAACTATATGAACATAAGGGTATTTCTCACAAGGAAATGAATTTCAGCTGCCGGTCCCTTTATGAATACTATTTTATTTTGATGAACAGAAGCCGTTTCGAGAATTTGTTCTTATTTTCAGGTGTTTACTTTGTATATTATGGTGGTATTCCCGACCGAGGTGCTAAGTAAATGGATTCATTATTCCATCTTAGGTACCTGATACATAAATGTTGACAGTAACACAGGTTTTGTTTATATTCATATTCGTGTAGGTAAAATCCGTAAAAAGTAAGTCATATTACGCATACCCATGTTTTAGTCTGTGGAAAATGTATAATCTTTACCATATCCATATTTAGTATAAATAACAGTATTTTACGTCCTAACAATGGTGTGTCAATATTTATTATTCGCCGCGCAGACTGGCCGCGCGGTTAGAGGCACCATGTCACGGACTGCGAGGCCACTCCCACCGGAGGTTCGAGTCCTCCCTCGGGCATGGGTGTGTGTGTTGTTCTTAGCATAAGTTAGTTAGTTTAGGTAGTGTGTAAGTCAAACAAGAGACTGATGACTTCAGCTGTTTAGTTCCATAGGAATTCACACACACACACACACACACACACACACACACACACACAGAACCGGCCGGAGTGGACGAGCGGTTCTAGGCGCTACAGTTTGGAAGCGCGCGACCGCTACGGTCGCAGGTTCGATCCTGCCTCGGGCGTGGATGTGTGTGATGTCCTTAGGTTAGTTACGCTTAAGTACTTCTAAGTTCTAGGGGACTGATGACCAAAGAAGTTAAGTCCCATAGTGCTCAGAGCCATTTGAACACCCACACCCACATACACATACACACACACACACACACACAAACACACACACACACACACACATCTATTGTTCAGTGAATGTACAGACCCTACTACCACCGTTTAAATTCGTATTGACGTAATTTTAGATAGTGAGCTTAGGTTCGTGTTTCGGTGTACAACCAAAAGCTAAACGTAAAATACAGCAGCTCACTTGAGCTGCAGTTTCTGGTATGTCCTCAGGAGACGCTCATTGTGCAACGATGACTGCGTGTTTCTAGTGGTAACCCGCTCGCTCTAGCTCATTTACATGTATTCCAGACGAATAAACAAATAAAAATTATGTAGAGGTTTGCCACGAAAGTAAAAATGTCGCATGAACTGAGATTACACAACGAGGGCTGTATTCCAGCGGCACCAGGTTGTAATATGTGGATGCTGAGAGGCTGTAGTGATTCATTTGTCACGGTTATCGGCGATCAGATGGCGCTCAGGAGACCTGTCTTTCTTCCCTCTGTTTTGACTCTGGAGGCAGTAACTGTTCTGAGTTTAGGGGTAAACAATGTTCGCAACATTCATTCTAGGGTACATCCGTGCTCCGGCGACGGGTGCGTACTCCAGCTGAACAACTTCAGCCACTTGAACGGGGTCTCAGTGGGGCCTGAGGGAGGGTGGATGGACGTATAGACGGTTTACTGCCCATGTTGGACACTTTATATTAATGGTGTGCCGCTGCTTTCAGCAGTGGTCTGTGAAACATCCCCACATCCGTAGACTAGGTTCTGGACGCTCACGTAGTGCAGACGCACGCCGAGATCGACGCACGGCGCGAGCAGCGGTGGCCGACTGAGTATCATCCAGGGAAGAAATCTGGGCGCATGTTGTACCTGCTGTGTCTCGAGGACCATTGGGAACCATATGCTTGCATCAGGACTAAGATCACGCGTGCCTCTGGCCAGGCTATCAAGGACACCGTGACACAACCAAGTACGTTACTCTGGTGTCGTGTAGGGCTCGACTGGAGAGTGGAGTGACCGTCTTTTATCTTCAGTGATGAGAGATGGTTCTGACTGTAATCAAATGATGGACGTACCCGTGTACAGCACAGCCTTATGAGCGGCTTATTCCGGAGTGCAGCCGCCTACGACAGAGAGGCCCCTCCCCAGACTTCATGGGTGTGGGGGTTATCACTTATAACTAGCAGCCACATTTGCTGTTTCTGCAGGATAAAGTCACCAGTGCCCGTTATACCGCACAGGTTGTTATATCCGCGCTGCTGCCGTTTCCTCGACAGGAAGGTGATGTGGTTCTTCAGCTGGACAACGCACGCCCTCGTACGGCTGCTGCGACGCAGCGTGGTGTACAGCAACTGCCCCGGCCACGAAGATCACCAGATCTACATCTACACTCCGCAAGCTACCTCGCGGTTGTGGCGGAGGGTACTATGTGCACCACTGTCACTTCCCCGGTTTGATGTTCCAGTCGCGAATAGTACGCAATTGCCGGTATTCTTTCGTGTGGGCTCGAATGTCTCTGAGTTTATCCTCACGGTATTTTCACGAAATTTACGTGGGAGGAAGTAATGTATTTTATGATGTGGTGTGCGTACAGTAAGACCTTCGGTACACACACCATCAGATTATTTGACTTGTGGCTCTAATGAAGTAGGCGGGTGTCAGCAATATGTCTCGTGGTCTTATCGTGGCGTGTTTATCTTCCGCCGTTAGGTCAGACGATAGAAATGCCACTTGCACGCTTAGAGTAGCAGATTGACGGTGACCAACTTTAATCAGAACTTGATTAATTTTAACACACATTTATTAAAATAATAAAAATCATAGATATTACGTAACTCGATTCTGGATGCTGTTTACAATGGACAATCTGAAGTTCCTTTGGTCTTGGTACGTTAATCTTATTTTCACATATCTCTGATATTTGACAAAGTGTCTATACATTTATCTTCATGGCTATGTACAGGAATATGATAATATTATTAGGCGCAGACTGAAACTTGACTACAGACTAATGCAGACTGATTAATCGGAGGTCTGTACACTCGTTGTAATATCTCGCGCGTTCAGGTATCTCTACGCGAGTGTGATCCGCGAGGAGAAAAGGTTCTACGTTAGCAGCAATCTCATTGGCTGCATTACATATTAATACGCGGATCGGCGGAAGCAGAATTTGGTCCGTCTCTAAGACAGCGCCATCTCGTAGTGCGGAGACGGACGAGCGCTGCGCCTGCGCTGTTGTGCTTAGCGGGGCGCGCCCTAGTGAGAAAGTTGTGTACGCGCTGACTACGCGGAACTATGTACACAACATATGGTAATTGGAGGTGGAGGGTGAAGAAAGGGAAGGAACTGATGATATCAGCTGCATCGGGACTTTACGCGGAATCGGGGACGACGAGTGGAAATGTGTGCTGGATCAGAACTCGAACCCGGGAGCTCCTGCTTACTAGGCAGTTGCGTTACCCACTGCGCCATCCGGACACACTGCTTTCCGCAAATGCATGCATTGTAACCGCACGCTCTCCAGCCGATCCCCATCCCCACATAGTGCCACCTATCCGTATTGCCCGTCCATTCACATAATTGATTCGCCTCGACGGGCAGTGAATCTACAACTTTCAGTGCTGATGCACAATATCGTTCGACCTCCGGCGGGCATCTAAAAATTATCGAGCATGGAGGACATGGAGGGGGACTGTCGATAGGTGGCGCTGTGTGAGAATGTGGGTCGGCCGGGGAGTGTGCCGACGTAGTATTGGCTCCCGTCAGGCCCAGTGGCCTTCCCTCTGTTGAACTATCTTAGCTGCTTCCCACGGTTACTTATTCTGTATCAGCCACTTTGTTGCTCGGGCGAAAATTTGAAGTTGGCACTGCAGTGCGATCTCCCTCTGTCAAACAGTTTTGGAAAAGACGTCTAGTACACTACTGGCCATTAAAATTGCTACACCACGAAGATGACGTGCTACAGACGCGAAATTTAACCGACAGGAAGAAGATGCTGTGATATGCAAATGATTAGCTTTTCAGAGCATTCACACAAGGTTGGCGCCGGTGGTGACACCTACAACGTGCTGACATGAGGAAAGTTTCCAACCGATTTATCATACACAAACAGCAGTTGACCGGCGTTGCCTGGTGAAACGTTGTTGTGATGCCTCGTGTAAGGAGGAGAAATGCGTACCATCACGTTTCCGACTTTGATAAAGGTCGGATTGTAGCCTATCGCTATTGCGGTTTATCGTATCGCGACATTGCTGCTCGCGTTGGTCGAGATCCAATTACTGTTAGCAGAATATGGAATCGGTGGGTTCAGGAGGGTAATACGGAACTCCGTGCTGGATCCCAACGGCCTCGTATCACTAGCAGTCGAGATGACAGGCATCATACCCGCATGGCTATAGCGGATCGTGCAGCCACGTCTCGATCCCTGAGTCAACACATGGGGACGTTTGCAAGACAACAACCATCTGCACGAACAGTTCGACGAAGTTTGCAGCAGCATGGACTATCAGCTCGGAGACTATGGCTATGGTTACCCTTGACGCTGCATCACAGTCAGGACCGCCTGCGATGGTGTACTCGACGACGAACCTGGGTGCACGAATGCCAAAACGTCATATTTTCGGATGAATCCAGGTTCTGTTTACAGCATCATGGTGGTCTTATCCGTGTTTGGCGACATCGCGGTGAACGCACATTGGAATCGTGTATTCGTCATCGCCATACTGGCGTATCACCCGACGGGATGGTATGGGGTGCCATAGGCTACACGTCTCCGACACCTCTTGTTCGCATTGATGGCACTTTGAACAGTGGACGTTACATGTCAGATGTGTTACGACCCGTGGCTCTACCCTTCTTTCGATCCCTGCGAAACCCGACATTTCAGCAGGATAATGCTCGACCGCATGTTGTACGTCCGGTACGGGCCTTTCTGGATACAGAAAATGTTCGACTGCTGCCCTGGGCAGCACATTCTTCAGACCTCTCACCAATTGAAAACGTCTGGTCAATGGTGGCCGAGCAACTGGCTCGTCACAATACGCCAGTCACTACTCTTGATGAACTGTGGTATCGTGTTGAAACTGCATGAGCCGGCCGCGGTGGTCTAGTGGTTCTGGGCGCGCAGTCCGGAACCGCGGGACTGCTACGGTCGCAGGTTCGAATCCTGCCTCGGGCATGGATGTGTGTGATGTCCTTAGGTTAGTTAGGTTTAAGTAGTTCTAAGTTCTAGGGGACTGATGACCACAGAAGTTAAGTCCCATAGTGCTCAGAGCCATTTGAACCATTTTTTTGAAACTGCATGGGCAGCTGTACCTGTACACGCCATCCAAGCTCTGTTTGAATCAATGCCCAGGCGTATCAAGGCCGTTATTACGGCCAGAGGTGGTTGTTTTGGGTACTGATTTCTCAGGATCTATGTACCCACATTGCATGAAAATGTAATCACATGTCAGTTCTAGTGTAATATATTTGTCCAATGAATACCCGTTTATCATCTGCATTTCTTCTTGGTGTAGCAATTTTAGTGGCCAGTAGTGTATTACTGGCTTTTCTGTGTCGACCTCCATTTCAATCTCATTGTTTATCACTTATGGTGACACGGCGAAGCGGCAACTTACTCGTTCTCCAGAGTCTGCAAAGAGGACCAAAGGTGCAAGATGCACAGTCTATTGCTGGATCCATTCGGCACGTTTATGCATACACGCTTGAGTTGCGGCCACAGGTGGGTAAACTATGTATTGATCAGACTGTTTGGGCACCGTTTACTGTGACGTGTGTTTCATTTGGTTTTGTTTTGTTATAGTATGCTCCTACAATGATGAACTACTTGTTAGCTCACTTATCAATAAAATTAATTGAGTTTTATTGGCAGGACACTTAGAAAATGTAACAGACCTACTAAGCAGACTGCCTACACTACGCTTGGCCGTCCTCTTTTAGAATACTGCCGCGCGGTGTGGGATCCTTACCAGGTAGAACTGACGGAGTACATCGAAAAAGTTCAAAGAAAGGCAGCACGTTTCGTATTATTGCGGAATATGGGAGAGAGTGTCACAGAAATGATACAGGATTTTGGCTGGAAATCATTAAAAGAAAGGCGTTTTTCGTTGCGACGGAATCTTCTCACGAAATTACAATCATCAACCTTCTCCTCCGAATGCGAAAATATTTTGTTGACACCGACCTACATAGGGCGGAACGACCACGACGATAAAATAAGGGAAATCAGAGCTCGTACGGAAAGATATAGGTGTTCGTTCTTACCGCGCGCTATACGAGATTGGAATAATAGAGAATTGTGAAGGTGGTTCGATGAAACCTCTGACAGGCACTTAAATGTGATTTGCAGAGTATCCATGTAGATGTAGATGTCCTCGAGGGTGTTGCATTTTTATTTTCCGGCAGTGTATATAACCCACCCCACGTCTTTAGATTATTTTCTTCAGCTAATATTCGACAGTAGCCGACGTTTGACTTACGTAGTGTTATTGAAGAATCGTACGGTAATGCATTTATTTACCAGTATGTCCTTACATGTTGACAGTCCCGCGCACAGTTCTAAGGCAAAGTGAAGGCGTAGCGGGGGTGGCAGCACTGTCACGTTTACAATAGAGAAAGAGGCATGGGAGGCAGTAACTACGTACACTCCAGTATACGTGCAAGTGGAGCAACAGGCCTATACGCCAATGCCCTGCATACTACAACTAAACGTTGCCCGGTAACCTTTTTTGGCAAAACTCCTCGGACACTATCACGTATCCAGCATTAATTGGTTTATTATTTACGAATTCACGTTTCATCTAAGTAAATCACTGTCCGCCTTAATTCTGATGCCACATTTTTCATAAAAATGTAATGTAGTTTGCATTATTTGAAAGTATGTCGTGTCATTCGGACACAGTAACTCATTTATTCTGGTACTTTTTAAACCAGATCCAAGAGAGGTAACAGTTCTCAGACTTCCTATGCGATGTAGTCCAGTTCTGTCTGACAGAGGTAGCAAAATTTTCGCAGAGTTGTTATTTCCATCTGTTGTTCATAATAGCGCATAAATTAATGCCTAAAAACACATTTATCAATATCATCATTGGGGTGTCTTCTGTGCAGATTTATTCACCTTGTGAGTAGATACTTCAGTTTGACTCTAGGCGCTACAGTCTGGAACCGCGCGACCGCTACGGTTGCAGGTTCGAATCCTGCCTCGGGCATGGATGTGTGTGATGTCCTTAGGTTAGTTAGGTTTAAGTAGTTCTAAGTTCTAGGGGACTGATGACCTCAGAAGTTAAGTCCCATAGCGCTCAGAGCCATTTGAACCATTTTCAGTTTGACTCATTTCAGCATTGTGTCTATCCTATCATAATTTTCACAGCGTCAACTTATTAAATTTGAAAATTTTGCACGCGCCGTCTATTGCTGTGATGTCGTTTGGTGTTGCTAAGGTAAAAACATAATACACCAATACACGTTAGGCAGATCTATTGCAGTAAAGTCGTCTGCAGTAGGTGACACCATGACTTCAATACGGTAAAGTGGTTCAAATGGCTCTGAGCACTATGGGACTTAACATCTGAGGTCATCAGTCCCCTAAAACTTAGAACTACTTAAATCTAACTAACCTAAGGACATCACACACATCCATGCCCGAGGCAGGAATCGAGCCTGCTACCGTAGCGGTCGCGCGGTTCTAGACTGTAGCGCCTAGAATCGCTCGGCTACTCGGGCCGGCGGCGATACGGTAAGGATTGATGTCCACAACAGTATCTTTTTTATGATTTGAGATTCCAACGAACATTCCTTGTAAACGTTTGCTAACGATAACTTTCGTGTGTGGTCTTGATTTGGAGATCTCACTTTTCACAACATTGCACAAAGTATTAATTTTTCTTGATATGTTTACCTCGATTGAAGATGATCGTCTGATCTTTACTAATCTCGACCATAAGGCATATATTCTCGCAGCAATTTTTTGATGTTGAATAAGTACGTTCCTAAAAGAAATGTATGTAATTTGAAGTCGCAGTTTTATATTTCTTACAAAGTAGCACCAATGATCAAATTATCAATTCAGTCCCTGTTTGCAGCTAGGATAAGCGAGAATAAAACAGGTCTTATGCACAAGTGTAGGGTTATTGTGTAGGTGTTTCCTCACGTTGCTGAGATACGTTTGCAAATCTGCTCTGATATCCGCTTAAATGCTGTACATTGAAATCAGAATGCTTCGACATGTTGGAAAGTCGTTGTAACAATTGGAAAGATGCGATTAAGTCAGGTGTAGCTAGAGCCACAGAGACCTTTACGAAAGGGAATGCAAAACTTGTACTACACGAGTGAAACCCATTTCTCCTTTTATTATAAAACAATTAGTTACTTTTTTGTTTATTCTCAGAAAATAATAATGTCGGACATTAAATTTAAAAAGAATTCGTAAGTATTTGTTTCTTTTTTTTAATAGAGCCAAAAACTAAGTATTGTATTCCATGTTTTAGTTCCTTTGTATTCCATGCTGTCGTATTAGAATCTCAATGGCCGGCGACCTACGAATTTAGCGAGCGAATTTCATTACTATTGATGGAAGACAAAGTTTTTTACTCACCGAGGAAGATCGGGATTTAGCTATCACGTTTCAAATGTTTCATTGTGGGAGTGGTCCCTTCGGCAATTTCCATGTCAACGGGGGCGCTGAGGGCAGAAGATTTCTTGTTGTCTGTTGCCACTTACATGGGACGAAACTATGACAGGCAACACTGGAGCTGGTGGGAATATCTACTCGTCGCCGAACGGTTGTAGGAAACACTCAAAACATTTTGTAACCTCGACACTAATCTGATATGTTGCGCGCGTGCTGAGGCGCAATGACAACTCTGACAGGTAAACAATATACAACAAGTTTATTCAGTATTAAAGAACTCAAGTACCGTTTGTGGAGTTTCAGTTACATACGAATTTAAGTTCGATTGGTACCTTGAGTCCACAGCAAGGAAAGCAAATAATGATCTAGTGGACGAAGGCCAAAGTGAGTAACGATAAGTTCCAGGTTCACTTCGAATGTTCTGGAAGTAATAAAACAATTAGACTTGGTCTCGCCAAAGGAGAACAATATGCGTAAGGCCAAAGTTTGAAGAAGTAAAGTCACTGCCCTAAGCTCGGAAGGGATTTGAAATTTAGCAAAGTATGGCTACTGTCCGACGATGGTCCCTAACGAGAGCTCTGATTCATGAATCGGTGCTGTGGTCGCTGCCTGGCCCAGGTAACTCGAGGGAATGACTCATTCGATTACTAAGACCGATCTGCTATTCTGCTATCGCTTTCTCCTCTTTCTGGGGGGGGGGGGGGGGAAGATGTAAGGCAGTGTTTACCCTTGGGCCTTTACTGCAACAGCAGTGTGTAGTACTGTTCATTTACACTAAAGTACCAAAGAAACTGCTATAGGCATGCGCATTCAAATACAGAGATATGTAAACAGGCAGAATACGGCGCTGCGGTCGGCAACGCCTATATAAGACAACAAGCGTCTGGCGCAGTTTTTATATCGGTTACTGCTGATACAATGGCAGGTTATCAAGATTTAAGTAAGTTTGAACGTGGTGGTGTAGTCGGCGCACGAGCGATGGGGCACGGCATCTCCGAGGTAGCGATGAAGTGGGGATTTTCCCGTACGACCATTTCACGAGTGTACCGTGAATATCAGGAATCCGGTAAAACATCAGATCTCCGACATCGCTCTGGCCCGAAAAAGATCCTGCAAGGACGGAACCAATAACGACTGAAGGGAATCGTTCAACGTAATACAAGTGCAACCCTTCCGCAAATTGCTGCAGATTTCAATGCTGGTGCATCAACAAGTGTCAGCGTGCGAAGCATCGGTTCAAATGGCTCTGAGCACTATGGGACTTAACATCTGTGGCCATCAGTCCCCTAGCACTTAGAACTATTTAAACCTAACTAACCTAAGGACATCACACACATCCATGACCGAGGCAGGATTCGAACCTGCGACCGTAGCTGTTGCGCGGTTCCAGACTGAAGCGCCTAGAACCGCTCGGTCACAACGACCGGCTGCGAAGCATTCAACGAACTCTTGATGACTGCACGACACAAAGCTTTACTCCTCGCCTGGGCCAGTCAAAACTGACACTGGACTGCTGATAACTGGAAACACGTTGCCTGGTCGGACGAGTCTCGTTTCAAATTGTATCGAGCAGATGGACGTGTAGGGGTATGGAGGCAACCTCATGAATACATGGACACTGCAGGTCAGCAGGGGGCTTTACAAACTGGTGGAGGCTTGGTTCAAATGGCTCTGAGCACTATGGGACTCAACTGCTGAGGTCATTAGTCCCCTAGAACTTAGAACTAGTTAAACCTAACTAACCTAAGGACATCACAAACATCCATGCCCGAGGCAGGATTCGAACCTGCGACCGTAGCGGTCTTGCGGTTCCAGACTGCAGCGCCTTTAACCGAACGGCCACTTCGGCCGGCTCTGGTGGAGGCTCTGTAATGGTGTGGAGCGTGTGCAGTTGGAGTGATATGTGGCCACTGATACGTCTAGATACGACTCTGAAATGTGACATCTACGTAAGCATCCTGTGTGATGACCTGCATCCATTCATGTCCATAGTGCATTCCGACGGACTTCCGCAATTCCAGGAGGACAGTGCGACACCCCACACGTCCGGAATTGCTACAGAGTGGCTCCAGGAACACTCTTCTGAGTTTAAACACTTCCGCTGCCCACCAAACTCCCTAGACATGAACATCATTGAGCTTATCTGCGATGCCTTGCCGCTTGCTGTTCAGAAGAGATTCCACCCCGTTGTACTGTTATGGATTTATGGACAGCCCTGCCGGAATCATTGTGTCACTTCACTCTGGCACTTCTTCAGACATTAGTCGAGTCCATGCCACGTCGTGTTGGGGCACTTCTGCGTGCGCGAGTGGGTCGTACACGATGTTAGGCAGTTGTACCAGTTTCTTTGGCTCTTCAGTGAATTTCTTCAGTGTTTTGGTGCGTCGTCTCGTGAGCGATAGTGAGACAGACTGCAAGGTCATAGTAAGGTGACCTTACTGTCTGTCAAGTAAGGCCACGGACCGCCGAAAGCGGTATCTGCCGCCATTTAGTCGGTCAAGTTGGCGGATGAGCTGGGAGACGAATTTGAAGGGAGCAAGGACCTCCATGTCTTGTGCTGCGTCGTGCACGGCGTTGTATCAGAAACCATCGATATAGATGAAATACTCTCCGCAGTGCGACGTTCTGCATCTGCTGGAGAGAGCGTGGGTGGTAGTTAAGCCGCGGTGCCCCATCCCTCGCGCGCATCGTCCACGATGGGCCGGACACAAGCCCAGAAGAGTGTCAAGCCACAGTCGACCGACTGAGTGGATCTTTGACTTAGGAGTCGTTAGAGTGCGCCCAGTTGTTGCTTCACCTTCCGTTTGACATCGCAGACTTGCTTCTGGCAGGTGACCGTAGTATCGAGGCAGACGCCAAGGTACTTTGCACCATCACTCCATTGTGCAGGCTCACCGAAGAGCTGCAGATGCGCCGTCACTGGACGACGTCTCTCGGCGAACAGTAATGCTCGGCTGTTGGTCACATCGAAGGCTATCCTCCACTTCGCTGCCCAGTCCTGTCGGTCTAAACACCTACATCTACATCTACATCTACATTGATACTCCGCAAGCCACCCAACGGTGTGTGGCGGAGGGCACTTTACGTGCCACTGTCATTACCTCCCTTTCCTGTTCCAGTCGCGTATGGTTCGCGGGAAGAACGACTGTCTGAAAGCCTCCGTGCGCGCTCTAATCTCTCTAATTTTACATTCGTGATCTCCTCGGGAAGTATAAGTAGGGGGAAGCAATATATTCGATACCTCATCCAGAAACGCACCCTCTCGAAACCTGGCGAGCAAGCTACACCGCGATGCAGAGCGCCTCTCTTGCAGAGTCTGCCACTTGAGTTTATTAAACATCTCCGTAACGCTATCACGGTTACCAAATAACCCAGTGACGAAACGCGCCGCTCTTCTTTGGATCTTCTCTATCTCCTCCGTCAACCCGACCTGGTACGGATCCCACACTGATGAGCAATACTCAAGTATAGGTCGAACGAGTGTTTTGTAAGCCACCTCCTTTGTTGATGGACTACATTTTCTAAGCACTCTCCCAATGAATCTCAACCTGGTACCCGCCTTACCAACAATTAATTTTATATGATCATTCCACTTCAAATCGTTCCGTACGCATACTCCCAGATATTTTACAGAAGTACCTGCTACCAGTGTTTGTTCCGCTATCATATAATCATACAATAAAGGCAGGCGTCGGTGTACGAGTAGCGGCCAGTGACTTCTCGTAAGGAGGGCGATGTCGTCCGTGTAAACCGCCCGGATCTGCCATTCCGGGGTTGTACGCTGCACTCGTGCACACGGACACGGCCCGAGCTGCTCGCGGGCACGTGACATTGCATAGGAATAGTGTGTCCACATTGACAGCACCGTGGTCGTGGAAGCGAGTTCTGCTGCCAGCGGACTGGGCGCCTCTCGTGGCTCCTACAAGAGACTCCGAGAACAACAAGTTGGTGTAGTATGGTAGTTGTCCGGAACATTTACCAACGTACGACGTGAGCGCGGCTTGCAAGCGCTCGTGCCTGTTCCAACAGACTATGCCTTAAACGTGACCACCCGCGGGACGAGAGTGTGTTGCGGAATGCTGTCTTGTAGGAGGGACTCAGCACTTTCCTTCAAATTTGGACTTAACATGTAACTTCGCAAACCACTGTATAGTGTGCTGTTGTACTAGCATTAGGGTACTGATCCCCATATCAAATAGCTTTTCAGTATTACTCCAAAAGCCGGCCGGGGTGGCCGAGCGGTTCTAAGCGCTACAGTCTGGAACCGCGCGACTGCTACGGTCGCAGGTTCGAATCCTGCCTCGGGCATGGATGTGTGTGATGTTAGGTTAGGTATAAGTAGTTCTAAGTTCTAGGGGACTGATGACCTCAGCAGTTAAGTCCCATGATACTCAGAGCCATTTATTGCTCCAAAACATTTCAACGACCTGATGTACTTCAGATTTTCACCACTAATCTTGTTATCGGATGTGTTCTTTCCCTTTGTTAAAGCTATTATCTTACGTTTATCCACTTTTAAGAAGAGCTCCCATTCATTCTATCAAATAGAAATGTTTTTTATGTTATTCTGCAGTTTGTTACGATCACCTAACGACGTAGTTGCCTGTGGGCAACTGCATCGCAGGTGTTGTTGATTATGTGATAAATGATTTATGTGTTATTGAGAAAATCAGAGGCCTCATTTTGCTTCGTTGTAGCACGCCTGTGCTTTCGCTCAGTATTTGAATATTAGTCAAAAACGCAATCGAGAAAATCGTATATCCGCTAGACGATATGTCCCATTATCGAAAGCCTTTCGGAAATATGAGAAGACGGAATATATCTGTTCATCCTTTAGGAAGCAACGAATATTTGGTTCTACTGGTCAGTACGGATTGAGGATCTGCTTTGACTACTCTGCAATTAACAGCTAGGTGCCTGTCTGAGGATTCATCTAACCACCTTCAGACCATACCGTTCCACTCTCGAACAGCGCGCAGAACGAACGAACAATTACATCTTTCGGTGCGAGTTCCGATTTCTCGTATTTTATTACGATTATAATTTCTGCCTATGCAAGTGGATGCCAGAAAATATTTGCGCATTCGGAGGAAAAACTATGTGATCGAAATTTTCTGGAAAGATCTCTCTAGAACGAAAAATACTTTTTTTTTTTAACGATTGCCACCCCTACTCGCGTATCATGTCCGTGAAACTCTCTCTCCTATTTAGTCATAACACAAAACTAGATGCCCTTATTTTAACGGTTCCGATGTCCTCCGTCAATCCTATCTGATAGGGATCGAATATCGTGCAGCAATATTACAGAAGAGGACGGACAAGCGTAGTGTAGGCAGACTCTTTAGAAAACCTGTTGCATCTCCTAAGTATTCTGACAATGAAAAGCAGTCTTTGGTGCACTTTCTACACAACATTACACTTGTGAGTGTTCCAGTTTAAGGTTAGGTTAGGTTAGTGTTTTTTAACGTCCCGTCGACAGCGAGGTCATTGGAGACGGAGCACAAGCTCGGGTTAGGGAAGGATGGGGAAGGAAATCGGCCGTGCCCTTTCAAACGAACCATCCCGGCATTTCCCTGAAACGATTTAGGGAAATCACGGAAAACCTAAATCAGGATGGCTGGAAACGGGATTGAACCGTCGTCCTCCCGAATGCGAGTCCAGTGTGCTAACCACTGCGCCACCTCGCTCGGTCCAGTTTAAGCTATTCGTAATTGTAATCCCTAAGTATTTATTTGAAATGACTACCTTTAGATGTGTGAGTTGTCGTGAAACCGAAATTTAACGGATTCATTTTAGTATTTCACACAAGCTGGTTCACAGGACCTATCTACTTCAGTTTCACTACCGGGTTAACGACTTATAACAGCAATAAACACTTTAGCACCAACTGCATTTAATAATATCCTCTGTGAATCGTTAAGATCATTGTAAAAATTTCACCTTCAGCCATCTTTTAGTACCGATAACGATTTGAGCTTCATTGCTTTCTATCAGCACTCGTAGCCCTGGTTCTTTTGCAACACAGCTACGACAGTTTACACGTGCGATGCCGATTGTTGCTAGATCTACCTTCGTCCTCTGCCCTGCGCACTTTGAGACTGACGCCTTTTCTGTACTTTTCCGAGAGCCACTAAAAAGCCGCCCATTCTACTCTACACAACCTCCGATACCGCTGTAGCAGCCTCATGTGCATAATGGACCCCTGACTATTAAGCGGAACCCGAAACCCCGGGTAGAGGAAATCCCAGGTCGAGGAATCTGCAGTCTGCATAGTTGCAGAACCATCCGAGCCTCTGATTCAAACCTTCCACTCGGCTCTGTACCAAAGGTCTGCAGGCCGTCCTGCCGACGATGGTACAGATTGTAAGCTATGTATTCGTCTCGCAAGCAAGACTGGCCGTCTTTACTACGTCAGATAGCCGCCAGAAACCAGAGAATCTCTCTTTCGATCCGAAACGACACACGTCAGTAGTACCGACATGTGCTCTTCATGGCATGCGGAGGCAGTCGTTCCACATGTATGATGACTCCACCTGATACGCATACAGAGTGCATACTGGACGTCTTGTTCTCAGTGACAGCCATATCCCTAAGGCGCTCTGTTATGAGCCTGAAGCTCCTAAATACGATAATCTTGGACAGGCAAGAATGGGTATGAAGGGCCGCCATGTACCTTTCAAAGGAACCACTCCTGTTTTCTCCTTAATCGACATAGGGAAACGATGGTTAAGCTAATGCAAATGGCTGGACGCAGTTTGGAGATCACTGACACTTCACCGCGACACCAGTATATGTAACAAACTCGCTTCATTCATATTGTGAAGTACTCCCTTTATTTCTGGAGCTACACTGTCCTTCCACAAGCCAGTATGGTTTATAGGCCCTACTTACGCACGTCCTTCTCAGTTTTCCGTGTTTTATTCAAAAATACACGTAGTGTGCATTGCCCATTGCTCTATGACCTGAAAAAATGTCTAAGGTTATCATCACCAGCTGCATGAATAACTTTTTTTTGATTATTAGTTTCGATGACACAGGTCGTCAGCAGATCCCTTTAGTAACGCAGAAGCACGAACGGTACATGAATAGTTTTGTCATAAAAATAAACAAAATGTGGCGCATCTTGAAAGTTGGCTGTTACACTGCAACGTTCAATACTTAATCTATTTTACGATTCAGAGATACTATTATGTACCTGGCACCGACTGCAAGCAATTTAGTTATTGTGTGGTTAGTCTGTTAGGCACCCAGAGAGTCTTCTTTGAATTCCGAGCGTGCTAACCAATGATCTCACTGCCTGCTCAATGAGAATGCTGGTCGGTCATCGGTTTCAGTCACTATTGCTGCTGCTGCTGATGCTGATTAAGCCCTTGAAAAGACTAAACATCTGAGGTCATCAGTCTCTTATTCACCTCCTAGGGCGGAATATGTGTACCCCATATGTCCGCGTCTGGAGCTAATCCTATTGTAAATTGTGAGAACGTTTTCTAAATGTTTGCGCAGTGACTATCTGAGGCACGCTATTCACTTACTAGGATGTGGGAAACCACCTGGGGCGCTCAACATCAACGTGGAGGTCATCAGCGCCCGTCCAAGTTCCCAATCTTTCCAGTGCCGATCTCGCCACTTCCCGTATAATCATAAGATGATGAGGACAACACAAACACCCAGTCCCCGGGCTGAGAAAATTCCCGACCCGGCCTGGAATCGAACCCGGGATTCCGTGATCCAGAGGCAGCAACGCTAGCCAATAGACCACGAGCGGCGGACGCGACTCAACGACCCTCGTCGGTAATTAATTCGATCTCTCTCAGTCTCGCGTCCCCGAATCCCGGAAACGGCGCGTTAACGCGCTCGGCTATCCGGGCGGGTGGCTTGAACAAATACTCTTCTGTTCCGTCGCGTGGAGCGAAGACGCGCATATGTCGAATGACTCAGGTAGCAGTATCGCTTTACGGTGAGGCGGTAACTTGTTGGTTGGTTGGTCGGTTTGTTTGGGGAAGGAGACCAGATAGCGTGGTCATCGGTCTCATCGGATTAGGGAAGGACAGGGAAGGAATTCGGCCGTGCCCTTTGAAAGGAACCATCCCGGCATTTGCCTGGAGCGATTTAGGGAAATCACGGAAAACCTAAATCAGGACGCCCGGACGCGGGATTGAACCGTCGTCCTCCCGAATGCGAGTCCAGTGGGTAACTTGTTGCCTGGTTGCGTGCAGTAGATGACCACTTGCAATAAAATTTCATTAATCATTCAAGACGTATGCGTGATTCGTGCTTAAGTTTTTCTCGACTGGCGTCGCCACACTGCTATAAATTGCACGCCTTCGATTCGCGTCTTACCATAGTTATCGGCTCTTTACATCTTTATGAGGCAGGTATATTTCGAGGCTGCTTGCTATAAATTCTTCCGAGTAGTGATACAGTCAATTTAGTCGCACTTCCTATTAGTGAACCTTTGTAAGTGTTTTGCTATGTATATTGGATCACACCTTCTTGAATTTCCTTATTCTTCGGCTATCTGCGTGCCCTCTGTTCTCTAGGCACTTATTCACTTTTGACATCAGTTATATGAATTTACATTTAAACATTAACGTATTAGGCCGATTTGAACTTAACAGCTGGTAAGCAATAACTTGATCTGAAACGTGTTACTTGGCTACCTCAGGTGATAGGGTTTTCCGATTTTCTCATTCTAATTCACGTCAATAATAGAAGCAACCACTACGAATATAATACTACACATTTCTGTGCTCGTTTTCAGCAGACAAGGTAGGTTTCGGTGCTGACGCACGTGGCAGAGACGCAGTGCTTCGTTCTACCGAAACTTGGTATATTCGATGTATCATGTTTTGCGTATCACTACAGTAATCTGGAAGCACATTCGAATTGCATTAAAATGACTATAAGCCACATCGCTTAAACACTTTTATGCTCAGTGATATATCTGGTACGATTGTCCGTACTCATATAATTAAATTTTCGTTTGTTATGGACACTATAGATCGTTGCGCTAACAAAGTGAGTGTTATTTACATTTCATAAGTCAGTACAGACATATGCATAATCATACACACAGACCACTAGAAACGTAGTACACGAAAACAAGAATCTACCAGTTATCAGTTCCGACTTCATTGTCGTGTGTCCTATGGTCACTCATAAATTAAAAATTTTAAGTCACATAACCAGTGTACTACGTCATATGACTACGTGCATATAGAAAATCGTATATTCTAATGGCATCGTAGCTATAGTGGTTTCAACCTCCTGTGTATGAGTGCGTCGTCTGCGTTCTGCATCATAGGGCTACAGACTATCCTCACAGGTTATCTGTATACACTATGTGATCAAAAGTATCCGGACACCTAGCTGAAAATGACTTACAAGTTCGTGGCGCCCTCCATCGGTAATGCTGGAATTCAATATTGTGTTGGCCCACGCTTAGCCTTGATGCAGCTTTCACTCTCGTTGGCATACGTTCAATCAGATGCTGGAAGGTGTCTTGGGGAATGGCAGCCCATTATTCACGGAGTACTGCACTGAGGAGAGGTATCGATGTCGGTGGGTGAGACCTGGCACGAGGTCGGCGTTCCAAAACATCCTGAAGGTGTTCTACAGGATTCAGGTCAGGACTCTGTGCAGACCAGTCCATTACAGGGATGTTATTGTCGTGTAACAATTCCGCCACAGGCCGTGCATTATGAACAGGTGCTCGATCGTGTTGAAAGATGCAATCGCCATCCCCGAATTCCTCTTCAACACTGCGAAGCAAGAAGGTGCTTTAAACATCAATGTAAGCCTGTGCTGTGATAATGCCACGCAAAACAACAAGAGGTGCAAGCCCCCTCCATGAAAAACACGACCACACCATAACACCACCGCCTGGCAGATGAGGTTCACCGGGCATTCGCCATACCCACACCCTGCCATCGGATCGCCACATTGTGTACCGTGATTCATCACTCCACACAACGTTTTTCCACTGTTCAATCGTCGAATGTTTACGCTCCTTACACCAAGCGAGGCGTCGTTTGACATTTACCGGCGTGACGTGTGGCTTATGAGCAGCCGATCGACGATGAAATCCAAGTTTTCTCAGCTTCCGCCCAACTGTCATAGTACTTGCAGTGGATCCTGCTGCAGTTTGGAATTCCTGTGTGATGTTCTCGATAGATGTCTGCCTATTACACACTACGACCCTCTTCCGCTGTCGGCGGTCTCTATCAGTCAACACACGAGGTCGGCCTGTACACTTTTGTGCTGTACGTGTCCCTTCACGTATCCATTTCAGTATCACATCGGAAGCAGTGGACCTGGGGATGTTTAGAAGTGTGGAAATCTCGCGTACAGATGTATGACACAAGTGACACCCAATCACCTGACCGCGTTTGAAGTACATGAGTTCCGCGGAGCGCCCCATTCTGCTCTCTCACGATGCCTAATGACTGATGAGGCCGCTGATATGGAGTACCTGGCAGTAGATGGCAGCGCAATGCACCTAATATGAGAAACGTATGTTCTTGGAGGTGTCCGGATACTTTTGATCGATAGTGCATATCCTGAGGAACAGCAGCAGCACCTAGAGTATGCCTTCCGTTATGACGATGGCTCTCCATTACGAACGATATACAGGGCTATTACAAATGATTGAAGCGATTTCATAAATCCACTGTAGCTCCATTCATTGACATATGGTCACGACACACTACAGATACATAGAAAAACTCATAAAGTTTTGTTCGGCTGAAGCCGCACTTCAGGTTTCTGCCGCCAGAGCGCTCGAGAGCGCAGTGAGACAAAATGGCGACAGGAGCCGAGAAAGCGTATGTCGAGCATGAAATGCACTCACATCAGTCAGTCATAACAGTGCAACGACACTTCAGGACGAAGTTCAACAAAGATCCACCAACTGCTAACTCCATTCGGCGGTGGTATGCGCAGTTTAAAGCTTCTGGATGCCTCTGTAAGGGGAAATCAACGGGTCGGCCTGCAGTGAGCGAAGAAACGGTTGAACGCGTGCGGGCAAGTTTCACGCATAGTGATGTGAAAGATTCAGTGTTTAAACCTCCTCTACCAAGAAACGTGCCAGAACTGCGAGCTCGCATCAACAATGCTTTCGAACTCATTGATGGGGACATGCTGCGCCGAGTGTGGGAGGAACTTGAAAGAAGGATCCTTTATTGTATGATTATATGATAGCGGAACAAACACTGGTAGCAGTTACTTCTGTAAAATATCTGGGAGTATGCGTACGGAACGATTTGAAGTGGAATGATCATATAAAACTAATTGTTGGTAAGGCGGGTACCAGGTTGAGATTCATTGGGAGAGTGCTTAGAAAATGTAGTCCATCAACAAAGGAGGTGGCTTACAAAACACTCGTTCGACCTATACTTGAGTATTGCTCATCAGTGTGGGATCCGTACCAGGTCGGGTTGACGGAGGAGATAGAGAAGATCCAAAGAAGAGCGGCGCGTTTCGTCACTGGGTTATTTGGTAACCGTGATAGCGTTACGGAGATGTTTAATAAACTCAAGTGGCAGACTCTGCAAGAGAGGCGCTCTGCATCGCGGTGTAGCTTGCTCGCCAGGTTTCGAGAGGGTGCGTTTCTGGATGAGGTATCGAATATATTGCTTCCCCCTACTTATACTTCCCGAGGAGATCACGAATGTAAAATTAGAGAGATTAGAGCGCGCACGGAGGCTTTCAGACAGTCGTTCTTCCCGCGAACCATACGCGACTGGAACAGGAAAGGGAGGTAATGACAGTGGCACGTAAAGTGCCCTCCGCCACACACCGTTGGGTGGCTTGCGGAGTATCAATGTAGATGTAGATGTAGATGTAGATGTAGATTTATTTATTTATTTCGAGTCAAAAACATTACAACAATATTTACAATATATACAATATAACAAATCAGGTCAAATCATAAAAGGACAAACTAAACGGTATTAGCCCAAAATTGTGCAACGGCAGCAGCATTGTCTGAAACATCAACAAGCTCTTGTGTGGAACATGATACAGGACATCTAGGACAGTTAATTAAATGTTTGGTTGTCTGTTCTTCTCCGCAGTCACACAAGGTGGAAGATTCCTTCATGAAGCCCCATTTAAACAGATTGTCCTTAGTTCGTCCGACGCCACTCCTGAGCCGATTTAGAGACTTCCACACTGTCCAGACTTGATTTCCACCAGGAGGAAGGGTCTCAGAAGGAGTCATCCAATCGTTACTGTCAGATTTTGCTGTCCACTGAGATAGTCTGGCTGCTCCAGTCCGACCGGTGAGGGGTGTAGTAGTTCTCATGAAGCTCCTCCTAGATTTGAGTCTACTAATTGGTAGCTGGTATCCATGTAGCAGGTGATCGGTGTTATGATCTGCTTTATGTCTCTCACGTTTGGCTGCGACTTCACGCCTTATGTCTGGAGGAGCAATACCTGCTAGTTTATGGAGTTTATCAATAGGTGTAGCTTTGAGGCATCCCGTTACTGTCCTGCAGGTTTCGTTCAGGGCCACATCAACCTGCTTTGCATGAGATGACTTGTACCATACAGGACATGCGTATTCAGCTGCGGAATAACACAAGGCCAAGGCTGATGTTCTTAGTAGTTTGGGATCTGCACCCCAAACGCTGCCAGTGAGCTTCCGCAGGATGTTGTTACGAGCAGCAACTTTCTGCTTGGTGTTAGTGCAGTGTTTTCTGTAGGTCAACGTTCGATCTAAGGTGACACCCAGATATTTGGGGTAGAAACAATGTTCAAGCTCTTGATCTTCCCAAAACACTGTAAGTTTTCTATAGGCCTCTCGATTGCGTAGGTGGAAAGCACAAACTTGAGTTTTAGCAGGGTTCGGTCTTAAGTTATTGACTCTGTAGTACTCAGATAGGTCCTTGAGAGCAACAGTAAGCTGGTTTTCTACTGTGTCAAAATCTCTGGCTTGTGTGACTAAGGCAAGATCATCTGCATAGATGAAACTCTTTGTAAGAGAAGGTTGAGGCTGGTCATTTGTAAATATGTTGAACAATATGGGGGAAAGGACACTACCCTGAGGCAAGCCATTCCTTTGACTTCTCCATCTACTCTTTCTTCCTTGGAACTCCACATAGAATCGCCGGTTTTCCAAAAGTGTCTGCACAGTTCTGGTGAAATTAATGTCTCTAGTGATGTAATAGACTTTGTGCAATAATTGTCGATGTTGAATGGTGTCATATGCTGCTGTGAGATCCACGAAGACAGCCCCGGAAATGTATCCTTTCTCATATCCCTCTTCAATATGTTCAGTCAGATTAAGGACTTGTGCTGTACAATTCTTTCCAGGTCGGAAACCTGCTTGTTGAGGTATGAGTTGTTTTTCAACAATGGGAGTGAGTCTATTTAGCAACATTCTTTCATAGATTTTATACAAATGGCAAAGGAGCGAAATCGGTCGGTAGTTCTTGGGATCAGCTGCACCCTTTCCAGGTTTTAGTAAGGGAATAACTTTAGTTTTCCTCCAGATGGCAGGGATCTGTTTCCGCTTCAGACAACCATTATAGAATTGCAGAAGCCATCTTTCCGTGATGGGACCAAAATGTTTAATTTGCTCAATCATTAGGTCGTCTAGACCAGGCGCTTTACCATTTTTGCATTTCTGAATTGCGGTTCTGAGTTCTTGTAAGATGAAGTCATTTGATATATGGTTGTTTTCACGTTCAGGTTCTCTTTTGAGTTTTGTTCTATCTTTAGAACAATTGACCCTTCCATTCTGAACTAGATGATGAGCAATTTGATCTGGTGCAATGTTTGCATGGCCATGATTGTGGACAGGGTCGTTGTTCAGGCGTCGCAGCAACTGCCAGGCTTTCTGACTGCTTTTAGACATATCAAGGTTCTCGAGTAGCTCTATCCATCGTTCTTTTTTGGATTTGGCTAAGGCTGAGGATAAATTTTGGCCAGCAGTTAAGGTTTCAATGCTGTAAGGATTATCATTGAAAAGTTGGATATAGTTATGTAGATGCTTCACGGATTCTTCTGTCAAGCCAGGTATGTAGTTAACTCGACAGCCTCTGGGAGTTGAGAGTCTTGAGCATCTTTTCACGGCTTCTACAAACTCATCATAGTTGGAAACTGAGGGTTCTATGCGTGAAACTTCTGAGTCAAGGAGATCAGCAAACTTCTGCCAGTCTGCTTTCTTGAAATTGTATCGCCTTCGGAATGATGTGATTCTAGGAGTAATGGCTGCAAACACTTGGCAGCCTATGGGGCGGTGTTGAGTATTTGGTATCGGATTTAGAACAGTTTTTCTGCATTGGTGAGCTATGTTCTCGCTAACAAAAATTAAGTCGGGGTTATACCCACGTTTCCAACGCCCACTGTTAAAAGATGGTGGGAGTTTATTATCATGGACAAGATTAAGATGGTTGGTATCAGCCCAAGTCAAAACTGCTTCACCATTACTGTCGTCCTCAGCATAACCCCAAACACTGCTATGACTATTGAAATCTCCAACAATAAAGTGAGCTTGTTGATTGGTGTAGTTGTCTGTAGGTGAAAATTGGAAATCTGCTCCTGGGGGTTTGTAAATTGACGACACAATACAACCATTCAGTTCTACAGACAGTATTTCAATATTGTTGAATTCTGTAAGTGAGGTAGAGAGAACAGCTATATCGTTCCTCACAAAGATAGCACTGCCATATTGTCTATGGGGTCGCTCAACTGCCAGTTTCATCCCAAGGATTTTTGGTCTTCTCATGGTGTCATCTCGATGGGTTTCTTGTATACATAAAATATCACACCTAGGTTCCTTGGCAATATGTTGCAGGAGTTCTTCTTTGGCAACAGACAATCCTTCTATGTTGATTGATACAATCACAAGGTGAGGTCTTGATAAAGACCTTTGGTTTCCATTCATAGTGAATAGCATTGCATTATAGATGTAGATTATCGGCTTGATGTCTGCCGAATCACTAAAGGGGCACATATCGAACATTTGTGAATGCCTAAAAAAACTTTTCGAGTTTTTGTATGTGTGTGCAAAGCATTGTGAAAATATCTCAAATAATAAAGTTATTGTAGAGCTGTGAAATCGCTACAATCATTTGTAGTAACCCTGTACTGAGTTCTGTTCTAACTACAGGGCGCCGCTGCATGCGGTGTAGGCGTAACACGTTGCCATTTCAGTGGCCATTGTGGACCTCGCAGCAAAGATGCACACATGCCTCTGCACGCGTAACAGGCAGACCCTACATCGTGGATAGAGGATTGTGATCCTCAGATTCGCAAGGGTGTTTCGGACCACATAAGCGTATGCTTTCCTGATAATTGATTCCATAAGTGCAACGACAATATGTGGTGAGGCGTTCTTCTGGTTCCTTAAAGAGGCTTGACAGAAGTCCAATAAATGGCGGAACAAGGAATAACAACGGAGGCTCAGCACATGTTCTGGAAGGTGAATGCATGGCAGAACCACTGGAGCAACACTGAATACAATACGACGTCGCTAAAATCATTTGCCAAATGCATCAGTAGCTCCCCCCCACCCCCCACCTCACCAGTTGCCGTTAACATAATCGTGGCAGGAATGAAGATGATAGCGTGAGTGCGAATGCGAATGTGAATGACGTGAAGTGTAGCAGGTGCTACTAGTACTATGAAAGATGTATACATATCATGTGTTAGGGAACGTAATGCAACAAATAGCAAGGAAAACTCGCACGCCAGCACAACATACAATTCACCAGACATCTCGAGGAGGGGAGCGTAATACGCGTTTAGGGGCACTGCAGACAGGCCCCACACCCAGAACTGTGATGACCAGAGCATAGCTGCATCGGTGACGTGCCATGACCGCATTCCAAAACATATAAAACAATGTTCATTTTCTGTGAACTCTGAATGTCTGCTTCAGTTACTATCTGTCCGTTGACGTCACTTAACACTCTGTAAACAAGAGACGATGTTACAACGACTGTCCACTGGAGGAGGAAGTGGATCTTGTGTCGTGACTGGTGGTCAAAACAGAACTAAAAATGGTTCAAATGGCTCTGAGCACTATGGGACTTAACATCTATCGTCAGCAGTCCCCTAGAACTTAGAACTACTTAAACCTAACCAACCTGAGGACATCACACAACACCCAGTAAAACAGAACTGCCGCTCTCGTCCCATTGGGTCGTATATCAAGACTGCGGCGCTGCCTCGCAACTCCCTGGAGGCATGAAGACCTCCTCTTCGTGATTGGCGCCCTGTGATGCTGCGTGAACTTGTACTATCTCTGCAGTGCTGACAGCTAATGTACCGATATCGATTGTCGACGACATAATAGATTCCTCCAACATACATCTCGCAAAATGACAACGATGAGAAAATTCGAGCTAATACAGAGGCTTACCGACAATCATTCATCCCAGAACTACTCTCCGCCACTCTCCGTCAGGTGGCTTGCGGAGTACTTGTAACACTGTGCCATTGCACACGATACTCTTTAAAGCCTGTACTATGGTAAGTTGACGGGCTTCACCTTAAGAGAAAGGATTTTTGTATAGATTTTGACCGCGTGTACCTGAATGGAGGCAAATCAGACTTACACCCACTCAATAATAACAATGATACGTCAAGCAAGTCCGAAATGCAACTACACGTCAGGACGGACAAGAAACAACACAGAAGATGTTACCAATTTGTTAATAATACGGTCGCCAGCCTAATTAGGCATTAACTGAATTTCTTCCCTGTACAAGTTGATGTACGTTCGAGCATAACAACACGTAGTAACACTGCATAATATGGTAAATTTTAGAACCAGAAAATCTACTGAACTGATAATTTCACTTTCTGTACCAATATGGATAAACCATAAATACACAACATTACACTATAATGTTTACTACGAAACTTCGTACTGTCTACTGATCTGATTAAAATCGGGCATAGGTTACCCTAGAAATAGCACTTTCGAAACACACACACAATGTCAATTTTGATAAATGTAAAACACTGATAAATTTTGGTTTTATATTGACTTTAACTTTGCTGGTCAAATCAGTTCAGTATATTTCAGAATCCAATTGAATAAGAATGAGGGGGGGTGGGGGGAACCTTAAACTTTTATTATCACTGTATTGAAACTTTTGATTATTGAAATCATTAAGTGCTCAAGATTTCCAATATATGAATTGCTACTCTTTTTAGCTTATTTCCTGCTCATTTAATTATCTTTATATCTGCCTCAAAATAATTAAACTTCATTACTGAATCAATTTCAAAATGGTCTTCCAACTTTGTCATTCCTTAGTTATTTACCTATAGATTCATTAACAACAAAGTTCTCTAAACATCATTCTAACATAGCTAGGTCTGCAGGTGATTATTATTAACATAAACTTTAAATCTTCATTTCGGGACACTCGGATTGCACAACTTGTGGGAAGGACCCTGTCTAGGTTAGTTGTGAGGATAATTAAAAGATAGGACAGTTCTGGTAAAATTTAAGTTGTCATTGAACAGTATGGAACAAAAGTAACACTGGTCCACACGAATACAGTAGTAAAAGTTTCAACCTGTTCGTATCGATGCGGCGATCGGCAGGCGGCGAGATGGCGAGGCACAGAGCACACATACAATCACAGCAATGGCTCTTGATGTATCGGCACTTTGCTTCTTCTTAGCGTCGCAATACTTTTCCATTTAGTGCCTATGGAATATTGCCATGCTGTATAGGCGTCGGAAACGGCACATCCGAGGCTCAACGAAATCACGTTTTCCAGGAGAGCCTCCTCGATCCAGAACGTGTTTCTCAGACCGATGCTCAACTCCGACTACTACTACTGAGCCCGTTATGCCATGCCGCGCCCGTGTGAATTTTCCCGCGCTCGCCTGCCATCCACCTTTCACCGCTCCCCTATAGACAGGGTATTCACCAGAGGTTTTGCATTCTACATATCCTAATACATTGCCTACGTATGGACCAGGCGCACAATTACAACTTTAACATCTTACAATAGTTTCAACGTTTCTTACATTTCAATTCTGTTATAATATTGCTTGAAATTTGGCATAAACATTAATATTCACATCGAAAGTTGTTTATAGTTTCTTTAACACAATGGCAAGAAAAGAAAAAGAAATGAAATCAGAACATCGATTACACTAATTTATCTAAAATCAGAAGAAAAAATTATTATATGTACAATAGTACAGCGTTGGTGTTGTTACATACTGATGTAGATATAGAGGCTGAATGGACCCGGGGCTATACTGGAGGGACTGGAACGAGGAAAATTCCCGTCCCTATCCTGGATGAACCCGGGACCTCCAGGGACAGAGTCTAGTGCTCTATTCGCTGGACAAGCACGGCCACATTAGCTGGGAAAAATGATTGACTGAATACCTGTACGTGCGTTGCATATAGTATAATCTAGGCTTCGCGGTCCTTACGGGGGCGATACGTTGAGGGTTGTAGTATATTTCTAAATTTTTCACTTGTATGTCTGCGGAACACAAACAGATCTTCCTCGAGGTCTTCTACCAGTAGTTCCACCTTTCTTTAGATAATTTGCGTTAGTATTTTACAAGCATGACATACGATACTGAGTCTCACATCTGTAAGCACCTGCCTTGTTTTGTACTGGGATTATTAAATTCGACGAACATCGGCCATAAATAAAAAATATGAACCTTAACTATGTAGACGAATGTGTTTGTTTTGAAGATGACTGCCACTTTGGTTTTGACAACTTTTCTCGTTGCACATTTCTTTGGAACGGAAGCAGTAGCATGTTCAATCACAGGAAAGTTGTGAAAGGCGACCAATTTGATAATCATTCATATGTGAGACATAACGTTGGACAAGCACACAAAATATCTCATTCGTTATGAGATGAGTGGTGTTAGTACTCGGTGGTGAAGGGAAACTGCAATGACACTAAGAGTTTTTCAGAGATGCGGACCGTCCGAACATCTTCCTCGTGGATGCTAAATTTCCGTCTACGTGGAACAACGAGTCGAGAAATTTCTCGCAGGTGATGGAAACAAGCCCATGCAAAGTCCACGGATCTTCATCTCGTAGCACGTCTAGGGTGCGTTAGTGAACCTCTGTTACCCGCCAGTAATTATTGGCCGACTTTTTTGGGCCGCCGCACAAACCGACTGCAAACACAACTGTGGGTGCACCTCACTAAGGACAAACCACACCGCTGGATACTAGAGGTAGCCGTTTACCCTACCAATTATTTTGGTGTCGCGGTGGAGCTTTTCGGATTTTATACTTTTTAAAACATGTGTCTTGGAGTTCAAAAATTGTCTGATTACCGACCATTTTAATCATGTATTCTTCCTACTTCGCTGTATACACACAATAAGTATAATTCCGTTATTTGCTAACCTACCTGCTGCCACCAATGTCTGAAATAATTATTCTGATGGAGCTTCAACCATCCCGTCAAGAGAATGTAGTTTCGTTTCTCGATTATACTTGCCTACCGAAGACTGGCGTAATAAGGGAATGGAGAAAGATTATCAGCAGATAATGACGTCGTACATGTAACCGCTATAACATTTCATTCTGTAAAACCGCAAAAATAATAAAAAAAGGCTACTAATTTGATCGTCCTTGTAAAATAGAGAAATTTGAAAAATTGCTGCTTTATTACATTTTCTATAGTTGCGATAGCATTATCGTCTTCTGGACGATGTAAACAGTCATTGTGATTTCCAGTGTCATCATATATCACAAAGAATTAAACTTCGCAAGAATTTCTAATTGTTTAATGCTTTATGGCATAAGATGACAATGGGTCATCCTAGTAATTCAGTATGAATGAATAAAGTCATATTGCAGCTGCTCGCCAGACATTTCTTCCTTTTTCAGAAGCTTACGTTAGATGACTTGGAGCAACTGTCTGCTTACACTTGATTCAGTTTTTGTTGTTCTGAAACACTACACAGGAGCTCTCAACTTTTCAATTGTTCACGTTCTGTAGATAAATACCTTTTATCAAAGGTTGTATTGCTCGTTTTCGTGTCTGTAGTCTAAGTACAGATACAAGAGGGATTCTGCGCGAGAAACTCCACACAAGTGCTGCTTATATGTGCCCCGGTATGTTTCCAATATTTATACGGAATAAAGTTTAACGTCTTTCAGCTGTTTGCGCTACAGCAACTCTTGTTTGTCTTTATTTAAGCTCCAATGGAGGAGCTCAAAGGATTTTATTCAAGTCAGAATGGCGTGCAAGGTCCGTCCCTTTCAAAACATAAACCGAAAATTTTAACGTCACCTTATGTCATTCGGCAATGTGTTTCCGTTAAAACAAAGTTTAGATTATCGTTCGCTTGGAGGAAAACGACGACAGTAAAATGTTTGCACTGTAATTAAGTGACAAGTTTAGCTGAGCACGGCAAATGCTGACTCTCACTGGTGGCGAGCAGAAAGCACGCACTGGACCGCCGGTAGGCTGTTTACTTAAGTTATCTGCTTGCTCCTTTTAAGCTCTGACTGTGTCCAAAACAAATGATGAAATAAAACGCGGCCGTCTATCACC